>NC_052360.1:39319330-39473289 GCF_009727055.1 Benincasa hispida | reverse complement strand
ATATTAAAATTAACAAAATTAATTTTAATAAAAAAACTTTAATATATATATAACTACTTTATCATATAATATATATTAAACTATATGTTATATCAAATATAACATATAACTTAGTTCAATATTGTATCCAATACAATATAATCTATGGTTTAATTCTCTCAACAATGATATTTAATATAAGTCCCATTTATATTAAGTTTAATTATATGAATCCAATTCACATAATTAATATTTGAATTATATTCAAATATTTAATTTCTCTCAATTAAAATACTTAATATTAAAATGTATCAGATACATTATATTAACTATATCGTATATAATTAATTCGCTCAATTAATTTGAACAATTCAAATTAATCCTAAAAATGATTCTCATTAAATCTCGTTGAGCTACTGAGGGGACCTCATGGACCTGTAGCTTGAAGCTCCAACGGTACGTGAATAATTAATTAAACTATTTAATTAAATTATTAATCATCCGTTAACTGTCAAACACTCTACTAAAGACCGACAGCTGCACTCTTCGCACTACAGATATATTTTTGTGTCCATTGGATATAACTAATCAATAGTATAATGACCCATCAGAAATTGGTCGTAAGTACAGCTGAGGCCAAAATTACCGTTTTTCCCCTGTAGTTACATCTAACTTCTTAAGTACCATTGATCCCTCTAATGAATAATAAACCATAGTCTAATTATGACCAAACCCCTCTCGGGTCAGGAGAGGGTGTGGCACCACATTGTTCAAGTCTTGGAATCAACCCTTAAGGGAGCAATTTATCTACTTACCTCGACGTTGGGGAATGAGTGAATTCTTTCTTGTGTTGGTTGTATTCCCAGCTCCCCAATCAAACGAATCCCCAAAATGGTAGGCTTGTTGATGTTAGAGTTAAACAACCAGCGGAAATATCAAGGATCCATAAGCATTCTAATTCACTAATTTTGGCAAAAACTAAAGTATGTTGTTCATAAAAATGGGTTTTCAGAACATACCTTTAAAGAACTCTTCAAGAAAATCGTTGTTCAGCTGCTATCTTCACTTGATGTCAATGTGAACCACCTCAAAACCTTCCCTTCTATGCTCTTGGAGCTTTAGACAGAGTTGTGGGACTTAAGAACAACTTGTAGATGTGAAAAAATAAGGGAAGCTCACAACAACAAGTTGAAGAAGACAACTTCTTCTTCACCACGATTTTTCTCTCAAATTTTTTTATTCCTCTCCCTTCTCCAACAACTCCAAAGTTCTTTATATATCAAGATGAACATCAAAGAGATGAAGTATATGACTTGCAACTCATGCGTAGAGAATCAAGGTAGAGAAGATCATGGTTTGTGTGTGAGCATAAAAGATGATGATAATGGAAAATACTCTTTTTCCATTATGTGCCATGCAAAAAAGATTTTTCCAGTTCATTTTTAAAATACAAAATGACTTTTAATCATTTTAATTTAAAATTTATTTTCTTAAATAATTTTCATAAATCAATTAAAAAAATAATTAATTTAATATCAAATATTAATTATTAATTTTGCACAAATCATCTTATATATGTAAATCATATTTAAATATTATTTCTCTTTGTTCCGTTTTAATTTTGAACGTTTCACATGTTCTCAAGCTACCCTAAAGTGTACCCATTTATGAGCTAGTAGGGGGACCTCGCGGACCTACAGATCATGGGCTCCAACGATCCGAGATTAATCGGCTAAACTCCTTAGACCGATCTAACCCCCATTTGTTAACTAATGGGTGATTCCACTAAAGCCCATAGCTGAACTCCCCTCACTGTAGATATATTTTGTCCATTCGATATTACCATGATTAGTAAGTTAACCCTTCACAGGTTGCTCGTAATAACGGCTAGGTCGAATCTCTGTTTTACCCCCGAAATTACCTCTTATTCCTTAAGTTCCACTAATCCCCTAATGAACAATTGATTTATGATCCAATCAACAAATCGAATCCCTCTCAGGCCAATGAGAGGGTGAGGCCTCTTATTCAATACCAAGAATCAGCACTTGAAGGGAACGACCTCTCTACTAACCTTAATCGGTTAGGAGTGAATTCCCTCTCGTACCCTATGTTTCCAGCTATTCATCCGGTCTTATCTCCAAAATGGTAAGCTTATTGAGCAGAGGCAATTGGTATACTCTCACCATTTGCAGATCAAAGGATAATCTCGAACAAATAGGAGTTCATAGTTAGCTCAGGATTAAGTTTAGGTTACCTAGGTCATCGCTTTGAAATTGTCAGTCTTAAACAGTAAACAATGTTATAAAGTAAGAGTGACAGGTTTCGTCGTCCGATCTTGCACAAAACTCATTTGCACAGGACACCCCCACTTCTCATGTCTCAATATGCACGAATTAAGATCACTTTGTATGTAGTACTTTACAATACTTTGTAACAACTACAGAGTAGGCCGCATCCAATAGTGTTACCAGAATAAGGTACCTAACCTTATTCATATACTATAGATCATTTTGACTATTTACTTGAATCTGATCTACTTGTATGTCTCAACATAAAGTTTAAGTACTCATATAATAGTCAAGGGACAGGGGTTTATTGGATTTCTAAAAAAAATATATTCAACAACAACTTTACTGAATTCTCAGAATAAGTTCTAATGTTTACAAACCACGAGTTTTAGGACATAAAACCCAACAAACTCCCACTTGGACTAAAACTCCAGTGGCAACTTATATATATCCGATATAGAAGACTGAGTTTCTGAGTTTTATAGAGAAATACAATAAACTAGGGCATCCCATACCTATAGTTTTTGCCATTTAGTATCTCATACCTGATATTTCTCCCACTTTCCCTAGGTTATTAACCTCTGGTATTTCTAATCTTACTAGAAGATTCTCAAACATTTTAGCCAAGAGAATCATTATAAACATATTAATATACAAATAGGTTTCTAATGGAGAATTCATCTTTTACTCAATAATGTCTAGGAAACACATTTTCCTCCTACTACATTGAGGTACTCTCAACTCTTTGATTAAGATGGTCTGACCTGCCTTAACAACTCTTGACAGTCAGAATTAGAAATCTTAAATTCATTATACTTTAATCTTAGCCATTTAAATATCTGAATATTTGCTGATGGCTATTAACAATTTGATTCTTAACAAAAGTTGCTAGAACAAACATAATTTTTGAAAATGAACATTTCATTTATACAATCTGTTCTATACAAGTTTTAACAATTAAAAACAAGTAGCAACTTCTCCCACTGGATGAGCTGAGCAAATAGTCCTAGGGTCAAGTTAGCCTGGTTACCTTTTCTTTGCTCTTTTCTCGACAAGATATTGTGGGTAGTGTTTCCTCCAGTATCCTTCATCGTTGCAGTGGAAACATTTCCCTTTCTCTGCAGCGGTTTTCTTACCAGCAGGCTTTTTTCCTTTCCCTTTTTCTTTCTTCGCTGGAATACTCTTAGTCTGCGAAGATGAGGCAACTTCAGGCTTGGAGGACATTCCTCACTTCTTGGCAGTAGTAACATTTACTTTTGGCACCAGACCCTTTTGTTCTCAACATTATCTAGTAAGCCTATAGCTCATTCAGCAGAGTAGTCAAATTTTATTCATTAATGCATTCAGAATTGCAGAAAACTCTTTAGAAGAGATTCTAGAATAAACCAACTTGACTTCTCTTGTTCATGACAACACCGTTTACTTCTGCCACATTAAAGTGGACCATCATGTCCAGGACATGTTCATGAACATTGGTCCCTTCTTTCATGCGACTGTTGTAAACGTATTTGATAACATCATGTCTCAGGGTAAAGGACGGCTGTCTAAATATCCCTCTTAGAGATTCCATAATCTCTTTGGCAGTGTTCATACCCTCGTGTTTTTTGGCCAAAACGTTAGACTGGCTGGCGAGGATATAAGCACGGGCTTTATCATTAGCCCTGATTCATTTATCAAACGCTTCCCAAACAGTTCAGTTAGTATTTGAGCTAGGAATAGGAGGACATTCCTCTGTTAAGACAAATCTCAAATCGTCTATCGTGAGTATTGTATCCAAATTTGATTTCCAGTTTACATAATTGTCCCCAATCAATTTGTCTGAAGCCAACAATTGTATAATAGAACTCGTCATTATGAAATTATAAAAAAAATTTATAAGTGAATTGCTTTTAAATCCAATCAAGTTTTAGCAAAGTGATAATGTACCCATAATCATTATTTTTGCAATAATACTTAAGTGATTTAGAATAAATGATACCGTGGGGCAGTCAAGAATTCCTTCATAAAAGCAAGACAATTCTTGACCGAATACTATCTCCAGAATAACTCATATTCAAATAGTCCTTTAATTATCATTTTTAGTCAAGATCATTACTAACACTTAATAAGTCTTGTAAGTGTAAACCCGCCATTTTCAGATTTTATAGAACGATATGAGTATGCCTCCGAAATAGAAGACAATACCCAAGACGAAACTATAAGACCCTATTCATTTTACTGAAGCCTGGGTTATTCCGAATCCTATGTTAGAACCCTCCTTAGGGATCACTGCGGTTAACGATTAGCTAGTGTCGTATGAAAAACGACAGCAGGCGCAACATAAGAATCTCACGGTTCAGACTAATGGAGGAGAACGTAGGAAAATGTTGACACATTTTCTTCACCCATTTACTATGAAATACTTCTCTCATTCACCTTGTTATTGACCCATGCAAATACTTTCTGTATGGAGTAGTCGAGGTAAAATTGATAAGAAACCGAGCATGGATCTCACGGTATGAACTTTTGAGGACGTGAGAGCTAATAACTTTTATTCTCCCACTGAAGTGTTCTAAATGTTTGGGTATATTTATACTTAGGTTAGACGGCTAATTTCATACAACTTAAGTCTAAGTAGTTTATCCAAATATAACTCTTATAATTGGATTTAACCTACAATGTCTAGGTGATAAACCATTTTATTACCTCACATCGCTCACAAATGCTCATAAAACTGGTTACCAATGCTTAATTATTCGGCTATATTCCCCAAGTAGGAGGTGTTCCATAGACCGTCAACTTAAATACCCCCAGCCTTTGATAGGATTATATACCGGTTGAGTTTGTAACCATAGTTTTACAAATTTAACGACCTATTTTAACTATTAAAACAAGCGGTTAACCTAAGTGAGCATGCAACTGTTCTTTGTTATGGATTTTAAACGTCTAACCAATTTTATAACAGCTTACAAAATTTAGACATGCTTAACATCCATGACAAACAACGAAGGTATCTAATATAACTATTATATTAAACATAACCCTAACATGCATACTATATATCATAACAATTATAACATATTGTCAATGCATGTAACATGCTTCCTACGGTGGGGTTTTAAATCTACATGACATACTCTATGCATATACATGAATTTATTTAATTATCACATACATCTCATGCATAAACAATTAAATACTAACTGTTATGGTTTTCGTTTTGGCATAAACAAGAAAATAGATAGCTAACTATTATAAATAACTTCATAATCGTCTTTGAATCGCTCCAAATCAAACCCAAAACATCTTGAACCGGGCTGGACGAGTCTGAATTGGACCAACAAAGCCTGAACCAGACCAACCACAACCATTTGAGGCTGAACCGGATTGAACCTTGAGTAAACCGATCGAACTGGTTGCTCTCGGTTCAACCTCAATATGCTACTAAGATCGATCGTGTAGTGCCTGGAGGTAATCGTCTAGTGTCGTCGCCTTTGGTTGAAAGGAAGAACACGATCGCATAGTTTTTGCTGGAAGCTAGACGATCGTTTAGCTCTATCGCATAGGACTAGATGATAGTTTAGTTCCATCGCAGTGTAATTGTTTAGCTCCATTACATAGTACTAAATGATCTCATAGTGTTTGCTGGAAGCTAGACGATCGTTTAGCTCTATCGCATAGGACTAGACGATAGTTTAGTTCCATCGCAGTGTAATTGTTTAGCTCCATTACATAGTACTAAATGATCTCGCTGATCTCGCTCTAAGCGATTGCATAGCACCATCGCCCAACGTATTCAAGTCATCGTTTAGTATCCGCCATAGCTAAACAATCGTATAGCTCCATCGTATAGAACATCATTGCATCGTATAGCATTTATCTACACGATCGCTTAGCTCTGCGACCAAACAAACGCTCAGTGCTATCGTGTAGCATTTCATCGCATTGTTTAGTGATGACATGCAGAAATGCATCATTTAGGCCTTTTATCTAGAATTATGAGGACTGTTAAGCATAATATGGGGCAATTATGTTAGGAATTCATGAGAAAACGAGCTTGCGGCGTTCAACATTGAGAATCTCGGCTAACCCATCATTATGCATTATTATGCGTGCAATTGTCTATTTTTGTAGCTAACGTAGGAAATGGACGCAAATGCGGAAGCTGGACTACCACATAGACGACCTCATGCGGAGAAACTCTCCATTGCAAAGGCGAACGCAGTTCGATCAACGCATGGGTGTTGCGGAAATCAGCCGCATGCGTCCATCACATAAGAGTTGCGATCGTCAAGCGATTGCGGTCATCGTGTAGAAGTTGTAGTATTAAGCGAATGCAGTCACTACATGATTATGGCTACACGATAGCGCATAATAGAGGGATCAACGCAAGGTTTGTGGAATGAACGCATCAACACATACCTTGGAAAAATCAAAAGATGATGTTGACATTTCACTTACCACGCCATTAGCAGCAAAGATTCAGAAAAGGACTAACACACCGCGAATGTCAGAATCAGAGCAGTCCATTAATGCTGTCGATGATCCAAGCTCTATATAAAGAAGCCGATGAGCAGAATTTCAACAGATCCAAGGATTTTGCCTAAGGTTCGTCTTAGGGCGGATCCAGGGTTATCCCTGCGATCCATAATAATGCGTGAGAAGGAAGCTTGAGAGTTCTTCATCTCCCTCATCCATTTTGAGTGACGACCGGAGCCTTTGATCGGAGCTAGATCTCGGGAAAGTTAGCTCCACTGCCCATCCGTGGCACCACCGGCAGCCTTGACACACATCCATTGGAAGCAAGACATTGCTTCCAGCCAGTCTTTTCATTTTCTCTCCTTTTCTTATATTGTATTGTATTACATTTTGTGATTAAGGAATTAATACATTATGTATTCAATGCATTTTTGTGTTTCCTCTGATTCCATCTCCATCTTCTTTACTTAGCATCCTTAACTTTCATTGCATCACTTAGTGAGATTGCTAGAGTATCGCATACTTAGTCATGTGGATTAGAGATATGAAGCATGTAGCAAACCACCGAGAGGTGTGCGTTGCGTGAGTGTGTGAGAAAACCTTATTTTCTTAGACCTGTCTCTTATACACATCTAGATGTGTATAAGAGACAGGAGGTGTGCGTTGCGTGAGTGTGTGAGAAAACCTTATTTTCTTAGTGTGAAGCTAACACAACGCTTCTCTATGAGTAAAGTCAGCAACAACTAACTGCCCGGAAGGGTAAGTGGTTGGTCGCATTAAGCAATGCAAGCTATTGTTCACTAGAGATAGGAATAATCTTTCATCAGCCAAGTTTATGTGGTTACCTTTTCTTATGTATGCGTCCACTGCACCTTTAGAGCTACTGGGAGAGAGTCTAAAGAAAGAACCTAAGATTCGAGAGAGCTAGGTTAGAATCGATGCTCGGAAGAGCTAGATTAGGTTTGTATAAGCAAGAATGAAGACTTAGAAATAAGCTCCGTTTTCCATCACATAGCGTATGTACCCTACGGATAGGATATTGCATGCGTCCAGGAAGTAGGATATGGTGGTGATATGCGGCTATCACACTCATGCAGCGAGAGCACGTGAGCGGGTTATGGAGGTTTAGGCAGGCATAGGCTTCCCAACACTATCGCATATACATCGCATACGTCTTAGAATTAGGCTCAAGTGTGTGTAGCATGATCGCATAGGTTGCGTTAGCTGAGGTTGCCCTTGCGGTCACTCTTAAGGGTTGCGATTAAGACATCTCCACATTTTATCTATTTTTCCATCCACTAACTTTCTGTCAAGAGTTGTCGTGTCTCTCCCTCTCATCCATATTCTCATTACGTTGTCTGTTAGTTAAGAGTATGAGTAGTGTTAGCATAGAAACCCCTCCATCATTCTTTTATTCAACCGTCACATGCACATTACCGCATACGTCTAGCTACAAGTCCCTGAGTTCGACCTCAGATCACCTGAGAAACTTGCGTTCGCGTTATACTTGGTATGAGCGTAAGAAAACTTGTGACAGGAACGCATAGTCATCGCATACATTTGTTAACGCATATTGTAAGTCTAATGCATGACCTCCGATGCATGATAATCAACACATACTTTAAAAACATGCATCGCATATTGCGTCCACGGAACTTTAATTGTCGAGTAATTGATATCTAATTTCCCATCATCAAGTTTTTTAAACCTTCTTCACCTTGTTATTATTTGTTATCGTATATCTACTTCTTTTCTTATTTAAAAAAAAACAAAAAACAAAAGCGAGAAAATTTTGTTAACTTCTTTTTTTATTATGATTATTTGACCCTCTCAATGTTTTCTTTGCAAATGATCAAGGTACACGATTGCGGAGGCGCTACACGAATATGCAACTACTTTTTCCGTCACTGCAATCCAAAGGAAGTAGATCGCCGCAAAGTAGGATGCGTCAACAAACAATGCAGGCGACAATGCAAATTTGGGGATTGTATTTCTCCTTGACTTTATTCCAAAATTTGCACTGTTGCATCACATTTTAATTTTGAAAGTTTTATCACTGCATCCTCTTTGATACCGCAATCATTTAACATTGATAAATTTAGTAAGTCATGGCATACTTTCTCTTTGCCAATTATGATTTCAATAATGAAACACATGCTTCTATTTTTTCGTATACACTAGAGTCAACTTAATTTTAGGACAGTCACCTCATGAAATATTTCTAGAAGTTAGTGATCTGCTAGCTTTCTTTCAAACTGGCTCTTTACGTAGTTTCCTAAAAATATTGCATGACTTATTTCAATCTATTGGCAATAAGGACATTGCCGCATTTTAAATTTGGGGGTGAGGTATTTATTTTCGACCTTGCTAAAAAAGGGAAAACTTTGAGAATAACAACTCCACTGTCAATGCAATGGAAAAATCCATGTTGATAAGAGTTAAGTTGTGAAGGGCACTTACTTGTAGTTGGATGTCCACATGATACACGTGAAGGCAAGCTAAAACAAAATTAAGTCGCCAGAATCAACGCATAAATAAATGACCACAACTCCACTGCCAAGTAGGTATGAGTTTAGTTTGAGAAAGAGTGCCTTGCTCGTAGTTGGATGTCTGCATGACACACGTGGGGGCAAGCCAAAACGAAGGCGAGGCACTTGGATCAGCACAAGGTCACAGAAAAATAATAATGTAAAAAATATGCAAGGATAAAAAATCATTTAACACCCCAGTGGAAAAGTTTTTTTTGAAATAAATCATGCGATGTCTTGGAATCTAGTAAAATCCTTTTTGAAGGTTAAACTTGTGGTCCCTAGGTCTTAGAAATATTTTAAGAAGAGACTTGAATAAGAATTAAGAAAATTTTGGTGTATAGAATTTGAATTAAGTATTCTTGAGAAATCTAGGAAAAGAGATTGTGATCGACTTTCTAAAGGAAATCTTAGCTTATGCTTGAGGACAAGCATTGTTTGAATTTGGGGGTATGATAACGGGCAGAAATGCATGTTATTACAGTGCTAAGTTATTAAACAATGCAGGTTTACGTTGATAAAATATATAGTATTACGTCCAAAAAGCATTAAGTTTATAACTTTGCAGTTATATGCGTTCATCGCATAAAAACAGTTAACTTTTGTATTTTTATGCAGAATATGCGTTTTCGCAAGGCGAAAAGTGCAATCACAAGAAATCAACAGTCGATCGCAGCGTTACTGCAAGGCTTTGCGGTGATTTGTGCTCGCAAATATCTGCTCAAGAAGGATTGCCGCATAGAGCCGACGCAACTTGGTGGGCGCATCTAGGTGAAAAGCATACTTAATCACGATGGGACAGAAAGCTGATGACGGTCGAGTCCGAATTAAGTTGACAAGCCGCTAACGATAGCAAGTACACTCNGGTGAAAAGCATACTTAATCACGATGGGACAGAAAGCTGATGACGGTCGAGTCCGAATTAAGTTGACAAGCCGCTAACGATAGCAAGTACACTCAGCTTTTCAGTGACAAATATTCGGCACATCAGACAGAGAATTAAAGCCATCCCATCAGTGCAATCATAAGAGAGAAGACGCGTTTCACCCCGAAGCTTTATAAATACCGAAGACAACCTTCAGAAAAGAAGTTCGATATTTAGATAATTTTCTCCATAGTTAGAATAGCCTTGTTCTTATTTTTCTTTTATTTTAAGGCCGAAGCGAGAGAAGCGAGATTGTGCCGATAGATCGTTTTGGTGAACTTGGAAGAGTGCCGGAAGCGTCGAGATCAGAGAGAGGGCCAGCTTCTACGGAAGCAGGAATCTCTTTTGAATAGAATATAGTTGATAGTGTAAAAGCCTTGGGAAGTAAGGGATTGCTACCAGGCTCTCTATCCTTATCTTCCATTGTCATTTTGTACTTAAACTCATCTATAGAAATGGAATTTACTTCTTTATATCTGTTCACTCTCTGTTTATTATGCATGAGTAGATAAATCTGTCGAATGGGTTGAAAAGAACTTAGCTTGCATAACTGTGGATTTTCACTCTATGCAATTATCTTGTATTATGTATGCATCATTCGTTCATTAGAGATACTCGAGAGGGTAGTCTAAGGACAGGATCTAGGCTTGGAAAAGTCAGATTAGAATCTAGGCTCGGGAGAGTCAGATTAGAACGTATAATCAAGAGATAGGAGCTTAGGAATAAGCATTGTTTGTTATTAGTGCATCGCATGCATCCTAGAGATAGGATATGATTGTGTGCGGTCATCTTGTCTTTGCATAGGAAAAGAGTAATGACTTAGGAATAAGCTCTATGGAAATTATTTCATTCAGTATATGCATCCTAGAACTAGGAGCACCACTTTTGCATTGGAAAATGATTTGCTATCGCATGCGTGTAGCATGATCACATAGTTTGACGCATTCCCGGGAAATACTAGCTAAAGACTTCTCAACCCATTCCTCAGCATACTCAGTGTATCTACCGCATAATCGATCTTTTCTCAAATCCGCCGCATACATTTATTTTATACCGCAAACAACATCCCAAACAACTATTTGATTATTTGGTTACTGTAAAGTCTTCTTAGAAATTATCACGGTATACTATCTTCCCTAGTCCCTGAGTTCGACCCTGGACTTACTAGGAAACTCAATGGGGTTTATACTTAGATTTCGCTGAGAAAACTTGTTGCTCAATGCATTTTCACCACCGCATTCCCTTCCATAATTTCATCACATAAAATAACGCATCATTTAGCTCGCATCATTGCTAAACGATCGTATAGCACCATCGTTTAGCAAAATCAACAAATCGTCTAGTTCCCATGACTGAAACTAAACGATCGCGTAATGCTATCGTATAGCAAATAAACGCATCACTTAGCTTCCGCAGGTACACGATCGTTTAGCATTCAACATCACAATGACCAACGCATATTACTAAACAATCGTATAGCTTTTCTTCTCATCTTGTAGTGTCTAGAGCTAAACGATCGTTTAGCAATTGGACCTCAGCAACAGATTGAAGCAAAAGTTGAAAACTCTGGAACAATAGCTCGACCTCCTTTTCTTGTTTCTTCAATTACATCTTAATTTCAACTCTAATGATTCCAAATAAATTACAGACTCTTGCTAACACATAAATGCTCATCACACAAGAGTCAATCAAAAATTTAATTGAGAAATTAAAGAGAATTAAAATGCCAAAACAAAGAAAATAATAGCAGTACAACAGTTTCATATATCTCATGAAAAAAACACCCACCTTGCCAAAATTAGACGAAATTGAAAGCTTAAAAGATGCTCTGATACCAATTGTTAGAGTTAAACAACATGCAGCAGAAGTATCAAGGATTCATAAGCATTCTAATTCACTAATTTTGGCAAAAACTAAAGCATGTTGTTCATAAAAATGGGTTTTCAGAATATACCTTTGAAGAACTCTTCAAGAAAATCGTTGTTCATTGTTGTCTTCACTTGATGTCAACGTGAACCACATCAAAGCCTTTCCTACTATGCTCTTGGAGCTTTAGGCAGAGTTGTGGGACTTGAGAATAACTTGTAAATGTGGAGAAATAGGGGAAGCTCATAGCAACAAGTTGAAGAAGACAACTTCCTCTTCACCACGATTTTGCTCTCAAATTTTTGTATTCCTCTCCCTTTTCCAACAACTCCAAACTTCTTTATATATCAAGATGAACATGTAAAGAGATGGAGTGCATGGCTTGCAGCTCATGCTTGGAGAATTAAGGTAGAGAAGATCATGGTTTGTGTGTGAGCATAAAAGATGATGATAATGGAAAATACTCTTTTTCCATTATGTGCCATGCAAAAAAGATTTTTCCATTTCATTTTTAAAATAAAAAATTACTTTTAAATCATTTTAATTTAAAATTTTATTTTCTTAAATTAATTTCATAAATCAGTTTAAAAATTAATTAATTTAATATCAAATATTAAATTAATTTTTGCACAATAATCATCTTTATGTATTTAAATCATATTTAAATATTTATTCTCTTGTTCCGTTTAATTTGAACGTTTCAAATTAATTTCTCAAGCTACCCTAAAGCGTACCCATTTATGTGCTATTAGGGAGACCTCGCGGACCTACAGATCATGGGCTCCAACGATCCGAGATAATCAACTAAACTCATTAGACTGATCTAACCCCTATTTGTTAACTAATGGGTGATTCCATTAAAGCCCATAGCTGAACTCCCCTTACTGTAGATACATTATGTCCATTCGATATAACCATGATTAGTAAGTTAACCCTTCACAGGTTGCTCGTAATAACGGCTGGGTCGAATCTCTGTTTTATCCCCAAAATTACCTCTTGTTCCTTAAGTTTCATTGATCCCCTAATGAATAATTGATTTGTGATCCACTCAACAAATCGAATCCCTCTCAAGCCAATGAGAGGGTGAGGCCTCTTGTTCAAGACCCAAAATCAACACTTGAAGAGAACAACCTCTCTACTAACCTTAATCGGTTAGGAGTGAATTCTCTCTTGCACCCTATGTTCCCAGCTATTCATCTGGTCTTATCCCCAAAATGGTAAGCTTATTGAGCAGAGGCAATTGGTCTACTCTTACTGTTTGCAGATCAAAAGATAATCCTGAACAAACAGGAGTTCATAGTTAACTCAGTATTAAGGTTAAGTTACCTAGGTCATCGCTTTGAAATTGTCAGTCTTAAACAGTAAACAACGTTATAAAGTAAGAGTGACAGGTTTTGTGATTCGATCTTGCACAAAACTCATTTGCACAGGACACCCCCACTCCTCATGTCTCAACATGCACGAATTAAGATCACTTCGTATGTAGCACTTTATAACACTTTGTAACAACTACAAAGTAGGCCGCATCCAATAGTGTTACCAGAATAAGGTATCCAACCTTATTCATATACTATAGATCATTTTGACTATTTACTCGAACCTGATCCACTTGTATGTCTCCACATAAAGTTCAAGTACTCATATAATAGTCAAGGGATTTAGGTTTATTGGATTTCTAAAAAAAAATATATTCAACAACAACTTTATTGAATTCTCAGAATAAGTTCTAATGTTTACAAACCACGAGTTTTAGGACATTAAACCCAACAGTCGAGTCGACGATTTGACCACTCTCACCCATACAAATCAAAGGACCACCTTCATAGGCTCGCTCATAACTCACTCTGGATTCATGTCATATTACCTATGGTCATCATAGTGAAATGTGAGTCTCTATTGTGAACGGTGTTATATAATGAGAGTAAACATTTCTTGGTCCGGTCTTATACAAACTCCTTTATATAGAATATCCCTTTTCACATATCTCCACATGAATGATCAGGATCAAATCATTTATAGCACTTTACAACAATTGTAACATCTACAAAGCGAGAATACTCGTAGTGTCACTAGGATAAGGTATCCAACCTTATCCATCTACTACAGACCATGTAAGTTATTACTTAAACATGATCTTCCCGTATGTTTCTACATACATATTTAAGCTACAAGATAACCTTGGGTGTTAGTTTATTGATTTGTGGTTAATGCAACTAATTTTGAAATAGAACATCACATATTTTGTTACATTAATAAAATGTTTATACAATACAATTACAAACTATAGGACCCTACGAGACTTAAGGTATCAACCCCAACACTAACAAGGAGAGTAATCTAGGAATCTACAAAAGTATGAGACTCAAACCCTTAGTGTGATCTATAGCCCTTTATTTTGGGTAGTCTATTACAATAGATTTGATGGATAATTTGTGAGTGATCTATAGCTCTTTATTTTTATGGTAGATAATTAGTAAAATCTTCCTAGTTTGGTTTTGAGTAGTCTATTGCGATAGACTTGATGAAGCATCTAACATGAAAGTGAAGATGTAGGCTACCGTTTTTCAAAGAGTTTGAGGGTCTCTTACTAAAGCTTTCACGATGACCCAAGGTTTTATGTGAATGGTCCAAACAACATTTGATGCATGATTTGATCATGGAATAAAGAGATAAATCAAAAGGATTAAAACGTGTTGTGGGGTTATCAACAGTAATTTTTTAAAGTTCAAGAGGTAACTCATTTTCTTAAATTTAAGTTGTTGCCCTACTTCACTATGCATCAATTCAAATCACAAGATATTGATATTTAAGTTCCCTACTCAGGATCAAAATTAATTCTATTGTTTTCTTGGTATTTTTTTTGTCATTCGTGGGGGTTGTTGGGAATGTCCACAACTACCAAGGCCCATGACCCATCCACTTGAGAAAGATCATTGTCCCACGTTGGAAGAGAAAGGAGTGGGAAGAGAGTATAAATATGATAGCTTTTCCAAAGAGTTTGAAAAGTGGTTAGAGTGGTAGACTCTTCCCCACACGTGTGCCGGCGCTGCCGTCCGATCGGACGAGTGGGTTTAGGTAACCACGCTTCAGAAAAGAAAAAGGAAATACTTTTATTTCTTTTAATTTTTTATAACCGTTACAAATTAAATTTAGATCTAAAAATTATAATATGGTTATTAATTTCAGATCTAAAATTTTAATTATCTTCCAAAATTGTTTTTCATCTTCTTCTTCAAAAAACAAGATCTGGTTTTGCTTTTCCTCCATTGACAGAACATATTATTTTATTTTTCCTTTTTTTCTCTTTGTTTTTCTGATTCTGAGCAAGTTCTCTTCGTCGATTCCAACGTTTTATAAATATGAGTTATTGTCTACTTCACTATGCATCAATTAAAATCATAAGATATTGATGTTTAAGTTTTCCTGCTCAGGATCAAAACTACTTCTCTATTGTTTTCTTGTTATTTGTTGGTCATTCATGGAGGATTGTTAGGAATGTCCACAACTACCTAGGCCCATGACCCATCATCCACTTGAGAGAGTTAATTGTCCCACATTGGAAGATTATGGAGTGGGAAGAGAGTATACATATGAGAGCTCTCCCAAGGAGTTCCATAAGTAGTTGGAGTGGTAGTTAAGACTCTTTCCCACACGAGTACCACCTAATATGGTTATTAATTTCATATTCTAAAATGTAATTATCTTCCAGATTTTTCTTTCATCTTTTTCTTTAAAAAATAAGGTCTGGTTTTGCTTTTCCTCCATAGATAGAACAAATTATTTTCTTTTTCCTTCCTCTTCTCTTTGTATTTTTGATTTTGAGCAAATTCTCTTTGTCGATTCCTACCTTCCCTTCAACGAGTGCACACCTGAAGGTAGGTGTTGTGTTTGTTGGGTTTTATGTCTTAAAACTCGTGGTTTTTAAACATTAAACATATTCTATTTTACAATAAAGTTGTTATTGAGGTTTATTTAGTAAAGTTATTATTGAATATGTGAATTGCACCTTTTTAACCCTAAATCTAATAAACTAAATAACCCCTGACTATAGCATGCATACTTGAACTATATGTGGAGACAGAAAAGTGGATTAAGTTCGAGTAATAGGCAAAACGATCTATAGTATAGGGATAGGCTGGGTACTTAACGTGGGGACACTATGGATGCGATTCACTTTGTAATTGATACAAACGATGGGATTCTGAATCGTTCATGTGGAGACATGTGAGTGGAGGCATCCTATGCAATTAGTTTACAAAAGACTAGACCACAAAATATTCACTTTTACTTTCTAACGCCGTTTACTGTTGACATTGAATATTTTAATTCGATGACCTATGTAACTCGATCTTAATCTTGAGCTAACTATGAACTCCTATTTATTCGAGATTATCTTTTAATTTGCATGGTTGAGAGTGACTCAATATCGCCGACTCAATAAACCTCCCATTTCAGGGGTAAGACCGGATAAATAGCTAGGGACATAGTCCTACAAGATGGAATTCACTTTTACCCAATTCTAGGGATAGTAGATAGGTTATTCTCTTAAGTGCTGACTCTGGGTCTTGAACAAGAGGTCTCACCCTCTCATTGGCCTGAGAGGGACTTGGTTTGGTGGTTAGACCATAAACCAATTGTTCATTAGAGGATCAGTGGGACTTAAGAAGTGTAATTACAGGGGTAAAATGATAATTTTGACCCAACTATAATTACGAACAACCTTGAAGGATTGACTTACTAATCATGGTTAAATCAAGTGAACAGAAATCTATCTACAGTGAGAAAAGTGTAGTTACTAGGCTTTAATGGAGTGTCCTGGTAGTTAATGAATGTTGGTTAATTAGATTAAAGAATTTAGTCGATTAATCTTGGATCATTGGAGCTCATGGTCTGTAGGTTTATTAGGTCCCCCTGCTTGCTCATATTGGACTAAATCTTAGGGCAGTGTGATAAAAGAATTTGAAATGTTCAAATTCAATTTAGGAAATAATCATTAATTAATGCGATATATTTGACGTTATTATATGGTTTAATTATTGAATTACAAAAATTGGAGAGTTGGAAATATTTAAATATGCTTTAAATATTTTATACATGAATAGGGATTCACGTTTGGGATTGGTGTTTTATTAATTTAATATTTGATATTAAATTTATTTGATTAATTAAATTGTTTAATTAATCATATTTAAAACTGTTTTAAAAGAAATTAATTTTTTAAAATTAAATTTTTGAATTAATTTTATTTAAAATTAAATTTGAATTTATGAAATTCAAATTTTAAAATTTTACCATTTTAAAAGTAGAATCTGAGAAATTCAAAATTTTAAATGAAAAAAGGGTTAGTGGGATAATCCTATTTTTCCCACTAACCCTAACACCTCAAGATTCCACCTTTTGCATGATGAATTGGGTGTCAACATGAGATTAATTCATTTGCATAGATTTCTTCTATAAGTATAATAAAAAATGGTTGTTGAAGGGTTCCAATGGGCTGCTAAATTAAAGAGAATTGTTCTCTTAATTCTTCTTCACACCAAACTCTCTAAAATCCTTATTTTCCTACAAAATTCTTCAGAAAATTGGATCCCACAATCCATTCTAAAGTCGAAGAATAATGGAGAAGCATCTAGCGATGGCCTAGAACTGTTCGTGGTCATAATTATTAAAAGGATTACATCAATTTTGTGTTTTTATAAAGGTTGTATTTTGAAACTCTTTTTCTCTTCATGAACATACATGCTTGATTCCCAAAATTAATGTAGTTAGAGTACTTAGACTCCTGATTGCTTCGCAAGTGCGTTGTAGACTCTTACTTGAGGTCGTGCCAAATTTGTTTTCAAGGTAGTGCTTTTCACGACACAACAATACAGATCTGGTTTGATGACGAACAACAGGGACCACTGACAATCACAACAACGAACGTGAAAAGTTGTTTGATGCATCTGTGTAGTCTTGAGTAGTAGAAGTGGTCCTTGCGTTCAGATTTATATATATGTTAGCCTGAAAGAAGAAAGGATATTCAGAAAGAAAATTTAGACACACGGATTCGGACACCACAGAAAACATTCTCCATCCCAAATTGGGTGAAGAACATTCCAACCCATTCCCAAGGCAATTCCCAAGGCGATCTTCCTCATGAAGAGAAGTCACTACTGCCGCCGCGGAGTAGAAGAACTTGAGAAAGTCCATTCTTCTCCATTCATCGCAGAGCATAATAGATCCATCATCTCAGATCAACAGAAAGCACAAAACTGCTGCGGATGATCATCTTCTTTCTCCATTCATCTCTTCACTTTATTCTTATTTTTATATTTTTTTTTTGCAATGCCTTTCTTAACCTTGAAATAGACTATTTTCATTTATTTAATACATATCACGATTTCTATCACTTCATTCTCTCTTCCTTCCATTTTTATTTATTTTTCCATGAGTTAATCCCCAATCCGGTGAGCTTAATGATAAGCGAAATTTTATTTGACTTAGTGTGAACTTAAATCTAACTCTTGATTCCATCTAACTAATCGAATGAAGTGGTAATAATTAATTACTCGAAAGAGTAAGTGATTGCAGATCTCACCAAATCAAGTAAGTAGTGTATTTAGAGAAAAATACAACCTTATATTTCAAATAACCTAAACATGCATCGGAGAAATATGATTTATGTGGCTAACCACCGAAAAGTGGAGTCTTTAAAGGTTATGGACATGAATGGAGCTTGTTATTAAGTTCAAAGGATTGAAAGATACTCCCCTCAACTCCATCTTCTTATACATCTCTCTTAATCATAGTTATGTTGTGCATTTGACCATCCCTCGTCACTGGATCCATATTTTTATTGTTGTTTGCTTTATATTCATTCTTTACAGCACAAAAATCACTCCACTATATTTTGATAACCCATCCGTGAGTTTGATAAAGAACCATAATTGAATTCTGTTTTATTTAATTAATCCCCGTGTTCGACCTTAGTCCTCATCGAGACTACCACTTATTTGTTGGTATTGACAATCAACAAGCGGAAGCAATTAGGATCTCAAACACTCTAATTACATCAATTTTAGCAATCAAGCATGCATGGTCATTAGCATAGAAGTAGGGTTTCTGAAAAATACCTTTGAAGAACTCCTCAATTTCTTCAAAATTCAGCTTGATCTCTTCTCCAAAAGCTTGTAAACCACCACTTGATCTTTCTTACTATTCTCTAGGACCTTAGATTGGATGATGAAATCCAAAATTAGCTTCAATTTTTTAGGAAATTTTTGGAGAAGCACTGCCTTGGTGTTTTTAAACATGAGAGATAACCACTCTCTTAAAATTCAGATTGCATGATCTCTTTTTTTTTTCAGTAAATTCACTTGCCTTTATTCAAAAACAGCATGCAATTCCATTTGATGTAAAAATAACATAAGCTTTAACTATTTGGGTGGAGAATTAGGTGTTATAAATTGGATAAATCCACTAATGGATTTACTTCAATTAAAAAATAATTTTCTTATAAAATCATTTTTTCTTTTTAAAGAATTTTTTTTTCATAAATTAATTCTTTTAATTAATTTAAATANTTTCTTATAAAATCATTTTTTCTTTTTAAAGAATTTTTTTTTCATAAATTAATTCTTTTAATTAATTTAAATAAAATTATTTAATATTAATTTTAAATAAAATTAATTCAAGTAATTAATTTTCAATAAAATTAAATTTAAACAATTAATATATTAAATTAGTGAAACACCTATCACAAACATGAATCCCTATTCATGTCATTAGTATTTAAATCATATTTAAATATTTTACAGTTCTCCAACTTCGTCTAATTCAATAATTAAACGTTTAATTATATCGTATATAATTAATAATTCTCTTAAAACGAATTTGAACATTTCAAATATTCTTAACACATTATTCTAAGGTTTGGTCCGTTTATGAGCTAGTAGGGGACCTAGTGGATCTACAGATCATGAGCTCCAATGATCCGAGATTAATTGACTAAACTCTTTTAACTGAATTAATCAACATTCATTAATTACTAAGTCATTCCACTAAATCCCAGTAGCTCTCATTGTAGATATATTTCTGTCCACTTGATTTAATCATGATTAATAAGGATCTCGATCCTTCACAGATTCTTCGTATTAACAGTTGGATCAATATTACTGTTTTATCCCTGTAATACATCTTGCTTCTTAAGTCTCCACTAATTCACTAATGAACCGAGTCCCTCCCAGTCATAGGGAGGGTAGAACCCTTGTTCAATACTAGGAGTCAATACTTAAGGGAACAACCTAATCCCTTGCTAATTAAGTAAATAGTGAAAACCAAAAAATCTGCAATAAGAAATCAGTTAAAGCGGATATGAACAAGTCAATGGTACACAGAGAAAGCATCTATCGACTTATCACATTATTGTTATTAAACTCAACTACTAGCCTAACTATGACAACAAGGCTATATTGCAACAATTTTGTAATATGATGGATGATTATTTAAATAAAAAATAGATAAAAGAAGAAGAAAGTTAGAGATCACCCAAGGCAAGAATGGCTGCTAAACATAAAGTATCAACATTAGAAACTTGATAGATGCATATAAGCAATATATACAAGTTTGGTTCATCAATCAATTCCAAACCTTTACTTATTGATATTGGTTTCATATACTGCGACATCTCAAATTTTTAGGTAATTTTAATTTAGTTATCTTAAATTATTTAGGTTATATTTTGAGTATTGTGATTAAAATTGAATTATTAGATTAAGATGATTCAATTTAGATTACAAGTGGTAAAAGATTTATAAATTTGAATTTAATTTAGTTAAAAGATTTGGAAGTTAAATTTTACTTGAGGAAAGTTGAATAAAATATTTTGGAGATTTAAGATTTGTGGACAGAAGATTTGAATTTGGAGAAAAGTAACTTGATATAAATATAGATGTGTCTACATATATTTGGAAGTCAAATAGGGTTTGACTACATCATTTTTTTTTTTTTTTTAAATATACATATATATGTGTAAGAGGGTCAGGTTTAAAGTAAAGAAAAGGGGAAAATAAAAATTTAGGGGTTGTTTGGTAACTTTAGGAGAGTTGAGTTGGGTGGACCAAAAAAGTTCACCAAATAAAATTTGTGGATTTAATAACTCACAGTTTTACTCCCTCTCAACACCCTCTAAATTAGTGCATTTTCTCTAACTCTCCTTTTTAGCTCCCTCATTACTCTTCTATGCCGTTTCTCTCTCTCACTCACCCATCTCTTCACATTACTCCCGTTCTTATCTTTTTTTTTTTTTTTTTTGTTTAAATTTAAACATTTTTGGAGTTTCTATGGGTTTGGATCAGTCTTCTCCCCATGTTTTTTTGTTCCTTGCAGGTTCGATTTACCCACGATCTTCTAATGTAGGTTTAACTGCATATGCAGCGTTTGGCCCATTTAATTGCATGTTAGATCTATAGGTTTTTTTTCAATGGATTTTTGGATTTAGATTTTTCGGGTATGTTTGTAGGTTTTTCATTGAAGTTTTGGGTTTCAATTTTCTGACAATATGTTAGATCTGTAGGGTTTTTTCATTAGATTTTTTTGGTTCCAATCTTCTGAGTATGTTAGCTTTGTAGGGATTTTGTCATTGGATTTTTGGGTTTCAATTTTCTGTGTAGGTTAGTTCTATAGGCTTTTTGTGGAATTTTTGGATTTCCTGAATATGTTAAAGAGAAGAAGGGAGACCCAACCGTGCAGCCCCCGCAGATCTCTCCTCTCTCATTTACATAAACCCACGCTGCTAGCCTTATTTCGCCACCAGTTGCCAGTTGTCGATGCTTCAGTCGCTCATCCATCGCATTTCTACCGTCGATCGTCCAGCCACCGGTAAGTGTTCTCTCTCTCTCTCTCCCCTTCAAGCTATCAATCTCGCTCTCTCTCTTCTAATCATGGAGTTTCTTTTATTCCTTCCCTTATTCAGTCGGTCGCCACTACCAGTAGTTCAACACCACCGCCCTTGCCCATTCAAACTGCTGGAAGATTCTGTTAGCTTCGCCGGAATCTTGGATTTTTGTAAGATTTTCGTTATTTTGGTAAGTTTTTGTGGGTTTTTCTTGTAGTTGTTGAAAACTCATTGAGATTTCATATAAGTTTTGGCTTAGCCATAATGTGTTGATATTAAATTTGAGTTTTGGAGGTATTAGCATGTTGTCCATCGAGTGTCGAAGTTCGTTCTTGGTGACTTTTTTGTTTGAATTATTAAAAAAAGTTTGGAATCAATTAGATCAGACTACATTTGGTACATTGTTCTTGAAGACATGAGTTTTATGTTTGGTTTAGGACCTAAAATCTAAATTAATAATATTGAGAAGCATGATGTGAATAGAGCACGTTTATGAGCATGATGATATTAGCATGTGACTGATATGGATATGTGTAGCGCCCTGAGATATGTTCTATGTTTTATATAGTGGAATTTAGTGAAAGCATGTTATATGTATGTTAAGTAGTGATGATTTTCTCTATTAACATTACTATGTTAGGAAACCAACGGGTTTCCTACTATGTTATCGGGTGCCGATGGATTCTTTACTATGTTACCAAGTGTTGATGGGTTCCTACTATGTTTGTGTGCCTTCTGGCCACAAGACGTTTGTTAGAATTAGTTAAATCGTTCAGTAGATGACCATTCAGGATTAGTTAATGTATGCATGTCCCACTAGTATACATTTAGTGGACATAAATGCATAGTTGATCCTACTAGTGGGATTACTTATTATGCATAGTATTATTATGCTCACCCTTTATTATGATATGTTTTTTAGGTAAGGGGTAAGGAAAGACGAGCAAATGACAAGAAGAATCCGTAACCGTACCATTGGGACTATTAGATGCTTCTGCTCATGTTTTCATGTTTGAAATGATAATCTTAATGTTTGAACCTAGAGTTCTAGAATTTTCACTTTTAAACTCTTTATGAAAATTTCCGAGTTTTGTTTTTATGATTTTAAGGGTACCCCAAACTAAGATTTTATGTTATTTGATCGTTTATTTTGTTTACTTGATAAAATGTTTTTTATTCTTTTTGCTTAAGTTGTAAAAGAGTTTACTTTCAAATTTATGCATGCATAACGTAATGGGCGTTAGTAGTCTTAGAGAGTTGGGTCATTACATATACTTACTTCATTGACCAAAGTTCATCTCTAAGTATTTGAAATGAGGGGGGAAAAAGGCAGAATCTTACATCTAAGTAATGGCCCTGTTACTGAGTTTATGAGAAGCGGAGATCCGTTCATAGTCTCACTGGTGAGGAAACGTGAAAAAAGGTTTTTCAAAGGTACTCGCACTATTTCCATTTTCTCTCTGTAATTTACAGTAGAAAGCATGCTTAGATTTGTAGATGTTTATCTTGTTTCTACTATCCTCTATTTTGCAAGTTCTGTAAAACGAAAAAACTAAGACACAAATGCATTCACATGGTTCTAATATGGGAATTCCAATCCCTTTACCTTAAACCACAATAGTCAAATCTATATTTTGGTAGGGATGTGAAAATTACTTACCTAGTCTCACCACCCATGTCTTCCTAGATCTGAGCTCTAACGTGCGCGCGTTGCTCCCTCTTTCCTTCACCAATCATGACCGACTGTGCCAAGCCGCCACACATCATCACCACTCCTCCAGGCCCAGCTGGCACTGCTCATTCCGTCTGTCG
This sequence comes from Benincasa hispida, assembly GCF_009727055.1. NCBI lineage: Eukaryota > Viridiplantae > Streptophyta > Magnoliopsida > Cucurbitales > Cucurbitaceae > Benincasa > Benincasa hispida. The sequence goes on along the minus strand of NC_052360.1, from coordinate 39,449,556 downwards.
CCTTCAGCCGATTCTCACCGCCGTTCATCAACTCCTCACGTCTCTGTGTGTCTCCGTTGTCGGTTCGCCTTTTGCAAGCCACTACCACCGCCGTTTACTGCCAAGAACTACCATATTTTGTCGAATCTTGCTTTTGGGTAAGTGTTGGTTTATTTTGGGCAATATTTAGGTACTTATTTGAAGATTTTGGGTGTCGCTTTGTTTTGGAATCAATTTGGTTAAACCCCATCGTGTTTGGACTTTCAGAATAAAGATTTTGAAGATTTTGGGATGTTGCTCATCAAGGAAGAGACCAATTTCCGGCAGAAAATTATTAAAGTTTGGTAAGTTTTGGGTTAATAGTTGGTCAGTTAACTTTGATTATGAGTAAATGTGGAAAATTAAGTTATTAATTTTGGATTTAATTTATATTCAGGTTGGCCAATTGACTTGAGTTTTGGAATTTGTTTTGGACCAAGCCACAACTTTGGTAAGTTAAATTGAGGACATTTAGATTAATTTTGTTAATTTAATTTAGACCTCAAAGGATAAGTTTTTGGATTTATTTTTTTTGGGTCATTGGTGCTAAATTAATATTTGTAACTTATGTATATGGTGGATTCAAGTCTTCCAAAAATTTTAAGAAGATTAATTACATGGACTATTTTTGTGACCAAACTTGAGGTAAGTAATCGTACTACTGGAACCACCTTTATGTCAAACGATAAATTTAAAAATGATTTGAGGATTTTAAGACTGTTTGCATCGAGATGCATGAGGATAAATAAGTTGGTCTTGATTATGTTTTAAAGCAAGTTATGAGTGCAAGCATGAATTAAATTTTTATATGATTTCCTAGAAGAACATTGAGCATGATGATATGTATTTGCATGATTGTGGGACTTTATTTTATGATGCATGTTATGTATGGTAGTGATAATTACCTTCTACCCATAGTCAGATTACCACCAGAGATTTGTGTTTCCTTTCAGATTCACCAGAGGTGATGATTTTCTTTAGGATTTCACCAGAGTTTTGTGTTTCCTTCGGGATTCACCAAAGATTTGTGGGTACATCTCACTTATGGTAGGGCAGTTCAACTAACAACTTGATGGTCAACCCGTAGAAAGTAAAGATTTATGAGTCCCACTAGAGATTTGTTGGGTTGATGTCCTAAATCTCGTAGGGTTCTGTAGTTTGTAAACACATGTATGAACAAACATTTGTAATGTAATAATATGAGATATTTTCTTCACTACTGTCTATGAAATATGAGATTTTTTATTTGCATTAACTACCAACCAATATACTAAGATCCCTGGTTGTCGTTGTAACTTAAGTATGTATGTGGAGACATACAAGTGGATTATGCCTTAAGTGATAACCTAAATGGTATGTAGTATATGGATAAAGGAGGGAAACCTTATTCTGGTGACACTACGAATACGACCCGCTTTGTAAATGTTACAAGTGTTGTAAAGTACTACAGATTGTCTGATCCTGATTATTCATGTGGAGACATGCGAGCGAGGGTGTCCTATACAAAGAAGTTTGTATAAGACCGGATCACAAAATGTTTAGTCTCGTTATATAACGTCATTCATGACAGAGACTTTCATTTCACTAGGATGACCATGGGTAACATGACCTTAATCTTGAGTGAGTTGGGAATTCCTGCCTATGAAGATGAGCCTTTGATTTGCATGGGTGTGAGTGGCCAGATTGCCAACTCAAACCTACCACTTTGGGGATTCGTCTGATTGAGGAGCTGGGAACTCAGCTACACAAGATGGAATTCACTCCTTCCCCAAAGTAGGGGTAGATAGACTACTCTCTTAAGGGCTAATTTTGAGGCTTGAACGATGTGGCGCTACACACTTTCTCATAGCCCGAGAGGTGTTCACTCAAAGTAGGACTATGATGTATTGTTCATTAAAGGGATCAATGGTACTTAAGGAGTTAGATGTAACTACAAGGGAAAAACGGTAAATTGACCCAGTTGTACTTACGAGCGATCTATGAAGGGTTATTGTATTGTTGATTGGTTATATCCAATGGACACAAAAATATATCTATATTGAGAAGAGTGCAGCTGTCAGTCTTTAGTAGAGTGTCCGACAGTTAACGAATGGTGGATTTCGTAATTAAAGAGTTTAGTCAGTTATTTACGTACTGTTGGAGCTTCAAGCTACAGGCCATGAGATTCCGTTGGTAGCTCAATGGATTCAAGTTGAGAATCAGTTTTTGGGTTAGTTTGAAGTGTTCAAATTAACAATAGAGAATTTGATTATATGTGATATAATTAAATTGGTTCAATTATATGTGATATAATTGATATGATGTATGAGATACATAAATTGGAAGAATTGATATAAATATGATTATTAAATAACGGAGAAAGGAACTATGGTTTAAATATTACATATGATGTGATATTTAAAATATAGGTTATAAATATAGTATAATAAATTAGTTATTATATTTATTTATAATTAAAAAATTATATGATAATTGTGGTTGGTTATTTTCTCCATTAACCGTGAATGTGAGAGGTTATTTTCAGTTTTGAATAATTGAAGGATAAAATGAAAATTGTTTTCATTTTGTTTAAAAATCGCTTCATTTGTTGCATTACTCATCGTTTACTCACGAGAGACTACACGATAGGCCTCACAAGAGACTAAGTGATAGAGCGACACTTACTAAACGATCATGTAAACAATCTAACGATAGAGCAACACTTCCTAAATGATCTAACGTGATTTACTAAACGATCGTGTACTAGCAAGATTTACTAAACGATCAAGCACTCTCAGTCTATAGGATAGACAGAACCTTCTCCCATTTGCTTGATCGTGTAGTACGATCGTTTCCTTCCTCCATTCCTTTACCAAATTCGCACAGAACCCACACCTCCTAGATGCTCACTCCGAGAATACCAAGGTTACCGAGTGGTAGTGTCGAGGGCTTGCTGTTCAAGGAGAAGACTATTCGTGATTACTAGACGATTGGCTAGGTGATCTGAATGATAGCGAGAGGTTGTTGTCCAATTCTTTACGAGAACGAGAGATTGATAGAAGAAGTATGTCTCTCATTCCCTTTTTTATTTGATTACTAAAGCATGATGTAATTTTTTCTAAGTTGCATAACTGTTTTGTATGTTTGTGAATGCGTTCAATTCTTTCGCAATGGGCTTGGAAAGATCTTGCTTCTGCTCATTGGATCTCTTGAATAAGAGTTCCTTCAAGAGTGACATCTAGATGACACAGATTCTTAGCTTGACCCCGATTGTGGGGTTACTTACTAAGTATATTATACTCACTCTTTCTCATATTTCTTTTTTAGGTATAGATAAGAACACGTCCGACAATGACAAGTGGAATACATGATCGAGCCACTGGGACCAGTCATATTCTTCCGCTTATATTTGTAGGATTTTATATTTCAAATTTTCTAATACCGATGTTTGAATTTGAAGTTTTTTTAATTGTGCTTTTAAACTTTTTAAGAGGTTTTTTTTTTTAGTTTTGTTTTATGGGTTTAAGGGTACCTAGTTAAATGAATTTCAGTTTTTTGTTTTTAAATAAAGTTAAGTATTTTATGATATTAGTTGGTTTTACTCAGTCATGAAAAGATGTCAATTTGAATTGTATGCTTGCATGTTTATAGTAACGGCCTAGTTGGTTCCTAGGGAGCCAGATGTTATAATTTCCAATCTACAATTCCATTTCCATCGAGAAAAACACCAACTTCCTAAAGGTCTAAACAACAAACACAATGTCTAAATGTGATTAGGTGTCACAACATAGTTCAAAAACCTTAACTAACACTGAGAGATTGTTTATAACACAAGAAAAAAAATATATAAAGTTCACGAGTTCCTGTTATTTTAATGCCAATTAGATTGAAAGATGAGTCGGGGAATTTGAAGAATTTGTATTTATGAGGAAAAGGTGGAGGACAAGTGGTGAAATTTAGTATGTTGAGATTAGTGTTGCAACCTTCAATGAATGTAAGGATCATTCATATACCAGAATATCTGATTGGATTAGAAATAGTGTATTTGCATTGAAAGATGCTGCCTTCTCACATATTTTTGTGTATAAGACTCCTCTATCTATGTTCAGTATCAAGTATGCCATAGAGAAGAGGTTGTTTAACTTTAACCAAATTCTTCCCAAATTATACTATTCACATCAAAGACTTTAGATTTTTAGTATAGGGTATTTGTGTGGTTTAGTTGACAGTTTTTTGATGCATTATTTGCATTATTTGATTGACTCAATCTTATAAAGATTTTAGCTATTACAATATACTAAACGATCCAGCGATAGAGCGACACTTATAAAACGATCATGTGAACGATCGAGTGTGATTTACTAAACGATCGTGTACTAGTGAGATTTACTAAACGATCAAACACTCCCAGTCGATGCGATAGACAGAACCTTCTCCCACTTGCTTGATCGTGTAGTATGATCGTTTACTTCCTCCATCCCTCTACCAAATTCACATAGAGTCCATACCTTCTAGATTCTCACTCCGAGAATACGAAGGTTACCATATAGTTGTGTCGAGGGGTTGCTGTTCAAGGAGAAGACTGTTCGTGATTACTAGATGATTGCTAGGTGATCTGAACGATAGCGAGAGGTTGCTATCCAATTCTTCACGAGAATGAGAGATTGATAGAAGAAGTGTTCTTCAAAGGTATGTCTCTCATTCCCTTTTGAATTTGATTACTGAAGCATGTTGTAATTTGTTCTAAGTTTCATAATTATTCTGTATGTTTGTGAGTGCGTTTAATTCTTTCACAATGGGCTTGGAAAGATCTTACTTTCGCTTACTTGATTTCTTGAATAAGAGTTCGTTCAATTGGTATCAGAGCCAGGTTTTAATATTCCAAATCTATTGCTGTATAGAATTGCATTTACCCTCTTGGTAGGTTTTAAGCATGTTTGCATTCTGTTTAAGTGTTAAATGTGTTTGTGGATGTGGATTAATGAAGTTTCTGGGATGATTTCCCCTGGTTATTTAATTCTTTTACATTTCAAAGTTAATTGTAAGGGCCTCTGCGTTTTTGGGCATATTAACTTGTTGTGTTTGTAATTCAAAGAATTTGAGTATGCTCGAGTTGTTCGTGATGAAGTTTCAAGGCATGGAGATGCGCATAACTTCGCGGAAGAAGAAAACCAAGAGTTGGTTAGATCGTGTAAACGATGGGGTTAAACGATCGTTATGGGATACTCATTACAAGGTAGACGCGCATGCCTAAACGATCGTGTAGGCCAGCATGCTTCATCACATAGTCATCGGCTACACGATCGCTCGGTAAATGTTACTTAGCGCTTGTTCTTCGATCGTTTAAAAGATCATGCTTCATAGCATAGTAGTCGTCTACACGATCATTTAGACATGCGTTTAAACTTGGTGCGTTGCACGATCGAGTGGGTTTCATGCTTCATTGCACAGTCAAAGATACTCGATTGTGGTTATTTGACCTCTTTTGCTAGACAATCACAAAGGAGACTTCGCCCAGGCGATTCAAGACCTAGTTTGCTTGTTGAACCAGTTTACTCGATGGTTTAATGTAGTAGATAGATTTATTTACGGCTTTTTAGGCTAATCATCCTGGTCCATTAATTTTGTGAATGTACATGAGATGTATGTTTTAATTATGTGTCATATAGCATGCCACATAGTTTTAAATCCCACCATAGGTTATGCATTGGTCAAGTATCATTTCTATATTGTAAGAGTTATGATATAGTAGTTTGCATGATTAAATTACTTAATAGTATGATCATGCATCATATAATATAAGAGTTATATTTATGCATGCATTAAACATATTCATGCATCATCTTTATATTATAAATGTTATAGTATAAGGGTGTATGGAAGCATGTATGCTTAGTTCATTACCTTTTATATAAGAGTTATATATAGTAATGAATGGACATTGCATGAAGCATGGTACATAGGTTAAATTTATAAGAGTTATAAATACCTAGTCTAGCTTAGTAATTTGGATGATTTGGTTGTTTCTTTTATAAGAGTTATAATGGAAATTAGAACTAAAATCAATAAGAAAGACATACATACAAACTTAGGCTTGAATCATGTTTTAAAAGAATTTTAAAATTTGATGGAGATAGACCTAAGATCCCGATTCTAATGAGATTAGAAACCTAAGGTTTAAACTTTTAATCAGTTTAATTGGATTAAATTGACTAATAAAAGATTAAATATGTACCAAATCTATCTATAAGGGACCTTTTGTCTAAGACGAGTTCTGTCTAGGCTGGGATACTTAAGCTGACGGAAACAGAACACCCCTACCTGGGAACCTACCTGGAAAGGTGAATTAGATAGATTTGATGCATGCATGCAAATTTGATGATAGTTCGTTAAAGTGTTTAATGGGACTTGATTCGAACTTGTTTAATTATCAAAGGCAAGAGTTGTTTTTTAAAAAATTAAACTCACAATTAGATAAAATCAGTAGCTGGATTGTCTAAGTTAATGAATCCCTAGGTAGAACATTCAGTGGGAGGTACTTGGGGTATATGATACTTCACTTAAACCTCTCCACATTTCTCCCTAATGTTCACACCGTGAGATCTATCATCGGCCTCAAGGCACCCTGGAAATGTCCCCCTAAGGATGGTGTTTGGGTAGGTTAATACCAAGGTGAATAGAGAGAATGTTCATAGTAAGTGGGAGTGGGACGTGTGACAACATATCCCACAATCTCTCTCATTAGGTTGGATAAAGTTTTGTGCATTGCCTCAAGGCACCTTGGGAGTGTCCCCCTAAAGGATGGCAGTTTTGCACAACTCTTTATCTGATCTCCTATATAGGATAAGCTCACTTTAGTCTCTTGTTCTAATATGCTTTTTTCCTATGGTGGGCGCATTAGGATGGGACTTTATGGCCTAAAATAAGGAGTTACACTTACGCGGAATTGTTAAAGGTTAACAGTTCTTGACCGAAAAATGGTGACTGTTAGAGTCAGTTACAAGAGTTGTTTCTGTCTAATGGTTGAAAATGTCTCATCCTAGTGAAAGGGCACTTGATCACTCCACTGGTGACTTTTGTTCTACCTCACTGGGGCATCATTGCAAAATAGACGTCTTTTCACTTATGGTACATAGGAACTATTTTGCTAAAACTAAAATTGGTGTTAAAAGTGTTAATGCATAGACTTATTAAGTTTTGTTTTTCAACAACGATAAAATAGCTATAGCCACATTAGCTCTATTAAGCGTCGATAAACTGACTGGCGAAAATTATGCTAGTTGGAAAAACACGATAAATACCTTTTAATCATCGATGACCTCAGGTTCATCCTTACAGAGGAGTGTCTTTCTATTTCGACTCAGACTACCACTCGAAATGTTCGGAAGGCTTATGAGAAATGGACATGAGTGAACAAGAAGGCCCGAGCTTATATCTTGGCCAGTCTAAACGACGTTTTGGCCAATAAGCATGAGTTTATGGTCTCGACACGTGAGATCATGGAGTCTCTACGGGGAATGTTCGAACAACCATCTAGACAGCTCAAGCATGAGGCTCTGAAATGCATCTTCAACTTCAAAATGGAGAAGGGTACATCTGTTCGAGAACACGTTTTGAACATGATGGTCCACTTCAATGTTGCGAAAATAAATGGGTCCCACATCGATGAGGGCAGCCAGGTTAGCATCATTCTGCACTCGTTGCCAGATAGCTTCCTGCACTTTGTCAGCAATGTTGTGCTGAACAAAGTTGAATATACCCTTATAACTCTCCTCAACGAGTTGCAGACATTCCAATCCTTGCTGAAAAGTTAGGAAAATAAGGTTAGTGAGGAAAATGTTGCTTCATCTTCAAAGAAGTTCTATCGAGGTTCAACCTCAGAAACAAAGTCTACACCTTCTACTTTTAACACTTCTAAGTGGAAGAAGAAGAAGAGTGGTAAGGGGAAAGGGAAGGCACCTACGTCGATTGAAAAAGAAAAATGTTTCCATTGCAACCAGAACGAGCACTGGAACCAGAACCGTCCTTGCTAGTTAAAGGAGAAGAAGAAGGCTAAGGCCAAGGCAAAACAAGGTAAATATGATTTACTAGTTTTGGAAACTTGTTTAGTGGAGAATGATGATTCTGCCTGGATTATTGACTCTGGGGCCACTAATCATATTTATTCTTCTTTTCAAGGGATTAGATTCTGGCGGCAACTTGAGGCTGGTGAGATGATGATGTGAGTAGGCATCGGGCACGTCGTCTCAGCTGTGGTAGTGGGAGGACTTTAGTTGACTTTACATAATAAATTTATCATTTTGAATGATGTGTATGTTGTTCCCGAGTTAAAGCCGAATTTAATTTCTGTAAAGTGTCTGATTGAGTGTAAATATACTCTCAACTTTTCGGTGAATAAAGTGTTTAGTTTGAAATATGGTTTTGAGATTTGTTCAGCAAAACTGGAAAACAATTTGTATGTGCTAAGGCCGTTAGTAACAAATTCCCTCCATAACATAGAGATGTTTAAAGCTGCCGTAACTCAAAATAAATGACTTAAGGTTTCTCCTAAGGAAAATGCCCAACTTTGACACCTTCGATTAGGACACATAAATCTCAATAGGATTGAGAGGTTGGTGAAGAATGGACTTCTAAGCAAGTTAGAGGATAATTCTTTACTTGTGTGTGAGTCATGCCTTGAAGGCAAGATGACTAAAAGACCTTTTACTGGAAAAGGTTATCGAGCTAAAGAGCCTCTAGAGTTAGTGCACTCAGATCTTTGTGGTCCAACGAATGTGCGAACCAGGGGAGGCTGAGTATTTCATCACTTTTATTTATAATTACTCTCGGTATGGTATGTTTAGTTGATGCAACGGTAGTCTGAATCCTTTGAAAAGTTCAAAGAGTTTGAGGTTGAAGTTGAAAACGCATTGGATAAAAGGATTAAAATACTTCGATCAGATCGGAATGGAGAGTTTTTAGGTTATGAGTTCCAGAACTATATGATAAAACATGGAATTGTTTCCCAACTCTCAGCTAGTACACCTCAGCACAATGGTGTATCGAAGAGGAGAAACAAAATCTTTTTGGACATGGTTCGGTCGATGATGAGTTACACTTCCTTACCAGACTCATTTTGGGGTTTTGCAGTGGAGATTATGGCTTATATCCTCAATTGTATTCCTTTCAAAAGTTTTGTCAGAACACTTTTGGAGTTGTGGAATAGGCGTAAAGCTAGTTTACGTCACTTCCACATTTGGGGTTGCCCAACACATGTGCTTGAGACTAATCCTAAGAAATTAGGACCACGTTCAAGGTTGTGTCTATATGTAGGCTACCTTAAAGGTACACGAAGGGGTTATTTTTATGATCCTAAGGAAAACAAAGTGTTTGTGTTGACGAACGCTACCTTTCTAGAGGAGGATCATATGAAGAAGCACAGTTCACATAGTAAAATCGTGTTGCATGAACTTTCCAACAAAACTACTAAAGCTTCAATAAGAGTTGTTCAAGGGCCTACTCCATCAACAAGAGTTGTTGATGGAAGTTTATCTAGTAGGTCAAGTCCACCTCAAGTATTGAGGGAACCTCGACATAGTAAGAGGGTTGCGAACCCACCTTTTCATTATATGGGTTTCACTTAAATCCTGGATATGTAGCTGATGGCGAGATTAAGGATCCATTTTCTTATCAGAAGGCAATGAAGGATGTTAACCGAGATGAATGGGTCAAAGCCATGGATCTCAAGATGGAGTCTATGTACTTCAACTCAGTATGGGATCTTATAGATCAATCTAATGGGGTTAAACCTATAGGTTATAAATGGATCTACAAGAGGAAACAGGGTGCTAATGGGAAGGTGCAAACCTTCAATGCTAGACTTGTAGCAAAGGGTTATACCTAGGTGGAGAGAGCTAACTATGAGGAGACTTTCTCGCCTGTTGCCATGTTGAAGTCTATCCACATCCTCCTATCCATTGCCTCATATTTATGACTATGAGATATGGCAAATGGATGTCAAGACTGCCTTTCTGAATGGTAATCTTGAGGAGACCATTTATATGGTGTAGCCCGAGGGATTCATAGCCCAAGGACAAGAGCGAAAAGTTTGCAAACTGAATTAGTCCATTTATGGGCTGAAACAGGTGTCTCGATCTTGGAACATAAGGTTTGATACTGCGATCGAATCTTATGGCTTTGATGAAAACGTTGATGAGCCTTGTGTATACAAGAAAATCATCAATAGTTCAATAGTCTTCATAGTGTTTTATGTAGACGATATCCTACTTATTGAGAATGATGTAAGTTTATTGACTTTCGTTAAAAACTAGCTAGCGACCCAATTCCAAATAAAAGATTTGGGAGAGGCTTAGTTTGTTCTAGGTATTCAGATCTTTCGGGATTGAAAGAACAAAGTGCTAGCGCTGCCTCAAGCATCGTACATTGATAAGATGTTGATCAATTACTGGATGCAGAACTCCGAAAGGGGCCTACTGCCTTTTCGGCATGGAGTTACATTGTCTAAGAAACAGTATCCTAAGACACCTCAAGAGGTTGAGGAAATGAGATGGGTCCCCTGTACATCTTCCATTGGTAGTTTGATGTATGTGATGTATGTACTCGATCTGACATCTGCTACGTTGTAGGGATAGTCAGTAGATATCAGTCAATCTAGGATAGAGTCACTGAACCATCAGCAAGAACATCCTCAAATATCTTGGGAGAACGAGGTACTACATGCTTGTGTATGGATCTCAGGATTTGATCCTTACTAGATACATGGACTCTGACTTTCAGACTGATAAGGATTCTTGAAAATCCACTTTAGGCTCAATGTTCACTCTTAACGGAGGGGTTGTAGTATGGCGAAACACTAAACAGGGGTGCATCGCTGACTCCACAATGGAGGCCAAGTATGTAGTGGCTTGTGAAGCTGCTAAGAAGGCCGTTTGGCTCAAGAAGTTTCTGACTGATCTGGAAGTTGTTCCAGACATGTCTCTCTTTATTGTGATTAATCAGTGGTATGTGGTGAACTCCAGAGAGCCTAGAATCATAGCGCGGAAAACATATAGAGCTGGAAAGTATCATTTCAGTCCACGAGATTTTGCATCAAAGGACGTGTTAGCAGAAGATAGCTTCAGAGCACAACGTTGCTCGCCGTTTACAAAGGCTCTCATGGCTACAGTTGTTTTAGGGTCACCTTCATAGCATAGGTCTATGGGACTTGTCTGCGGCTAGACTAGGGCAACTGGAGATTTTGTAACTAGGCCTCCCTAGTTTATTGTTTTGTACTTGTTTTTATCTTGTACACCCACTCGCTTTAGGATAAGTGGGAGATTGTTGAGGTTGATGCCCTAAATCTCGTAGGGTTCTATAGTTTGTAAATATCTGTATGAACAAACGCTTGTGATGTAATAATATGAGATATTTTCTTCACTGTTGTCTATGAAATATGAGATTTTTTATTTGCATGAACCACAAACAAATAAACTAAGATCCTTGGTTGTAACTTAAGCATATATGTAGAGACATGCAAGTGGATCATGCCTTAAGTGATAACCTAAATGGTATGTAGTATATGGATAAAGGAGGAAAACCTTATCCTGGTGACACTACAGATATGACCTGCTTTGTAGATGTTACAAGTGTTGTAAAGTGTTACAAATGGTCTGATCCTGATCATTCACGTGGAGACATGTGAGCGGGGATGTCCTATACAAAGGAGTTTGTATAAGACCGAACCACAAAATGTTTAGTCTCGTTATATAACGCCGTTCATGACAAAGACTTTCATTTCACTAGAATGACCATAGGTAACATGACCTTAATCTTGAGTGATATGGGAACTCCTGCCTATGTGAGCGGTTCTTTGATTTGCATACAAGATGGATGTCCTATACAAAGGAGATTGCCGACTCAAACCTATCACTTTGGGGATTCATCTGATTGGGGAGCTGGGAACTCAGCTACACAAGATGGAATTCACTCATTCCCCGAAGCAGGGGTAAGTAGAGAGATTGCTCCCTTAAGGACTGATTTTGGGGCTTGAACGATGTGGCACCACACACTTTCTCATGGCCCAAGAGGTGTTCACTCATAGTAGAACTATGATGTATTGTTCATCAGATGCATCAGTGATACTTAAGGAGTTAGATGTAACTATAGTGGTAAAACGGTAAATTGACCCAGTTGTACTTACGAGCGATCTGTGAAGAGTTATCATACTATTGATTGGTTATATCCAATGGACACATAAATATATCTGTTATGAAAAGAGTGCAGTTGTCGGTCTTTAGTGGAGTGCACGATAATTAACGGATGGTGGATTTCATGATTAAAGAGTTTCGTCAGTTATTCACGTACTGTTGGAGCTTCAAGCTACAGGTCCATAAAGTTCCCTTGGTAGCTCAATGGATTCAAGTTGAGAATCAGTTTTTGGGTTAGTTTGAAGTGTTTAAATTAACAAGATGGAATTTAATTATATATGATATAATTAAATTCGTTCAATTATATGTGATATAATTGATATGATGTATGAGATACATTAATTGGAGGAATTGATATAAATATGATTTATATTAAAGAAAGGAGAAAGGAACTATGGTTTAATATTATGTGATATTAAAACTATAGGTTATAAATATAATATGATAAATTAGTTATTATATTTATTTATAATTAAATAATTATATGATAATTGTGGTTGGTCATTTTCTCCATTAACTGTGAAGGTGGAAGTTTATTTTTAGTTTTGAATAACTAAAGGAAAAAATGAAAAGTGTTTTCATTTTGTTTAAAAATCGCTTCATTTGTTGCATTACTCATCGTTTACTCACGAGAGACTACACGATAGGCCTCACGAGAGACTAAGTGATAGAGCGACACTTACTAAACGATCATGTAAACAATCTAACGATAGAGCAACACTTCCTAAATGATCCAACGTGATTTACTAAACGATCGTGTACTAGCAAGATTTACTAAACGATCAAGCACTCTCAGTCTATACGATAGACAGAACCTTCTCCCATTTGCTTGATCGTGTAGTACGATCGTTTCCTTCCTCCATTCCTTTACCAAATTCGCACAGAACCCACACCTCCTNGATAGACAGAACCTTCTCCCATTTGCTTGATCGTGTAGTACGATCGTTTCCTTCCTCCATTCCTTTACCAAATTCGCACAGAACCCACACCTCCTAGATGCTCACTCCGAGAATACCAAGGTTACCGAGTGGTAGTGTCGAGGGCTTGCTGTTCAAGGAGAAGACTATTCGTGATTACTAGACGATTGGCTAGGTGATCTGAATGATAGCGAGAGGTTGTTGTCCAATTCTTTACGAGAACAAGAGATTGATAGAAGAAGTATGTCTCTCATTCCCTTTTTTATTTGATTACTAAAGCATGATGTAATTTTTTCTAAGTTGCATAACTATTTTGTATGTTTGTGAATGCGTTCAATTCTTTCGCAATGGGCTTGGAAAGATCTTGCTTCTGCTCATTGGATCTCTTGAATAAGAGTTCCTTCAAGAGTGACATCTAGATGACACAGATTCTTAGCTTGACCCCGATTGTGGGGTTACTTACTAAGTATATTATACTCACTCTTTCTCATATTTCTTTTTTAGGTATAGATAAGAACACGTTCGACAATGACAAGTGGAATACATGATCGAGCCACTGGGACTAGTCATATTCTTCCGCTTATATTTGTAGGATTTTATATTTCAAATTTTTTAGTACCGATGTTTGAATTTGAAGTTTTTTTAATTGTGCTTTTAAACTTTTTAAGAGGTTTTTTTTTTTAATTTTGTTTTATGGGTTTAAGGGTACCTAGTTAAATGAATTTCAGTTTTTTGTTTTTAAATAAAGTTAAGTATTTTATGATATTAGTTGGTTTTACTCAGTCATGAAAAGATGTCAATTTGAATTGTATGCTTGCATGTTTATAGTAACGGCCTAGTTGGTTCCTAGGGAGCCAGATGTTATAATTTCCAATCTACAATTCTATTTCCATCGAGAAAAACACCAACTTCCTAAAGGTCTAAACAACAAACACAATGTCTAGATGTGATTAGGTATCACAACATAGTTCAAAAACCTTAACTAACACTGAGAGATTGTTTATAACACAAGAAAAAAAATATATAAAGTTCACGAGTTCCTGTTATTTTAATGCCAATTAGATTGAAAGATGAGTCGGGGAATTTGAAGAATTTGTATTTATGAGGAAAAGGTGGAGGACAAGTGGTGAAATTTAGTATGTTGAGATTAGTGTTGCAACCTTCAATGAATGTAAGGATCATTCATATACCAGAATATCTGATTGGATTAGAAATAGTGTATTTGCATTGAAAGATGCTGCCTTCTCACATATTTTTGTGTATAAGACTCCTCTATCTATGTTCAGTATCAAGTATGCCATAGAGAAGAGGTTGTTTAACTTTAACCAAATTCTTCCCAAATTATACTATTCACATCAAAGACTTTAGATTTTTAGTATAGGGTATTTGTGTGGTTTAGTTGACAGTTTTTTGATGCATTATTTGCATTATTTGATTGACTCAATCTTATAAAGATTTTAGCTATTACAATATAGTATAAGGTGTATGACAAAGTAAGATGGAGATTCTAGCTACTACAAAGTATTTACATGACAAAATAAGATCGAGATTGTGTGTCAAAATAAGAGTAAGGTATTTGTGGGGCATAGTATGAGACAAATATTTAGAGTTGATGGGTAGGAGATATTTGATAGCTATTTTGGATATATGGTATTTGTGTATTTTGTGCATAAAGTTTGAATTATTAATTGTACTAAATTTTCTTGATGATTAATGTTAATTTGTGGGTGAAAATCAAAGTTTATTTTTCTAGTTTTCAACCTTAATTTCTAATTATGATGTTAACTTTGATTGCGTGATATTAATTTAGATATTATTTTTTTTAGAATTAAGGTTAGATTTTGGGTTGTTAGATTTATTAGATGTTGTTTTAGATTATTAGTTTTTTTTCCCCCAAAATACGGCATAATTATAGGAATTAGGTTGTAGGGGTATTTGTGTCAATTATTAAAATTTAAATAGTATCAAAATTAGTCATTTGGCAATTTTCATAAAGAAAAATACCTTTGACATTTTTAAAAAACATCATTCTATTTTGGCCATTTGTCCATTCGCCCATAAAGATTGGATTAAACCCAGATCTAAAAGATGGGCCTAAAGTCGATAAGTCCAAGCTCATATAGTGTTTCCCAAAACTCTGTAAATAGAGAAACCACCCTTTATTTGAGGGATTTAGAATTAAGAGAACCATCGAGTCATTGTTATCCATTCAAATAAATCAGTAGTGAACACGCCATAGTCTACAAGATTCAGAAGTTAGAGAATCCAAAGGGTTTCAAGATTTAGATTTCACAAGATTCAAGACTCGGAAGATTCAAACACTAAAAGACTTCAACAAATTGAGTATATACCTCTTCACTGCTACAAATTGAGGATTCCTCTTTAACCCTCAAATCAAAGTCAACAATTAGGAGAAAGCATTAGAAGTCATATACTAAAGATTGTAACATTACTACAAATCAATAAATCAACTTCATTTTCACGAATTAAATTTCTTTTGTCAAAATCTCATGTGAACACACTTGTTATTTTAATATCAACGTCGAACGTTCAAATTTACAGCTATAACGGCATGTCAACCAATATTTTAATTTCATCCTTTTCTTAACCTAACACTTAATAATAAAGTTAGAATACTGAATATTATAACTCAAACTAACCAACTATTTATACAAGCCGTAGAATCAACTAAAAAAGGGAACATGTGGCTTAAAATTTTTATTAAACCCTACACGTAAATTTAACGAAAGACTAAAGGGAACATTAATTGAAGTATGGGGTCATTATTTATGCTATATTTGTAGTATAAAGAGGGTGCTATCTTTGGTAAAAAGCAATCAATTATTATGATATTTTTATTTTAGGGAAAATAGCCGTGGTTTTGTCTATTGTGTGTGTTGACATGTACAAAACATTCCACGTGGCCCAATAAGATCCATTAAAAGTGACCGCTGGCTTTGCAGACCGGAAAGTGCATATAAGCATCCAATTGTTCTCTCTCCATACTTTTGGATGGATGACCAAATCAAAAACAAGAGGGCCCCAAAAAATTAATATAATAAACACATTTTTTAGTCTTTTTTTTTTTTTTTTTTTTTGCCACTTGCAACATTTTGATATTTGTTTATTCTAATGTGTTATTTGTTTATTCTAATGTGTGCTTAAAGCCCAATTTGTTTCACATGTTTTCTTGTGGGATTTCTGACAAACATTTAATATATCCATTTGTTTCACAGAATTCTATTTTTAAGAATTTAAGAGAGAATTTTAAAGCTTATCTGACATGAGTTTTTTAATACCTTGCAAAAAGGATTGGACTTATATACTTGAGAGAGGAGCAGTAAAAATATAGTTTAATTAATAATTAATTAATATCAAATATTTATTACTATTAGTTTTAATTAATTATTAAATATAAATATATTATTTATACTTAATAAATTTCAACTAAAATCTTTACCATTAATATTTTATGATATCTTGACTATTTATCAATATTCTAATTAATTTAATTATTTTTAGTAATTAATTTAATTATGTTTATTTAAGAAGTGTTTGTTTATTTTTTATTTTATTAATTAAATAATTAATTAACATAACAATAAATTAATTAATGTTAAATTTAATTGATCTCTTACATTTGATTAAGTAATAAGTTACTTTTAGTTTTTATATACAAATTATTGAACTAAACACAAATATTTAACTTCTAGATATTAATTATCCTGCATATCCAAACACATACATTAATTATTCCAAACATTTAAATCCTAGATATTTAATATCTATACTCATAAAATAATATTTTCGATCGAAATAGTCTCAATAGTTAATAATATACTTTTTTTTTTCTTTTTTTTTTTTGTAATTATACGTGTGTATGTGTATATATTAGTCATTATCGTTACAAATTTATTGGTTATAAAAATAGTTATTTGAATCATTCGATGAATCATATATGACTTCAAATAATTGTTCATGTAAGCATCTACTCATCGTGGACAAGAACAAAATACTTTTGCATGATTAGTTTATAAAAATAATAATCACAGTATAATTAAGAGTTATGATAGGGACTATTTGAGCCTTCAATTAGGCTGTAACTATTTAAATCACTCGCGGTGACAATAGATATTATTTGACAATCTCCAATTAGTTACAGATTACACTATTTTCTTTCAAATTTTCTTTGCTATAGTTTTTATTATTTTACTTTCATAATCCTTTTATTCTTTGTTACAGTGCTTACTATTTCCTCCTTAAACTAAAATATTTTACACTCCAAACACATATTGTTATAATTCAAACTAAAATAATTTACACCCAAACATAAACTATTGTAACCTAACTATAAGCTCATTGCCCTAGACACCCTCCTAAGATTTTTAAAATATATATAGATGTTTAAGAGCTGAAGTATAATTAAAAAAAAAAAAAAACTTTTATCATAGGATATTATTATTCTTTAAGAAAATATATAGTTTAAATTCTTATGTAAACACATGTATTTCATTAATTCATTCACTTATCTAAATTTAAAATCTTAGCTGAAGTTGAAAATTTTATTGGTTTTTTTTTTTAAATTTAGGAATAATTGGGTAACAATATGATTTTTAATTTTTAGTTTTTAAAAATTAAACATAAACATTTATTTTGGTTCAAAATTCCGTGTTTTTTTTTATCTAATTTTTATCAATATTTTTAAAAATCAAGTCAACTTTTGAAAAAAAATTTAAAAATTTATTTTTGCTTTTTAAAAATTAGAAAAGAGATGTACATCATAATAGAAAATTAAAAGATTAATAGACTTAATTTCTAAAAATAAAAATAAAATAGTTATCAAACAAAATTTTAATTAAATTTTGAGTTAAGTTTTGTATCAATCAAACAAATTAAAAGAAAAAACATGATAAAACATTACAAAAACCAAAACTAAGTTACATTAATCAAGAAAAAAAAAAGTTCCAACATGTAATTTTTTTTAGATGGTAAATTTTGAATCTCTACTCTTGAAGTTGTAATATATATATATAAAAGTCTTTGCAACAATTTTATAGAAAATAGGAAAGGAAGAAAATAATAAAGAAGGTGACGTGTATTTCCCAAATATTTAGAACTGGTCGTCACCATCAGCCACAGCGTACGGTCTAGATTCACTCCTCACTCGCCGGTTCTCTTTTTTATCCACTTTCTCCTCCTTCCTTCCTTCCCCACTTTTCAATTCCCCTTCACTACCCTTTCCCCTCTCTCTCACCCATTTTCTCTCTCCAAATTCGCCGGAGAACCACCATGCCGCCGCCTAACTGGCTTTCTATCAGGAGGACCACGAGCCAGAAGGATATCCTCTTCGACGTCGGAGGCCCCGCCGTCTCAGAACTCGAAAACCCTACCACCGCCGCCTTCGGTCCCCGCCTTCTCTCCATGCTCTCGCCCAGAAACAATCGGAGGCATTCTGATGAATTTCCCTGGTCTTCTCACTACCTCCGTGCTTGCTGCCTCTGCCAACGCCGCCTCGTCGACGGCCGAGACATTTACATGTACAAGTAAGTGAAATCACTTCGTCAATAATCATTTCTAGACGTAATTAAGTACCGATTAAAGTGGCTGTTCTAGGGCACAGTAAAAATTTTGAAACGAATTTCATCGAAACTGACCTCCAATCTTTTGATTCGATGGACTTTTTTGGTGAAATTGATGTGGCTTTTGGTGTTTTGTTGTGGAAACAGGGGAGAAAGCGCTTTTTGTAGTGCAGAGTGCCGGCTGCAGCAGATGAATCAAGATGAGGCTAAGGAGAAACGTTCCAAGACGTCGAATAAAGGATCGGCGGCCGTCGCATCGGCCCCGACCGCCGTAACAAAAGTATCTGCTATTAATGGCGAGACTGTAGCCGCCGTGTAGCCGCCGTATATCACTTCAGATTTAAAAGCAGCCGCCACCGCTCCAGCTTTCTATTAGCGCATATAAATACAGATTATAATATATATATTTGGGAGTCTTAGATATAATTTTGGAGCTGTTGTATGTGAATATTTCCCTCTAATTGAAATATATGTTTTATGTGTAACACTCGACTTAGAACTTTTAATTGACATTTGGGCATTTTCATATATATTTTTACATTTACATGAATTCGATATAAATACTTTAAAATAATTATAAAAATATAAAATATTTATTTGTTAATTTAAATATGTTTTTTAAATGAATTGTTTTTCAATAAAAAAAATATAGTAAAATGTTATTGTCGATTAGTGATAAATCACAATAGATTTTTAGGAGAAGTTTATCGCGATCTATCATTGATAAATAGTGATATTTTGTTCAATTTGAAAATATTATCAGCAATTGTATTATTTAAAATAATTATCTTTTTTAAATTCTTTATAATTGGTACAAAATTCTGTATATGTATCGATTTTTTATTGATGTTTTTATCTATATTTTTATAAAATTGTAACTTATACGTTTTAGTCGATCTTGATACGGACATATTAAATATTAGCATCAGTTGATTTTTTAATGTTCTGAATGGTACTTATTGTTTTTTCGTTTTGAAAAGTTTTTGCAATAATTGAAGTGATTGTCCAAAACAATTTAGTTGAGTCGATTAAAACCGACCAAAATCAAATCAATTGATTTTTCTTAATTTAAAAATATATGTATAAATCAATTGATGGACGGTAATTGGTTTTGTCTTGTGGTCCTTATTTTTCTTTTTCAGTTGAGGACTTTTGCTCCCGAGATAGAAAATTTATATTTTGGAAGATAGTAAATTTATCGGGTTATTTAGATTGGGGTTATTTTGAAATTTAATTGGAAAAAAAGGATAGATTTGGAACATATTTAGGAAAAAATGGGAGTTTTTTTTTGTCTCCATCCGAATGCGTCCCTTGAAGTGATGCATTCGAGAATATTTTATTATTTTTTTCTCCGTACGCTGCATTTAAAAAAAATTAAAGTCGTCAGAATGCGTCTGTTCATGACACAGCACGTGCGTCAGAGTGAGTTGACACACGCGCGATCAGAATACATCTGTTGAATAGTTTTTTTTGTTATTTAACTTTGAATTAAGTTTTTGATAATTTTTACTGATTTTTAATGTTTATTTTGTTTACCGTGGATATTATTCAAAGTTTTTTTTTTGGTAAGTTGGAATATTTGGTAAAATGCAAAGTGTTTTTTTGGTAATGTGCAATATTTTTGTTTTAATAAATTGATATATTTTTTAGAGTTGGTTATTATAAGGGAAAATTACATGTGATTAACTAAAACAAATTAAAGAAACAGTAAGTATGTTGATATATTTAATAAGTTGACATATCATCTGTTGTAGCTTTTCTGGTTGGTATTTAGCTATCAAAATGAGTATGTCTTATTTGGTTAAATATAATAAATTGTAAGTATGTCTTCTTATTATGCATATCAAATTATGATAATTATTTTAAAAATATAGTTTAGAATGTTCAACTATGATTTTTAAAATATTACATCATAGTCTCAAATTATTTATGTTTAAACATATAAAAAAAATCATTAATAAAAAAATTTAACGTTCTTAGTGGAAAAAAATAAATCTAAAAATAGGTTGAAAGAAAATTTTAACGAATTCTAAAAATAGGTATTTAAATATGTTCTTGATGGAAAAAAATATTTTTTTTAAATGTAAAATTTATATTTAAATCTTTTTTCATTTTGCCAAAATTTTAAAATTTATTAGTAGTTTTTAATGTAAAATTAAGAATATGTGGAGAAAAGAATAGTGATATTACTTTATTTTGTGGGAAAAAAAAAACTAAAAGGAAAGAATTTAAAGTTAATAGGGGTATTGGATTTAAACTAAAACGTTCAATTATTTATGTTTAAACACATAAAAAAAATCATTAATAAAAAAGATATTACATAGTAAAAATAATATTTTTTTTTCCATACTTTTAGTAAAAATAATCTCACAAATTTTTAAAAATAAAAAATTACCCTTAATTCACGTTGAAAGAAAACTTTAACGGAATCTAAAAATAGGTATTTAAATATGTTCTTAATGGAAAAAATAAATCTTCTTAAATGTAAAAGTTATATGTAAATCTTTTTTCATTTTTCCAAAATTTTAAAATTTATTAGTAGTTTTGAATATAAAATTAAGAATATGTTCCTAATGGAAAAAAAAATACTAATATTACCTTATTTTGTGGAGAAAAGAAAAAAAAATAAAAAAAGTTAATAGTTAAGAGTTTAGAAACATATAAAAAAAAGTAATTAATAAAAATAATATAATATGTTCCTAATGACTATTAATATAAAATTATTAATATGTTCCTAAGTAAAAAAAAGTATTACATAGTAAAAAAAAAAATCCATAATTTTGTATTGATTTTTTTTTTTGTATAGTGTTTTTGAGAAAACTCTACAATCAAGTCATTCAAAATGTATGTATATAGTTTACCATTATTTGGAATGATGTATTCATTATTGAATATTGAATATTTGAATGTTAATGTTAATGTTATTGTTAGTAATATTATGTTGTTGTAAATTGTATGATGATTAAAGAACAAAGATTCATGTCAATATAAAAGAATATTTATCATTGATTTATCGTCAAATGATGATGCATGTCTTAATATTTTGTTTGTTTATTAAAAAAAAAAACATTCCTTTATTTGTACATATTAAAAAAATAGTAATAACACATTAATATAGTTGGCCTAATATATACTTACAAATATTGTGATAAATATCAAATTGCATTTGCCAAACTACCATGGACGTTGTGAAATTTTTATGTTATATGCACGGAAACATTATTAATGGGCCAAACGGGATAGAATATGATAGGCAACCATCTCTTCGTATAAAGTTGACTTCAACACATTAATCGATGTATTATGTGATGCATTATCCATAAATAGATATGATGGGGTGGAGGTAATATTTAGATATGGTAGTTATGTAGCGGGACCTGCAACGATATGCTCGAGCATATATTCTCACGTTGATTGGAGGATTGGTATTTCCCGACAAATCCAATAGCAAAGTGCACTTGATGTATCTTCCTCTCTTGGTGGATTTTGATGTTGTTAGCACTTACAGTTGGGGCGCTGGATGTCTTGCATGGTTGTATAGGCAACTATAAGAGTGCAGTTATAGATGAAAAAGACATTGCAGGCCCACTTCTATTGCTACAAATTTGAGCATGGGATCGATTTCCTTTTCTAGTGCCTCGACGACTCCATGATACGAGAATAACTTAGGCGATAGACCACTTACAGTAAGGTAAGCATATTTATCTCATTATTGTTGTTATGAAAATACTAATAGCTAAAATTTAACTTCTGATTGTTGTAGATGGAATGACAACTATTTTGTAATTAGAGCACTTATGCATGTTCTAGTATGACACATATGCTTAAATTATTTGGGAGCCATATAATCATTTGATCCAATTTTTGCCGCCATATTGTCTCGATGACAATGAGATATGGACATCCAGATGTCCACTCATATGCTTCTTTGTTGTGAAGTGGCATCACCCAGATCGTGTGATGCATCAATTTGGGTTGTTGTAAGAAATTCCTCAACCTTGCAACACGGACGCCCGACTTCATTCACACGATCTAAGGAGCAGGCATGAGTGAGACTGGATTGCATATCTGGCTCCTCAAATTACAATCTGGGAAAATCGACACAGTTTTGTTGTTAATGGACCTCCTATTAACAACGGTGTAGGTACTGAGCCTGAATATATTGAATGGTATTCCACTGTGAGCAGGCGGTACATAACTAAAGCAGGAGCATTCTATCATTTGTTGGTATGAGTTTATTGTTTACTATGATTGTTTGATTTTATTTTTTCATTGCACACCAAAATTAATTTAAAAGTCATTAACTTGTTATTCAATTCTTTTTCAGACCGAGCTTACAAATTTGCCAATATCTACTCAAAGAGCCTTGCGTAGACTCACCTCGATATATCGAGTGCGATATTTCGATGGTGACGTTCCACTAGAAGAACAAGGTGATCCAGCAAGACATGAGGATGTTCCTATTCAACCTAATGTTCAGAATGAATATCCAACAACGCCACTTGATCAGTACACTTCCATGATGTCCTCTCCCTCAAAATTTTGTTTTTTTTCCAACAACTCTCAGTACACTAAGCATGGAAGAAGGACAAACTTCACATGTCCATCCAAATATCCATGATCAGTATGTTACATATTGACAACGTAATGAGGGTATACACTTTCCAGAGGAAAGTTAACCACCAAGTGTAAGAGGGCGTGATGATTGTGGACACTATGTCACTCAACATGATCGATCTAGGCGTAATAGAGGATCTTCTTCCAGTCATGAATAAAGAACATTGTAATTATGATTAAATTTATTAATGAAATTCAATTACGGAAATGTACTTGCAGTCTATAACATATCCTAAAGAACCTTTACTATTATTTACAATAGTCAAAAGTTAATATCTATATTTTTGCATAAGTTTTTAACAAAACCTTAAACAAAAAAATAATTTGAAATTAAAAATTAATATTGAGTATACCAAATCAATCATAGCAATTTCTTAATCTCAAAATAACAGTATTACTATCAAATCATAGATATTATTAAGTGATCGGATAGATATTACTAAGCGATCGGAAAGAATACTAAGCGATCGTTTACTATCCACTGTAGTTTTTATTAAGGGATCGTGTAGAGAATAATACTAAGCGATCATTTAGCTATCCACTATACTAAGCGATCGTTTAGGTTTTGATAAGTGATCATTTAGAGAATACTAAGCGATCGTTTAACTAACTGTTACGCGATCGTTTAGATATTAATTACGCGATCATGTACTAATTTATAAAGAGATCCTTTGGCTAATACTAAGTGATTGCTTAGGTTTTGTTATTTGATCGTTTAAATAATACTAAGTGACCATTTAGGTTTTGTTAGCGATTGTTTAGATAATACTAAGCGATCGTTTAGTTAACTGTTACTCGATCGTTTAGATATCCATCACACGACCGTGTACTAATTTATAAAGCGATCGTTTGGCTAATACTAGCGATCGCTTAGGTTTTGTTATGCGATTGTTTAGATAATACTAAGCGATCGTTTAGGTTTTGTTAAGCGATCGTTTAACTAATTGTTACGCAATAGTTTAGTTTTTGTTTAGATAAATTTGTGCTAAATTTGTAGAATACAATTGGTGTTGTACATTTAACTGAGCAAATAAACAACTAAGCGATCGTTTAGATAAATTTATGCTAAATTACATATTGTACAGTACAATTGGTATTGTATAGAATATAATTAGTGCTAACATTGGTGCTAAAATTACATATTGTACAATACAGTTGATGTGTATATCAAATATATCTAGATCGATATTCAGTCGTTAGTGCATCATACTCACTAATTCATTGACTGTTATATCATTTCTGACTTTTAGACCTTTCATATGACCACAACATAATTTCTTCCGGACTCATTCCAATCCCTACCAAATCATACAAAGATACGAAGTAGCACCATTGATCTACAATTGGATAAACAAATCATTGGTAAGTGAACGATCGTGTATAAATTACTAAGCGATCATGTATAAATTACTAAGCGATCGTATATAAATTACTAAGTCATCGTGTATAATTTACTAAGCGATCGTGTATAAATTACTAAGGGATCGTGTATAAATTACTAAGCGATCACATAGTAATTTACTAAACGATCGTGTTCAACAGACGCATTCTGATCGGTTTAATTTTTTTTAATGCGGCGTATGGGGGAAAAGTAATAAAATATTCTCAAATGCGTTCAACAGACGCATTCTGATCGGTTTAATTTTTTTTAATGCGCCGTATGGGGGAAAAATAATAAAATATTCTCAAATGCGTTCAACAGACGCATTCTGACCGATTTATTTTTTTTTTTAAAGCGGCGTATGGGGGAAAGAATAATAAAATATTCCCGAATGCGTCTCTTCAAGAGACGCATTCGATGGGGACAAAAAAACTACCCCTTTTCCATAAATAAGTTGGAAACCCCCCCTTTTCCCAATTAACTTTCAAAACAGCCCTTAATCTAAATAACCCAAATTTATCTTATGCTGTGATGGTAAAGCTTAGGATTTTCTTACCAATTTTTGGGAATTAAATTTGTTTTGAAAATAAAGGTCCATTTGGATTGATTTGACAAAAATACATTTTTAAAAAAAATCATCTTTATTTAAACACTTTTGATAAAAACATATTGAAATATCCTTGAAAAACTATTTTGAGTGGTTGTCAAATACTTAAATTTCTTCCAAATGACTTATTTTTTACATTAAACACTTGGATATGTATTCCAAACACACCCTAAGTCTTTTTGAAAAAATAAAGTATTTGACAACCACTCAAAATAACTTTTAAAATACTAATTTTAATAAAAAAAAATTAAATAAAAATGGACTTTTTGAAAAAAAAAAAAATAGCCTAGACTCGATAATTAATTTGATCTATGAACACCAATTAAAAGGTTAACCTCATTTAGGATATAAAATATTTTACCAAAATGAAGGTATAATTGTGAAAATTGACATCAAATTACTTGTGAAAAATGAATGATGATACTAAAAGCTAGACATTTAATATTAAGTAGTGCAAAATGATAAATGGACTTTAGTAGATCAAAACTTTAATACATAATAATTATTTAAGAAATCAAAATTAATGTGAAATAATTAAGATTATCGTTGGAATGTTATTAGAAATAGTAGTTAACAATTAAAATAATAAATGCCCAAGTTTATAAGTTTATGCCTAGACCTTAAATTCAAATATGAAATAGGTATTTGAACATTAAAAAGTATCAGATAGTTATTTCAGAGATATGGTTGATCTTTCTTCATAGTTTCATTTGATAGTGGCAGAAGTTAGTCTCGATAGTGTTACTTAGCTTCCTTGTTAATTTAATATAAGCTTCCTTGTTAATTTAATATATTTTCAATCACTAGTGCCCGGAAGTTCTTACATCTTAGGCATCATGTGGTTTCTTGGACTAGTCTCCTTTTATTTAGAGGTAATATTCCTAGACATTCATTCATAATGTAGCTTGTTCAAAAATGTTTACAAATTTGGGATTGTATTCATAGATGGTGTTTTGAGATTTTAGTGACTGTGTTTTGTATTTTGGTGGAGTTGAGTCTATGGATCATTTTTTTAATGTCCGTTTAGTAAGGCTATTTGGCTAAGGCGTAAGATCTGGAGAGTGTTATTTGGTGTGTTGTTATTTATTATGTTTGACGTGAGTGTAATATGTCTGTCCATAACGCTACTTTGCATCCTTTCTAAGTTATTAGTTTGGATGTTCGGGCCAAGATGATTATCCATTGTCCTAAGTGGTTTGGAGCTTTTCTTGGGGGTCTCAAGCGACCTATTCTCTCGTTGGGACCTTTTCTCTTGAGTCGTGCTTGCTTTTATTTTTTTCTGTTTGGTTGTCTTTTGTTGTTTCATTCTCTTATTTTTGTGATGCTTGTTTGTGTTTTATGTTAGCATAAATTCTTTATATCATTATTGAATAGATAAACCCTAGGATCATTCATGTCAAATTGTCAAGAATAACATACCGGATTCCATTGCAAAATTGATGATAGCTTCAAGATGATGATGGATGACTATGGTCTTCCTCAACCAAAACTCCGAATGCCCTTAGTGGGATCTCTCTCTAGATGGGATTCAAGAAAGACTGAGTGCTTATTGTTTTGGTATATTGGGGACCATAGCCCTAAGGTCTCTTTATATATTAGTTCAATTAAGGTTCCCATTAAACCCTAATTAACTAGGAAGGGGCTTCTACCCATTAAGTCCATACTCAATTAGGAATCTACGGTCTTAATTAATTAGATCACATAATAGGGCCCAATCTAATAAAATTACCCAATGTAATAAATTATTAATCTACATATATAGCTCATACTTTAATTAAATATATTGTGATTTAAATATGTCTAACAATCTCCCACTTGCACTATGTCTATGTACCTAATATAATTAAATCACATAAACCTTAAGCGCGCATAAACAGGTTATTTCAATAATAGAATTCCCCTTCAGTTCAATCTGGTCCATCTTCTGTATTAGCACGGAATCAAGGCGGCTTTTGTCACTAACCTTGTAACTAAACCTTCCTTGATCACCAATTCCAATACATTCAATGACATAGATCAAGTATGGATGGATAGCATGGAAACTACATGCAAAGTGATCTAGATCATGCCTGTTTCCAACTGGTCCAAATTCCTTATTGAGATCATTCTAAAAAACTTTATGCTAAACTGCATGCATGATAAACAAGTTTAGATAATGAAACATAAACCATCAACTTTATTCTATATAGAAAATAAACAAAATAAGGTCAAAGAACATCCTCAATAACAGAGTCCCACTAAACCATAGAATCAGAAAAGTGACTAACAACCATGTGAGCAACATGCTCATGAAAAACTTTAGGTGGTAAACCTTTAGCCAATAGATTTGCCACCATAGAGTTTGTTCCTATGTATTCTATCGAAATTTGACCATTCTGAACTCTTTCTTTAACAACCAGGAACTTCACGTCTACATGCTTTGACTTCGTATTACTTTTGTTGTTGTTGGAATACATCACAACCAATTTATTGTCACAAAATAATTTTAGTGGTCTTTCTATGCCAACCACTATCCGCAACCCAGTGACAAAATTTCGCAACCATATTTCATGATTGGATGCCTCATAACATGCTATAAACTCCATAGCCATGGTAGAAGAAGCCATAAGTGTTTGTTTAACACTTTTCCAGGATACAGCTCCTCCAGCCAACATGAAGATATAGCCTGAAGTGGATCAAAAGTGTCTTGACATCCAGCATAATCAGAATCAGAATACCCAATGATCTCCAAAACTTCTGATTTCCGATAAGTGAGTATATAATCTTTTGTTCTCTGTAAATACCTCATAACCCGTTTGGCTGCTTTCCAATGATCTATCCCCGAGTTACTCAAATAAACCTGGGAACCTTCTGCATCTCCTTAGTCTCGAGCGTGGTCTTGGGGCATTGACCTAAATGAAATTTATCACCTTTAGCGATCGGGTATCTCCCGGCGCATAATCTTTCATGCTAAATCTACTCAAGATCTTTTCAATGTAGTTCTTTTGTGATAATCTCAAAATACCTTGAGAACGATCTCGCAGTATTTCAATTCCTAATATAAAAGAAGCATCACCAAGATCCTTTATCTCAAAATTTCTTTTGAGAAATCTTTTAGTGTCATGCAATAAACCTACACCAATGATATCATTACTAGCTATGAGTGTGTCATCAACATATAACACCAGAAAGATTGATTTACTCCCACTGAACTTATGATATATACAATCTTCCACAATGTTCACCTCAAAACCAAATGAGGTTATCACTTTATGGAATTTGTGATACCATTGACGAGAGGCTTGAGACCGTAGATGGATTTCTTTAATTTGCACACCATAGACTTTGAATTATCAGACACAAAGTTTTCTGGTTGCACCATATAAATCGTCTCATCAATGTTCCTATTAAGAAACGCAGTTTTTACATCCATCTGGTGTAACTCTAAATCAAAGTGAGCTACTAGTGCCATGATTACCCTAAAAGAGTCTTTCGATGATACCGGAGGAAAAGTCTCTTTGTAATCAATGCCTTCATTTTGAGTAAAACCCTTTGCAACAAGACGAGCCTTATATCTTTCGATATTGCCACGTGAGTCACTTTTGGTTTTAAATATCCATTTAAAACCTATTGGTTTCACTCCTGATGGCAGTTCGAAAAGTTCCCAAACGTCATTGTCTTTCATGGATTTTATTTCCTCTTCTATAATACTTATCCACTTTTGAGCGTTAGGACTTTGTAAAGCTTGTTGGAAGTTGATTGGATCATCTTCCATTATGCCCACATCATCCTGATGTTCTTGAAGAAACACAATATAATCATCTGGAATTGCACTTCTTCTCTCTCTAGTAGATCTTCTTAGTGGCACTTCTTGAGGTTGTTGAGTTTGAACTTCAGGTTCAACAATGGGGACTTCAATGTTGTCTTGTTCTATAATTGGTTCAATAATGAAGTCAGGAATTGGAGCCTGAACATAATTTATAATCACATGAGGAAAAGAAACCAATTCCTCTTCAAAGACAACTTTCCTTATGTTATCTTCCCCCAAAACTCAACATCCTCAAGGAATCTAGCATTTCTTGCCTCAAACAATGATCTAGAAGTGGGATCATAAAACTTGAAACCCCGAGAATGCTCAAAATATCCAAGAAAATAGCAGCTAATAGTTCTTGTGTCCAATTTTCTTTCATTAGGCCTATAAGGCCTAGCCTCAGCTGGACAACTCCATATGTGAAGATGCCTAATACTAGGTTTCCTTCCTTTCCACAACTCATAAGGGGTTTTGGGTATTGCTTTACTAGGTACCCTATTAAGGATATATGTTGCAGCCTTTAGTGTCTCACCCCAAAGGGATTCTGGTAGAGAAGAATGACTAATCATACTTTTTACCATATCCTTAAGTGTTCTATTTCGTCTTTCTACTACACCATTCATGCTGGGTTTGTCTGACATACTGTATTGCGGGACGATTCCACATTCCTCTAGGTATTTGGCAAAGGTCCCTAGACGTTGTTCACCTGATCCATCATATCTACCATAATATTCACCACCACGATCAGATTTGACAGCCTTAATTTTCTTTCCAAGTTGAAGTTTAACTTCAGCTTTGAAAGACTTGAAAACGTCCAAGGATTGAGACTTCTCATGAATTAAAT
The DNA here is from genome assembly GCF_009727055.1 of Benincasa hispida. NCBI lineage: Eukaryota > Viridiplantae > Streptophyta > Magnoliopsida > Cucurbitales > Cucurbitaceae > Benincasa > Benincasa hispida. The sequence continues at coordinate 39,419,639 of NC_052360.1, read as the reverse complement.
ATAGGTACCCATATCTTGAATAGTCGTCTATGAACGTAATAAAATATTGTTGTCTATTCCAAGAGGCCGTAGGGAATAGACCACAAATGTCTGTATGTATTAGTTCTAAGACGTCTGAGCATCTGTTGGCACCTAATTTTCTTATGTTTGTCTGTTTTCCCTTAATACATTCCACACAAACGTTGAAGTTACATAAATCAAGGGAATCAAGAATTCCATCTGACACAAGTCTCTGAATTCTCTGTTTAGAGATGTGACCTAAATGCTTGTGCCATTACATAGCGAAATTCTCACTTAATTTACGCTTTGTACCACATGAATTAGATAACATGATCTTATTAAATGAAGCAAAAGAATCAATTAAAGTATAAATTATCAATTAAAGAACCGGTACCAATAAGCTTAGAATCTTGAAAAAACTAACTTTATTATTTCCAAAAGAACAAGAAAAACCAAATTTGTCCGAACTGGAAATAGAAACTAAATTCCATTTAAATGACGGTACAACAAAAGTCTCATTCAGATCTAAATAACAATCAATTTTAAAATTAATCTAAAATTTCCAATAGCTTCAACTTGAATTACTTTTCTATCACCCACATAGATGAATCTTTCAACATCACTTGGCGGCCGGCTCCACAGACAACCTTGCATTGATATACTTATGTGAGTAGTAGCACCAGAATCTATCCACCAAGTATCTGTAGGTACAGAAGCTAAATTAACTTCAGAACAAACAAAAGTAAGAAGTTTACCCTTCTTTACATGCCACTTGGCGTACATGGGACAATCTTTCTTGAAGTGACCTTTCTTTTTGCAGAAAAAACAAGGATTTTCAGTAGTTTGTTTCTTGTTTTTATTTTGCTGAGATGTCCCTTCTGCAACATCCACAATTCTTCTTTTCTTCTTATCATGAGAGCCTATTGCCAAATGAGCACTTTTTGTCCTTTCTCTCTTAATCCTATCTTCTTCTTGCACACATTGTGAGATAAGCTTATTAATACTCCATTTATCCTTCTGAGTATTATAGCTTATCTTAAACTAAGTGAATTGTTGGTTTGGGAAAAACACTTGAAATCAACATTTAGAAAAATTATTTTTGAGTGTTTAATAATTAATCTCTCCCTAATTTGTATAATACATTAAATTACCAAAATACACTCATTAGTCATCTACCTCACTTCTACCATGGTTGCCGCCGATTAACATTGCCTTCACTCGTCAGCTCCGACGACCACTGCTGGCAATCTACTTCAAAGACCAACTAATGAGATGACCAAGACATAGCCCTGAGATGTGTAACCATATAAGGAATAAATGACCTTTGTCCTCATTGTAAACACACACTGTTAGCAAGTAATATAAGAAGTACTCCAGATATTGAATCATAGGGAACATATGTAATAAGTTTTCTATAGAAAAACAAGACTCTTCTCACGAATGTAATTGCAAAGTAACCGGAAAAAATAGTTTGGAGATGGTTAGTTACGTGAAAACAAACTAAAGATAACAAGAACAAAAAAGAAACTTAAATATGTGCATACCCTTTGGTTATAAAATGTTGCCCTTTCATGCAATTGTAATTTTGACTCAAATTTTGGTATGATGAACATTTTTTACCTTCTTTGAAGTAACTTTAGGAGTCTAAGCCATTAAACCTATAAATCTATGGTTCATGTGAACTTAGATTAAATAAAAGCACAATCCAAGAACCTAAAGGTCCTGTCGTATGTCTAAGGTAAAAAACAAAGTTTTATATCTAAGATCTTCTCCTATATTGCGTTTATGAAAACCAAGCTTTACTTAACCCTTTATATTTAGATGCAACTTTTGTATACTAATCTAGGTGATCAATCTAGATTAGTAATAAAATTAAACTCAATAAAAGCAATCTATACTATATAAACGAGCAAATTTACTTTTTCGTGCATGAAAGACTTCTTCTCCTTCCTTGGGAACGATTTTGTGCAAGGAAGGGTTTAGCTCATAATGGAATAAAATAAAAAATATACTAAAGAGAGAGACATATTAAAAGTAAGACAACAGATGGTGAAAATATCAATAATGAATTTTGTTGGAATGCCTTGAATTTGTTTGTTGGTGCTTCGAACAACCAAGAGTCCACGAGCAGCGCGCCCTAGTGGGGGTTTGGGGGCAACGACCCCGAAACCTATTCAGAATTCGTATTTAGCATATTTATTTATTTGTAGTTATTTACGATTATGACCCTAGGGTTTAGAGTAGTGTGCTAAATAAACTCTTTAACCCTTAGAGGCGTCATTTTTTAGTGTATTTAGAAAACATTCTCTCTAATAATATTGTTCTCCCTCTGTCTCGTGGACATATCAAACACATCGTTAGTGAACCACGTATATCTATGTGTTAATACTTTTTATGTTTTTCTATTATTTAATTGCTGATTATGTAACAAAATTGTATTAAAATAATAGAAAAAAGTACGAAACTTAAATGTAAATGTGACTTGACACTATAAAGAAATATGGAAAGGGAAACAAAGTAAATTGAGTCAAATAGTGTTGGAATTATAAATTGGAGAAAATAAGTCTTGTGCTATAGGGTTAATTAATAATTTGCATAGCTATATTTACACAAGTCTATATCACCTGTTGTGTTAATAAGTATAAATCAATGCAACAACAAATAGTACTTGGACTATTCTAGGGTCGATTTCTCAGGGGTACAATATAAAAATACCTTTCAAGCTGTTCAACAACCACGCATATCTATGTAGTAAGTGATTTACAAATGTCTGTTGATTGTGTGATAATGCTACAACATAGTTGAAGTAAAAGTCAACTGATGTAAAACTTATAAGATGAAAATGTCTTTGAATAATGATTGTAAATATATCAAATAACAAACGTGCAAACTTGACAATTTAAACAAACATGTAGAGACATAAAAGTAGATCTTGTTTAAATAATAACTTAAACGATTTGTAGTAAATGAATAAGGTTGGGTACCTTATCCTGGTGACACTACGGATACGACCCGCTTTGTAGGTGTTACAAGTGTTGTAAAGTGCTACAAATGATCTAATCCTGATCATTCATGTGGAGATATGCGAGCAGGGGTATCCTATACAAAGAGTTTGTATAAGACCAGACCCCGAAATGATTAGTCTCTTTATATAACGTCATTAATAATAGAGACTTACATTTCACTAGGATGACCATAGGTGACATGACCTGAATCCTAGGTGAGTTGTGAACTCCTACTCATGAAGGCGGTCCTTTGATTTGCATGGGTGAGAGTGGCCAAATTGCTAACTCAACAAGCCTACCATTTTGTGGATTCGTTTGACTGGAGAGTTGAGAACACAACTACACAAAATGGAATTCACTCCTTCTCCGATGCAGGGATAAATAGATAAATTGCTCCCTTAAGGGTTGATTCCGGGTCTTGAACATAGTGGCCACACCCTCTTCTGGCCCGAGAGGGACTTGGTCATAGTGGGACTATGACTTATTGTTAATTAGAGGAATCAGTGGTACTTAAGGAGATAGATGTAACTACAGGGGCAAAACGGTATTTTGGCCCAACTATACTTACGAGCAATTTATGAAGGGTCATCACATTATTGATTGGTTATATCCAATGGACACAGAAATATATCTGTAGTGCGAAGAGTATAACTATTAGTTTTTAGTGGAGTGCCCGACATTTAACAAAGAATGAATAATGTAAAGAGCATAATTAATTATTCATGTATCGTTGGAGCATCAAACTATAAGTCCATTGCCCAGTTTAATGGTACATAAGGTCCTCTTGGTAGCTCAAAAGGATTTAGTTGAGAATCAACGTTTAGATTAATTTGAATGGTTCAAGTTAATAGATGGATTTAATTATATATGATATAATTAAATTATTTCAATTATATGTGATATAATTTTCATAATGTATTTGATACATTATAGTTTAATGGGAGGAAATAAATATTTGAATGAGATTCAAATATATTTTCTATTAATTGGATTCATAGTTATTAAATTTAATATAAATATGATTTATATTAAATGTCATATAATAGAGAAAAGAAACTACAGTTTATATTGTATGTATTACAATATTAAAACTATAGGTTATATGTTGTATTTGACATAACATATAATTTAATATAAAATATAATTTGATAAGTTACTTATCATATTTATTTATATTATATTATTTATGAATAATAAAGAAGGGAGTTACAACTCCCTTTCCCATCTTTTCTCTTCACCCACTTTGGTGGAGGTGGTTATCTTTTATGGCAAGAGGAATAAAAGAAAATAGTTTTTTTCTTATTCCTCTACGTTTTTGAACGTTGTTGTTGAATGATTGAGAGAAAGACAGAAGGGTTCTGTATCTTTGAGTGTTCATGTAAAAAAGCTCTCAATCTTTCTCCTCCACATTAATCTTCCCCTCTAAACTAAAATAGTCAGCACCCACCACTCCTGGGTCCTCACCCTGAGAATACTAAGGTAACACTGTGGTAGTGTCCGGGTTTTGGTTCGAGATCTATCTTGAAGAAGGTTTTCAAGTTGTTTATGACTGTTCGAGGAAAACGCGAAGAAAGGTTCCTCAAAGATGAGGTTTCTTGAGCATGCTGTAATTTAATTTTAAATGCATATCTATTTATATGTTTACTGTAAATTTTTTATTCGATAATTAATGGAATTTGGTCGATCCGCTTCCGCTCAAGGTTCTCCTCATATGAATTCCTTTAGTCTACTGATTAGATAATGCTTCATGATAGTGTTAGTTCATGGGATAAAGACGTCCCCATCATGCCAGTACTTCAAACTTCGAATGCTACAACTTTGATCTTTAGAAATTCTACAAGTCTTACTTTGTAACGATGAAAATAATTGTTTTTATAGCATGCTTTTGGTTAACTCCTTAGATTTCCTTTCTTATATAATTCTAATGGGATTTAAAGGCTTATTTATCTCAAATCATGCTATAGGACCAATAAAGATTTATGATTTAAAGGTACTAAAAGCTTACTTTCTAAGAAATTAGAGATCATTACATCTCTCCTTAATTAACTCAGCTTCCTTATTCAAGGATATTTGGGTCTTGATGCCCTAGATCTTTCTATAAGAGTTGATCAAATGAGTGGCAACAAGAACTCAGGAAGATTACAAGAACAAAATAATTGAAAATTATGGAAAACAAAAAACTAGGCACTAAATAAAATTGAGGGATTCTTCGTGTTTTCAATCCTTGATTTCATGCCTTTTTTATAGCCTCCATGCTAGGATTTCTTCAAGATGTTTTTCAGAGATAAAGTCTCTAAGAATTGGGCCATATATCGATGGAGAACCCTTTCCAAAATTGCTGCAATTATGATATTCTTTCAATATTATCTAAAGATCTATATAGTTGTCTTGTAATGCAATTGTATAAAAAATTTCAATTCTAGAAATTTCACCAATTTCCTAAAATAAACACAAAAATTATAAGGAAATACTCCAAAAATCAAGGATCAAAGATTTTTATTGGGCTCAGACAAAATATTTCTATTTTCACAAGATTCTTTCCTAATTTAAGTAAAAAATATATTAAAACAATCCAATATGTTTTTATAGCAAATAAGTCTTCACGAGACTTCCACTATAAGAATTTGGGTCAATCCTGACGGTGAAAGCCATCGACTTTTCATTGAAAAAATCTTTTCTAATGGTGGCGAAGTCGTCGGCAACAGCATCAGGAAAGCTTCTTCGGAAAAACCTCCCTTGACGGTATAAAAGTCGTGCCGTAGAAGAAAATAATTATCTCGACGGATACTGGATGAGGCTTTTCCCCCGACTCTAAAGAACACCGCCGGGACAAAGGGACAACCCCCAACGGTTGGATTGACAGTCCCTTGTAATCCAATCATCCTTGAAAACAAATGTCCCACACTTCAATGTTTAATTATTGTCATTCTTCACTCTCTTTCCAAATTTGTCATCCTATCGATACAATTTTAATGCCATTACCAATATAACTCCACTAGTTAAAGACAATACTAATAGATTTTACATGGAAAAAAAATGCTCTCTCCATCATCATCACCAATTCATCACTTCTCTCTTTTCTCCAATATAATGGACACATTTCTTTGGCCTCTCCTTTTTTTTATCCTTCAAACCTTTTAAATTTCATCAGATATGCATGTTTGTCGAGTAGAAAAGGGATTAAACTTTAACCACTCTTAAGATTTATGGGTGTGCCAATATTATTTCAACAAGCCATACATCATTTCAACTATCAGATTCATGCTCTATAATTTAAATGGAGTATAAAATTGCAGAAACTCTTTAAAAATGTTCATATATAAAATTTTGGGGATTTGATTTTTTTTTTCTGTCCATACCAATGGTACTGAATAAAAAATAAGTTCTCACTAAATAGATGCTATTAAATTCAATTGTGGTTCACCAAATCTCTAAAATCCCTTCCAAATCGAATTCTTGACATAATAAAAAAACATACAATACATTTAAAATCAAATATTAAACTTCAAAAAGGCTAAATAACAAAGTTCTAGTTCTCCAATAATAAACTATAAATCAATTTTTAATCATATAACCTCCCTAATCATACTTTGGACAGACAATAAACTAAAAATCACATTTTCATCTAATAATAAGTTTCAATAACAAAGTCTAAGCTAAAAAAAAAAAAGAAGAGAAAATCTTACATACCTCCAAATGCTCGACTGGACAGAAGAGAAGAGCATAGCAACTAGATTTAAGAGAGAGCACGGTGACCGGACAGAAGAGAGAGCACGACGACCATGACGACTAGACAGAAGATATCGACCAGACGGCGTGCGGACAAACGAAGGAGAAGAATATCGAGGAAAAAAGGGAAAGAGATCGACCACGGCTGAAGGAGAAGAAGAAGAAATCGGATGAAGGAGAAAAAGAAGTCGGAGCGCAGATGAACGAAGATATCGACCGGACGACGTGCGGACGAACGAAGGAGAAGGAGAAATCGGGGAAGATGAAACAACGAGTTCGAGGGGGATATTTATATCGGACTTTTCTCGACGGTCGTCTACTAGACTGTCTAAAGTTAATAACTGTCGACAGTCACCCACTTACTGTCGGTGAAACTTAAAACTCCCGATGGTGTTTTGATACAACCATCGGCTAAAAAGTTTCCCAAATTCCTAAAAGAATCTTTTATATTATATTAGAACTTTAGAACTCTCGACGGTTGAATGAAAATTGTCAACTAAAGTCTCCAAAGCTGACGGTTAAATGAGGACCGTCGGGATAAAGTTAATAACTGTCGACGGTTGCCCCCTCCATCGGTCGAACTTAGAACTCCCGATGATGATCTAGCACAACCGTTGGCTAAGTTCCCAAATTCCTAAAAGAATCTTTTTATATCTATTTAGAACTTAGAACGCCCGATGAGTGACTGAAAACCGTCGACTCAAGTCTCCAAATCCGACGGTTAAACAAGAACCGTCGAATAAAGTTAATAACTACCTACAGTCACTCCTAATCGTCGGTCAAAGTTCCTCAAAATCTCTTAAAATCTTTTATATTTATATTAGAACTTAGAATACTCGACGGTTACATGGAACCATCAGACGTAATTACAAAATGTCGATGGTTCAGCGCCCATGTTGGGTTAACTTTACAAATTCCAATAAATGTTTTTTTTACATACTACACACCTTGCCCGATGTTTGATCAACCACCATCGGGCGAAAATAAGAACTCCTGATGGTGTTTGCAGACCGTTGAGGTTAAATAAAATGCCTGACAGTTGGAAATAACCGTTGGACGAAAGTCCAATAAGCACAACGATTTGTTAGTAGACCGTGGGAGTAGTTGGACGCCCGAAGGTTTGTTGTTATTAGACCGTCAGGATATTATTTTATCCTGACCCCTTGTTCGCACCATCGGGATATGTTGAATTCGTTGACGCTTTTTTGTGCGTCAGGAGAAATATCGTCGGGAATAACCAAAATTTTTGTTATGTTCTCACCAACTCAGGTAGCCACCTCTGGCAACCAACTTCAACGACCACCTTCGACCAACGAAATTGTTTCAAAATTGTTAGTTCATAATGTTTTATAGTCATCCTTTTGAGTAATTTGACACTAATAGAAACACTTTTAGTATTTAACAAAAGAAACAAACTTGTATATAGAAACACTCTTGAGAAAGTTTAACAAAACTAGTCATGAATTTTTTATTATAAAAAGTTTTTATCAAAAGTGTTTACATGAAAATGACTTTTTGAGAAACACTATTTTCCTAATCTATTCAAACAGACCTTAATTACTTTTTCTCACTCCTCACTCGTATCCATAAAAATAAGCATGGCAATTAAATGAAAGAAGAGCATATATTTTACTCTCCAAGTTCTTGTATAAAAAGTGCTTAGTTTCAAAATGTTATACTTTTACCTCTAAGTTTTGAGTTTGGTTTCTATTTAGTCTGTAAGTTTCAAAATACTACATGTTTTTGTTGGGTTTTATGTCCTAAAACTCATGGTATGTAAATAATGGAATTATTCTGATAATTCAATAAAGGTGTTATTAAATAGATCTATTGCTTGAATAGAAATCCAATAAACCTAAAAGTTCCTTGACTATTGGATGAGTACTTGAACTTTGTGTGGAGACATAAAGGTGGATCAGGTTCGAGTAAATAGTCAAAATGATCTATAGTACATGGATAAGGTTGGGTACCTTATTCTGGTAACACTATTAGATACGACCTGCTTTGTAGTTGTTACAAGGAGTTGTAAAGTACTACAAACGAAGTGATCCTAATTCGTTCATGTTGGACATGAGGAGTGGGGGTGTCCTTGTGCAAAATAGTTTGTACAAGATCGGACCACGAAGTGAGTCATTCTTACTTTATAACGCTGTTTACTATTTAAGACTGACTATTTTAAAGTGATAACCTAGGTAACTTGACCTTAATCCTGAGCTAACTATGAACTCATATTTATCTGGGTTGCCCTTAGATTTGCATAGGTGAGGGTTGGTTTAACAACACTGGCCAAATATGACTGCCATTTCAGAAGTAAGACTGGATAGATAGCTGGGGACATAGGGTGCAAGAGGGAATTCACTCCTACCCGCTTTAGGGATAGTAGAGAGGTTATTCCCTTAAGTGTTGATTCTGGGGCTTGAACAAGGGATCTCACCCTCTCATTTGGCATGAAAGGACTAAGTTTTGTGATTGGATCACAAAACAATTGTTCATTAGGGGATCAGTGGGAACTTAAGGAACAAGAGATAATATCGGGGGTAAAACAGATATTTGACCTAATCGTTATTGCGAACAACCTGTGGAGGGTTAACTTAATGGTTATATCGAGTGGACATAATATATCTACAATGAGGGGAGTTCAACTATGGGCTTTAGTAGAGTAACTCATTAGTTAACAAATGGGGGTTAGGTCTAATAAGTTTAGCCGATTAATCTCGGATCGTTGGAGCCTATGATCTGTAGGTCCATGAGGTTCCCCTACTAGGTCGGAAATGGATTAGCTATAGAGTAGTGTGATAAGTTAATTTGAAACGTTCAAATTAGAATCAAACAAAATTGGAGAAAATATATTTAAATATGATTTAAATATATGAAGATGAATTTGTGTAAAAATTAATTTAATATTAGATATGAAATTAATTAGAATTATTTAAATTATTTAAATAATTATTTATTAATTTTATTAGAAAATTAATTTTTGAAATTAATAAATTTTGATTTTAGAAATAAAATATTGTTTTAAAATCAAAATGGATTTTTGGAAATTGAAAATTACACAAAACTTGAAAAATGGGTTTTTAAAGTCTTTTTCTACTTGCTCACAAGGAACCCACCACCTGCTCCTTTGCTTTACTCTAAGCATGAGCTGCATCCCATGCAACACATCTCATGGACTGAATTTTTGCTGAAAAATTCGGATTAAGAAGATGTTCTTCAATGGGGTATGTTCAGTGAGTTTTCTCCATATTTCTTTTGAATTCTAACTTATTTTGAGTCCCACAACTTAATCTAGAGCACCAAGAGGATAGTAGGGAAGATTTTGTGGTGGTCTACACAAGGATTCTGAGGATTTTTCAGCTGGAAATGGAGATTTCGTTGGTTCGGCCAAGGTATGTTTATGAAACCCATTAAATTTTGTTTTTCGCATGTTTCTTTTCAACCAAAATTTATGAATTAGAATGCTTATGATCCTGATTTCTTCCGTTACGTGCTGGTGTAGATCCAACAATTTTTTCTTGAATTTTGAGTTTTGTTTTTATTTGGTCCATAAATTCTAATATTGTACACTTTTATCCATTGATTTTTGTCTTATGGTAACTTTGGCCTTTGAGGTTAACTTTTAGTTAATTAATTTAAAATAATAATGAACTGAAAATTTTAAATTAATTTTAATAATGATGAAAAACAGGAAAAATAATTAACTATATTTATTTTAATATTTAAAATTATTTAACAGATATTTACATTGAAAGTGAGTATTTAGTGAGAAAAAACACGGTTAAAAATATAAATCTTGAAACCTAAAAACCAAATTGAAAAGGTTGTCGATGGTAAAAATATAACATTTTGAAATCTAAAAATCAAATAAAAATTAAACTCAAAATTCGATGATAAAAAATAACATTTAAAAATTTAGGGACCAAATGAAAATTAAACTTAAAATTTTAGGGGTAAAAAAACGTAACTTTTTCATAAATGAATTAACATTTTAATTCGTGGATAATTATTTCTGGAATATGGAATTTCAAACTTTTGAACTCTGCAAAAGTCATTAATTTATTATAGAACATTAAATAAGTTATGACTTTTTTTATTACCATAATTAAAAAATCAAGTTGGTTTTAATTAATATGTCGTAATGAATGAACCAGATTGGCATTATTCCGTTAATAAATTTACTAATATATTTGATATGAAGCATGATGATTTACAACTGATTCTTACCGTTTCAAAATTATCAAGGATATTTGTAATATATAGTAGAATAAGAGAAAAAAATCTAAAAATATGTTACATCTTTAAAATATTTGTAAATATGGATGAGTTAGACTAATCAATCTTTGAATTTTTTTTTAATTTTCAATTTCTTTCTCCTTGTCTTATCTTGTTGTATACCTTTTTTTTAGTTTTTTATTTTCTTTATTTTCTTCAATTTTTGCTTCTTTCTTCACTTTTTTTTTTTCATTTTTCATTTTATTTTCTTTCTCAGTTTTGCTTCTTCTTCTTCTTCTTCTTTTTTTTTTTTTTTTTTTTTTTTTNTTTTTTTTTTTTTTTTTTTAATTTTCTTTCTTCAGTTCGCTTATTCATTTTTTTATTTTTATTTTCTTCCCTTTCTCTGATTTTTGCTTCTTCATCTTTTTTTATTATTTTATTTTATTTTCTTTCTCCGATTTTTTTGCTTATTCCCTTTCTTTTTCTTTTTTAGTTTTTCTTTCATTTGTCCGGTTTTTGCTTTCTTTTTTTTTATTTAATTTAATTTTCTTTTTTTTTTCTTCAGTTTTTGCTTCCTCTCCTTCTCTTATTTTTAAAATTTTTCTTTCCTTTATTTGAATTTTTCTTCTTCTTTTTTTTTTTCACAAGAATTATGAGGCCGAGTTCCATATGCATGACTTGAAAGTACTCCATTCATAAGTGACTTAACACTAACAAGCCAATCATCAAGTTTGATTATTATAATAAACAATAAATATAAATAGCAAATGAAAGTCTATCAGTGATAGCCACCCATATTTTCTATCATTGATAGCTAATCTTTGATTATATTTTCATAGTTAATAGCCACTTATAGAAATCTATCATTGATAGTCAACTTAGTGAATTTAATTAATAAAGTTGAATCTCGAACCAAAACATAAGTGGAATGCCTAGAAGTTATCACTAATAGCATGTTTATTAGTGATAAAAGCTATCATCGAAAAGAAAAAGGACTTACAAATGTTTGGGAGGATGAGAAAGGAGCAAAAAGGTGTTCGGTGCTATGATTGATAGAAGCTACCACTGATAGCACGTTATCAGTGAGATCATTGATTGCTTATTCTTCTTTTTTTTTTTTTTTTTTTTTTTCCTGAAATGCATTATAATTAAAATGTGGGGTGGGAGAATCAAACCTTAGACCTCGAGATCGATAGTACAAACACTATGCCAGTTGAACTACGTTCTTGTTGGCAGTATTCTAATTCTTTCTCCACTCAACACTCAACAACATGATTGTTCAATATGATTTGTTCAATGATGGAAAAATTACCATAAATCATACAAAGTTTATTTTATAATAAGATAGAGAGAGAGAGAGATAGAGAGGGTTTAATTTATTTTGGTATCATAAAAAGCTTATATTAATCATTTTTCAAGGTTCAATCAAACTTCATTTAATACCCTTTATAGAAAAATTCAATTTTGAATCAATTTTCACTTTATGTTTTCAATTTACACTCAAGACTTAGTTATATGTTGCAAGTTCAACTCTCTATTTAACTTTATATTCATCAACTAATTAAATTCAATTTAGAAAGTCACTGCAAAACTCGCTAATTTCAACCATATCAAGTTTTGCACGATAGTTTGACTAATATAAAAATTAATAATCAAAGTAAGTTTAACTCAGTGATATAGGCATAACTCTGTCTCTAAAGATCAGAGGTTCAATCACCCACTCTATAGTTGTTATACTAAAAATATATATATATAAATTAACAAGTGAATAATTTTCACATAATTCACAAATTTTAATAAAAATTTAGCTCTAATATCGATTTTCTTTGAAATCTTACTACATTAAGTATCATACATATGTTTTACATAATTTATTGAATTATATGAAAGTAAAAGTTCCAATACCTTTTCAAGTTTAAAGTTGAGGTTACACCATTTACTTAATTCGATGAAATAAAAAGTTGAGAAGAAAATTAATATAAATCACGTTTGGAAGATTTTTTCATATTTTAATTAGGTTCCTTTCCAAATAAAATAATATGTAAATGAATCTCAACATAAAATATAGAGGCACCTATAATTCATATTTTGTCCTGTGTTGATCAAACAAAAAATAGGCTCATGAATATTAAATATTATAACATAATTTCACTTTTTATTTTTATTTTTTTTTAACAATTTATCAATTGGTAGGGGTAACTTTGAGTATATTTGTCTCTTAAGAAAACTGAGTAGATTTGAAAAGTAAATTATGCTGCATATGTATATAAATAATGTATATATGTGTGTTGGAAAGTGATGGAAGTGAAATTTTGTGAATATTTGAAACATAAAAATAGATTTAATCGTGTGGATTAAATTAATGGTTAGAAATTTCAAATTGGATTGGAATTATCAAATTTAAAATGATGTTTCATATACAAATTTAACATGTATGAAAGTTAAATTTGTAGTTTCTTCAATTTGAATTAGATATGGTTGATTTTGATCAAGTAAATACTCAATCGACTTAAATTTGACAAATGTTTCAATTTTTATATTTATTTGATTTTATTTTATTTTGTATTTTGGAGAGTTACTAAGTTACTAGCCTATAAATAGCAACTTGTTTGTTCATTTGTAGCATCTCATTCTAAATTGAAAGAGTTCTCTTCTTTCTTTATTTCTTTTCATTTTGAGTTGAGTTGAGAGCATGTTATCGAATAGTCTTGTCGAATCCGAGTAGTTCAATCTAAGGTTGCAGTTCTACCAAAATTGGTCATTGTATCTTATTGAGATGATCATTGTAGCTTGTTTACAGCACATGCATAACGAATAATTATCTTAAGGGTAACGCTTTATCAGAAGCGTGCCGTATAATCAAATATCCCCAAGTAGGATTCAAACCTACGGCTGATCGGTTAACAGCCGATCGCTCTACCACTGAGCTACTGAGGAACAATGGTAAATTAGGTCTCAGAGAATTCAATTCCCGTTCTCAACCCATGACCAGTATGAGCTTAAGATTTCCTTCGTAACTCCCAAAACTTCTTCATAGTGGCTCCGTTCCATGCCTCATTTCATAGAGAACCTTAAAGTGGCTCTATTTCATTATATCCCATCCATATGCCAATTCCATTCATTTAATATCTCTGTGGTGTTATTGAGATAAGAGATGTCGTTTTTAGTCTAACTGTTTCTATTTCTATACGTATAGAAAGTAAAAAATCATCATATAATAATCTAGAAATTGCAATAGAAAAGAAAAAGGTATTGATGGTGTCTCCACAATATCTTGAGGTTCTTAGTTATTTCAATTTATAAGCCTTGTTATATTATTTGGATTTCTTTTGGGTTTGAACTTTATTATTACATACAATGTGTATACTGTATCTAGTTTAGATGTAATCAATTTTCTAATATATTCAATTCATATATATCATTTTTCCAACAATTGAAGACAAATAGTATATGAACTGAAGGCTACAAACTCCTCCACCATTGTTTCCCCTTCTGCCATGATGGTATCGCCCATTGTCAAACCTTATGCTGAAAAACCAGAGAAGTTTAAAGGAGACAACTTCAAGAGATGGCAACATAAGATGATCTTTTACTTCACCACATTGAATCTTGCTCACATTTTGAAGGAAAAATGCCCAATTACCTCACTAAAAATAGTAACTTCTAAAATATAAGGTGCGAAGCAAGCATGGATGTATTCAGGCTTCTTGTGTCGTAATAGTGGTCTTGAGGACACTTTGTATAATGTCTATTGCAATGCCAACAATATATAAAAACTATTGTTAGAGGCATTAAATAAGAAGTACAAACTTGAAGATGCTGGTACTAAGAAGTTCCTTGTGAAAAACTTCTTAGATTACGAGATAATTTTATTATGTTGGTAGTCAATCAGATAGAAGAACTGCAAATTATCATTAGTGATTTGCATTAGTGAGCTATTCCAAGTTGTTGCTGTGATTGAGAAGTTGTCTCATTCCTAGAAGGACATCCAAATGCTATCTCAAATATAAGCAAAAGGAGTTATCCATGAAGAACCTTGTAGTGAAACTCTATATAGAAGATCAGGATAATAGAAAAGAATATAAAACTCCAATAGAAGTTGAAGCCAAAGCTCATATCACTGAAGCTTCAAAACATAACCCAAAGAAGTAGAATTTCAAGAAAAAATTGTGAATCATGGGTTGAGGGATGATGCAAGCAAGCACATTCGAAAAAATTGTTGGGTTTCTGTTAAGAATGGCCATATCGTTGCAATGTGCAAACATAAGAAGGGAAAAAGTTCTGACAATCAAGACAACATCGTGGAAAATGACAATTTGTTGCTATCATTTCTGAGGTAAATGTGGCTTCAGACACCAAAGATTGGTGGATTAATACTGGTGCTACTAGGCATATCCTAAAGGAGAAATCATTATTCATTACATATGAGAAGCTAGATGGCAGTGATAAGTTGTACATGCAAAATGCTTCAATTGTCCCTGTAGAAGGCAAAAGGAAGATCATGCTGAAATGGACTTCTGGACAGATAATTACCCTGAATAATCTGAGGCATGTGCCAATGATCTAAAATAATCTAGTGTTCGAAACTCTACTTAACAAAAATGGGTTCAAGCTTGCATTTGAATCAGATAAATTTTTGACAAACGACGGTATGTATGTGGGAAAATGTTATCTAAGTGATGGCATGTTCAAGCAATGTATTGGCATAACTGCCTAAGAATAATAATAATGAAAACTCTTTTGCTCATGTTGTTGAGTTATGTTATGTATGGTATTCTAGATTGTGCATGTCAATTATCATTTTTCAAATAGAATTGTAAGTTTAGATGATAAAAAAATAACTTGCAATAACAAGAGCTAGAGCTAAAAGTCTTCTTGAAGCATTAAATGTTTTACTTCCAAGCTAAGTCTCCAAGCTATGGTAAAGAGTTGCAACTATTCAAGCTTTAAAACCACTTAAAAGACAACATGAATTTGTAATTCTAGATTCATCCACATCCTTCATGTATAATGTATTAATTTAGTTTCAAGTATTTACATTTATGAGAATAGTTGAAGGGATGTTTCATGAATTTAGACAATCTAGGTGAAAGGTCGTGTCCGTTCATAGAATCTTTTTGTTATGTATGAATAGTGCTATACTTTTCTTGAAAAAAGAAGATTTAAAAATGTAGAATCTTGGGTTTTAAACCTAGAAAGCTTTTTATGCTTTGTTTCTTGTGTGTTCTTGTGATAGAATGCATGAATATTTAAACATTCAAGTGAAGATTAATCTATCTTGCTTGTGAAGTGCTTTGAAGATCAAAGGTTAATGAAAGTTTCTAATCTCCGATCCTTGTCTTATTAGATCATCTAAGAAATTTGTTATCTAGCCAATCTTAGGGGTTGAGATCAAATTAGTTTTGGGACTGTTGAGGTCGAGTTCTTTGGGTCTTATTATTCAACATGGATTTTAGATTTAACACTCAAGGATTTGTTAACATTAGGACTATTGCCGAATTATAACATTGATAATAAACGCAAATGTGAAATTTGTATTAACCAAAGTTTATTAGAAAGTCATTTTCATATGTGGAAAGAAGTAATGAGTTACTTCATTTAATCAACAGTGATGTATGTGACATGAAAAGAACTCTCACAAGATGTGGTAAGAGATATTTTGCTACATTCATTGATGATTGTAGTAAATATTACTATGTATATTTATTACATAGTAAAGATGAAGCCTTTAATATTTTTAAAACATATAATGTAGAAGTTAAAAATCAACTAGAGAAGAAAGTAAAGGTGCTTAGATCAGATATAGGTGATGAATATGAATCATTATCACTTTATGAATTATGTGAAGTTAATGGTATAATCGATCAAACTCTAGCATCTTATACACCACCAATAAAATGGTGTAGTTGAAAGAAAGAGTCAAAATTTAAAAGACATGATTAATTGCATGTTAAATAGTTCAGGTTTACCTCATAATTTGTGGAGGAAGCTTCACTTACAACAAATTTTATACTAAATAGAATTCCACATAAGAAGTCTAATATGTCACCTTATGAAGTGTGGAATTGAAAGTTTCCCTCATATAAAATGCTGAAAGTGTAGGGGTGTGTGGGAAAGGTGTTGGGGTTTATCTCTAAATCTCGTAGTTTGAAATGTATAAACAAATTTTATTTATTTAATAAAGCAAAAAGTTATTTTATTTGATATTTAGACTTGTTTTACTCAATTCAATTAACTAAGATATAAGATTATGTCAAATTAATTTCCTTTAATTAGTTTGAATTATTCAAATTAATCCAAAATTAATTTGATTCTCATGAATCCATATTGAGTTAACAAGGAGACCTTATAGACCTATATATTGAAGTTCCAATGATACTTGATTAATTAATTAAACTCTTTAGTTAAATTAATCAACGTTCATTAACTGTTGGTCACTCCACTAAAGACCTATAGCTGCCTCTTCATACTATAGATATATTTCCATGTCTATTAGATATAACCAATTAATGATGCGTTGACCCTTCACAAATTGCTCGTAATACAACTGGGCCAAAATTATCATTCGCCCCAATAGTGACATTTAACTTCTTAATTACCACTGATCCCTCTAATAAACAATTAGTTATAGTCCAACTATAACTGAACCCCTCTCAAGCGAGAAGAGGGTGTGACGCCACATTGTTCAAGCCCTGGAATCAGCCCTTAAGGGAGCAATTTCTCTACTTACCCTAACAGAAGGGAACGAGTGAATTTCTTCTTGTATAGCTGCGTTCCTAACTCCTCAATCAAATGAATCTCCAAAATGGTAGACTTATTGAGTCGGAGAACTGGCCACTCTCCCTCATACAAATCAAAGGACCACGCTCATAAGCAGGAGTTCACAATTCACTAAGGATTCAGGTCAAGTCACCTATGGTCATCTTGGTGAAACGTAAGTCTCTTATAGCAATGGTGTTATAAAGAGAGACTATTCATTTCATAGATTCATCATATATAAATTTATGGTATAGAATACCCCCGCTCACATGTCTGCACATGAATGACCAGGATCAGATCATTTATAGCACTTTATAATGATTATAACAACTACAAAGTGGGACGTATACATAGTATCATTAGGATGAGGTATCCAGCCTTATCCATCTACTATAGACCTTTCATGTTATCACTTAAATATGATCCACCT
Organism: Benincasa hispida; assembly: GCF_009727055.1. NCBI lineage: Eukaryota > Viridiplantae > Streptophyta > Magnoliopsida > Cucurbitales > Cucurbitaceae > Benincasa > Benincasa hispida. The sequence goes on along the minus strand of NC_052360.1, from coordinate 39,401,504 downwards.
GTATGTCTCCACATACATGTTTAAGTTACAACAAATAACCTTGAATCTTTGTCTATTGGTTTTTGGGTTAATGTAACTAAATGTCGAATAAAATACCTCTTAATTTATTAAATACATAAAATATTTGTACAAATACCATTACAAACTACAAGACCACAAGATTTAAGATATCAACCCCAACAATCTCCCACTTGTCCTTAAGCTAGTTGGGTATATATGATAAAAGTACAAACTAGTATAACAATATACAAAAACAAGAAACTAAGGTATATAACATGCGTCCAGTATAGTTCTCCCACTTTTCCTAGACTAGATGAGGCCTATCTCGTAGACCCAGACTCTTCATGTGACCTTCGACCACATTAGCCATGATGGCCTTTGTAAACAGATCAGCAACATTGTGCTCCAAAGTGATCTTTGTGACGATCACGTCCCCTCGATGCACAATCTTCCGAATCAGGTGATACTTGCGTCTATATGCTTTCCACGTTTATAACTCCTAGGTTCCTGGAATTAGCCACAACACCACTATTATCATAGTAAAGGGTGATGAGGTTTGACACATATGGAACAACTTCTAGATCAGTCAAGAACTTCTTAAGCCATACAACCTCCTTGGCAGCTTCACAAGCTACTACATACTCTTCTCCATGGTGGAGTCAGCGATGCAACCTTGCTTTCTACTTTTCCAAACTACATCCCCTCCATTAAGAGTGAACAATAATCCTGAAGTGGATTTCCTAGAATCCCCATCAGCTTGAAAATCAGAGTTAATGTATCCTGTAAGGAAAAAAATCCTTAGACCCATACACAAGCATGTAGTCCCTCGTTCTCCTCAGATACTTAAGGATGGTTTTAATTGATGTCCAATGATCCAATCCTGGATTAAACTGATATCTATTGACTATCCTCACTGCATAGAAAATTAGGATCTAGTACTTAATATTGCATACAATAGATTGCTAAATGTCGATGCATAGAGGATCCATCTCATCTTCTCAACTTCTTTGGGTGTCTTAGGACACTATTCCTTAGACAAGATAACTCAATGCCTGAAAGGTAGTAAACCTCGTTGGAGTTTTAATTAAATACTTGGCAAGCATCTTGCCAATATACGATGGCTAAGACAGGGCTAGCGATTTGTTCTTACGATCTCTAAAGATCTAAATGCCTAGAAAAAACTATGCCTCTCCCAAATCTTTCATCTGAAATTGGGCCACCAACCATTGTTTTACATCAGTTAGTAGACTTACATCTTTCCCAATGAGTAGGATATTGTGTACGTACAAAACTAGGAAAGCTACTGAACTATTGATGAATTTCTTGTAGACATAAGACTTTACATTTTGATTAAAGCCATAAGATTTGATCGCAGTATCATGTTGGGAATGTCCCAAACTGGCAGTTCGTAAATATTATTAACATATTCTATTTATCAATAAAAGTATTATTGAGTATTTTATTCAATAAGTTTTATTTGATATTGCATTCTTTTATAAAAATCAAATTAACAAATCCATGGCTATAATATAACTTTATGTGACGAAATAAAAGAGGATCGAGTTTTACTATATAGCCAAAATGGTCTATAAGTATATGGATGAGATTATCCTGGTGACACTATTGGACGCGACTCATTATGTATATTGATACAAATGATGTGATCTAAAAATCATTCATCTGGAGATATGTGAGTGGGGGCATCCTGTGCAATAAGTTTGCATAAGACCAGACCTTGAAATAGTCACTTTTCTTTATAACAACCATTTACTATTAAAACTAACTATTTCAAATTTAATGACCTAGATTAACTCGATTTTAATCCTGGGCTAACTATGAACTCCTTTTTATTTGGGATTATCCTTTGATCTCATAGGTGAGAGTAGTCCAACAAAAATTCTGCATAAGCCTCCCATTTTGGGGATAAGACCAGATAGATAGCTAGGAAAAAAAGCTTTGCAAGATTGAATTCACTCCTGCCTGACTTAGAGTTAGCAGATAGGTTGTTTTCTTTAGCGCTAATGCCTAGTCTTGAACAACGGGGCCCCGTCCTCTCATGATTAAGAGGGTTATGATTTATAAGTTGGACCATAAATCAATTGTTCAATAGAGGATCAGTAGGAGCTTAAGGAGCAAGATGTATTTACAGGGGTAAAACGAAAGTTTTGACCTAGCTATAAATACGAACGACCTGTGAAGGATCGACTTATCGACTATGGTTAAAATAAACAGAAATATAACTATAGTGAGGAGAGTGCAACTATCGAGCTATAGTGGTATGTCTTGATAGTTAACGAATAGTGATTAATTCAGTTTAAAAAGTTTAACCAATTAATTACAAATCGTTAGTGTTCATGATCTGTAGGTCCATAAGGTCCCTCTACTATCTCGCAAATTGGATTAGTGAATTGAGTGAATTTGATGAGATTTGAAATTAGGGTTTAGAATTTGAAATGTTCAAATACAATCAATTAGAAAGTTCATGATCTGTAGGTCCATAAGGTCCCTCTACTATCTCGTTAATTGTATTTGATAAAATTGAAATGTTTAATTTTATCAAAATTAATTGGAAAGTTCTAAATATTTAAATATTGATTTAAATACTAGATGAGGTGTAATATAATACTTGATATTTGATATTAAATTTAAGTAATTATCCAATTTTATTCAAAATTTGAAATTGTTCAAAATTAGAAATTTGATTAATTAAATTTTGAATTTATTGAAATTTAAAATTATAAAATTAAAATTGAATTTGATTTTTTGAAAATAAATTTTAAATAAATTAAATTAATCAGAATTTGAAGAATTAAAATTGAATTTAAAATTGAAAGTGGAAAAATCCCATTCAATTTTACACCTCATGCCATGTCAATTTCTAGAAATTGAAGTGACATCAATTATGTTAAGTTTATTGCATGATTTTCATGTACAAATTGGAGTTTTGAACTTCAATTCAGACTTGATGCAATCTAATTAAACCCAGAAAATTCAATAGAAATCATCATTCTACAAACCCTCTTCTTTCTCATAAAAAACCAGCTCAATTAAGTGTTTTCATCACACTATCCAAGGAAGTGATTAGTAGAGAAGATCTCTGTGGTGGTCTACTGTAAGTTTGAAGCATCAATTCTTTGAATTTTTTAAGAGTGTTTATCAAAAGTATTGTGTTCAAGAAACCCTCTTCAGAAATTATGTTTCAATGCATATTTTAAACTTAAATTAAGTGTAATTAGAGTGCTTATTGATTTTGATTTTTTTCATTGCATGTTAGTTTATTCTATCAATTGGTATCAGAGTAAGATTTAAGCACTCAATTATCGTTAATTTTGCTTAGTGGGTGTTTTTCATAAGTTGTATGAAAATGGTGAACTGATATGATTTTTTTTTTTCTTCTAAGTTTTGACATTGAATTCTCTTCAATTATGTGGTAATTTTTGTATTTGGCTCTTGATTGATAGGCCTTAATGTGTGATTAAATATCTGTAATTTGATTGGAGTCATTAGAGTTGAAATTAGGTTGTAATTTAAGAAAGGTGTGAAGAAGGTCGAGCTACAAAAACTGGATTTTTAGCCACTGCCCTATACTCGATGCTCGATGGCATACTCGATGGTATACTCGATGCACGATAGCATTTGCTCGATTTCATACTCGATGCTTGACGACATACTCGATGCTCGATGTCATACTCGATGCTCAATGGCATACTTGAAGCTCACTAGTATACTCGATGCATGATGACATTTACTCGATGGTACTCGATTACTCGATTACTCGATGCTCGATGATATTACTGAAGAAACTCTTAACGAAGAGCATCCATGAGCGTTTTTGGATCTTTCCGATTTCATTATGACCGAAATACCACACATACATTTTAACAAACAGTTATGCAATTTACACTAATTAACGACATACTTTGATAAATAAAATGCAAGGGATTGAGTTCACATACCAGTTGAAGACTCTCTTCAATTTCGAACCCAAGCAGTGGAAGAACCTTTACATTCTCTATCGCCCAGCAAACAGTCAGCTACGGTAGCACGATCTTCTACACGAACAGCAACAACACGAATAAGCACGAGCAAACAGAAGTGGGGATGGCACCACCACTTAGAGCCTTTGGTATTCTCGGAGTGAGAATCCAAAGCGTGGTCTTTGTTGAATTTGGTAGAGGTCAGAAGAACGGGCTGATCGTGTAGATGATAAGCAAGTGGGAGAGAAAGCTATCGTATAGCGGGGATGCTTATCATTTAGATAAAGCTACATGATCATGTAGGTTTTACTAAACGATCATCTAGTAAGAGGTAAACGATCGTTTAGAAAACACGGCACGCTAGGCGATCGTTTAATGAAGCTAAGCGATCGTTTAGAGAAAAGTGTGCGATCATTTAGATGTGGGGTGTGCGATCATTTCGATGATATTGCATAGGCTCTCATCTATGCGATCAAGATGTTTTCACACCGATTGCGAATTTGTTTACGAACCCATTGCAAAATGAAACAAATTTTCATTTTATTCTCCAGTTACAATAACCGAATATTGATTCTCCCACTAACACACGATTAAGGAGAATATTTCAGCCAATTATCCCATAATTAACCAATTTAATTAATAAATGAATATAATCATATTATATTCTTATCTTATAGTCACATATCTACTATAGTAATTTCTCCTCCACTTGATATAAATCATATTTATATCTAATTTTCTCCAAAATAATGTTATCTCATACATTTAGCCAATTATATCATATATAATTAACCAGTTCAATTATATCATATATAATCGAACTCCCTCTTGTCAATTTGAACATTTCAAACTAATTTAAAAACTGATTCTCGACTTTATCCAAGCTACCTAGGGGACCTTATGGACTTGTGGCTCGAAGCTCCAACGTTACGGAATAGCTGAATTTCTCTTTAGCCACGAGATTCACCATCTGTTAACTGTCAGGCTCCACTGAAGACCAATAGCTGAACACTTCTTACCATAGATATATTTCTGTGTCTACCGGATATAACCAATCATGAGTACGATGACCCTTCATAGATGCTCGTAAGTATAGTCAGGCCAATTTACCATTTTGCCCCTGTAATTACATCTCACTCCTTAAGTACCACTGATTCCTCTAATGAACAATACAACATAGTCCAACTATGTGTGAACACCACTCGGGCAAAGAGAAGGTGTGTGGCAACGATAGGCTGGAAGCCCTTAAGGGAGCTATCTATTTACTTGCCCCTGCTTCGGGGAAGGAGTGAATTCCATCTTGTGTAGCTGAGTTCCCAGCTCTCAAATTAGGCGAATCCCCAAAATGGTAGGTTTGAATCGGCGACCTGGCCACTTGCACACCTGTCTCTTATACACATCTAGATGTGTATAAGAGACAGCACTTATTCTGACTCACTATAGTATCTGTCTCTTATACACATCTAGATGTGTATAAGAGACAGATTTACCATTTTGCCCCTGTAATTACATCTCACTCCTTAAGTACCACTGATTCCTCTAATGAACAATACAACATAGTCCAACTATGTGTGAACACCACTCGGGCAAAGAGAAGGTGTGTGGCAACGATAGGCTGGAAGCCCTTAAGGGAGCTATCTATTTACTTGCCCCTGCTTCGGGGAAGGAGTGAATTCCATCTTGTGTAGCTGAGTTCCCAGCTCTCAAATTAGGCGAATCCCCAAAATGGTAGGTTTGAATCGGTGACCTGGCCACTCGCACCCATACAAATCAAAGGACCACTCTCAATGGCAGGAGTTCCTAACCCACTTAGGATTGAGGTCATGTTACCCATGGTCATCCTAGTGAAGTGAAGTCTCTGTCATGAACGGTGTTATATAACGAGATGTTAACACTTCGTGGTCAGATCTTATACAAACTCTTTGTATAGGATGCCATCTGTGACAAGTCATAACACTTGTGACCATTCCATAAGTGGGCCGCATCCATAGCGTTAGCAAGATAAGATTTCCCTCTTATATCCATATACTATAGACTATTTTGGTTATCACTCAAGATATGATCCACTTGTATGTCACCACATACATTCATAAGTTACATACTGATAACTAGGGATTTTATGTTTATTGGTTTATGGTAAAGCAAATAAAATATACAACTTAGCAAAATCAAGATGTGAAGTAAAATATCATATATTATACAACACAAGCGTTCGTACAAACTATTTACGAACTACAGGACACGAGACTTGAGGGCATCAACCCCAGCAATTACTCGATGCTCGATGGAACTCGATGGCATTTGCTCGATGGTACTCGATGGCATTTTGCCTGGTTCAACCATTTTCTTAGCACTAGAGGTCCGATTCGGGCCGGTTCGAGCGGTCTAGAAGTGGTTTGGAGCCAGTTTTTTGTTATTATTGTAATAAATCTAGGTTTTTTTTTTTGCTTGCGAATGCTAAAACTAAACCATATCAGTTTGTGTTTTTATTTATGCATGTAATGTTTGTTATAATTAAATAAATTTTGTATGTTCATATAGTATGCCATGTAAATTTAAAATCCCACCATAGGAAGCATGTTACATGCATTGAAAGTATGTTATAAGATGTTATAATATATAGTATGCATGTTCAGGGTTTCAATTGTTTTAATATAAGTGTTATATTAAATCATGAGATATCTGAAGTATATTATGGATGTACAACAAGTCTAAAGTTTTATAAGTTGTTATAAAATTTGGTTAGACATTAAAATCCATAACAAAGATAAGTTGCATGCTCACGTAGGTTAACCACTACTTGTTTTAATATTTAAAATAGGTCGTTTTCTTATAAAACTTGGGTAACAAACTCAACCGGTATATAATCCCGTCTAAGGCTGGGGGTATTTAAGTTGTTGATCTATGGAACAACTCCTATCTGGGGATTATGGCCGAATAATTGAGTGTTGTTAACTAGTTTTATGAGCAATACGTGAACGATGTGAGGTTTTAAAGATGGTTTATCACTTAAACATCGTAGGTTAAATCCAAATATAAACGTTATACTTGGATAAACACATAGACTTAGGTTGTTTAATTAGCCGGAACAAAACTAAGTAAAAGAATACTCAAACATTTAGAACACTTTAGTGGGATATTAACAATATATTCGATATATTGTTTTTAGCTCTCACGTCTCCAAGAGTTCACACTGTGAGGTCCATGCTCGACTTCGTGTCGCTTTTACCGTGACTGCTCCATTTGAAAAGTGTTTACATGGGTCAATAACAAGGTGAATGGGGGAAGTAGTTCATAGTAAATGGGTGAAGGAAATATGTCAATTTATCCTACGGTCTCCTCCATTAGTTTGAACTGAGAGATTTCTATGCTACGCTTGTTGTCGTTTTTAGGCAGCACTAGCTAATCGTTATCCACGACGATCCTTTTGGAGGATTGTAACATAGGATTCAGAAAAACCCAAGCTTAAAAAATAATCAGGGTCTCATAGTTCTGTCTTGAACATTGTTTTCCAATTCGAAGGCATGTTCACATCGTTCTATAAGATCTGAAAATGGCGGGTCACACTTACAAGAGTTACTAATCGTTAGTAAGTTCTTGACCGAAAATGATAATTAAATGACTATCGGAATATGAGTTATTCTGGAGATAGTATTTAGTCAACAATGTCTCGATAGCACTTATTCTGACTCACTATAGTATCGTTGCAAATAAATAATGATTATGGATACTTTATTATTTTTGCTAAAAATTAGATTTAGATGCATAAATTTAATAGAATTTGTTTATTTTTCAGCAATGTCGAACTCGATAATACAACTTCTTGCTTTAACAAATTTAGTGGAGAGAGTCTTCAACTGAAAGTCAAACATAAACGCAATTTTAGTAGTTGATGACTTGAGGTTTATTTTAACAGAGGAATGTCCTTCTATTCCCAGTTCAAATGCTAATCGAAACATTCGAGATGCCTATGATAGGTGGGTAAGGGCTAATGAAAAGGCAGGGGTCTATTTCTTAGCGAGCATATCTAATGTGCTCAACAAGAAACATGAAGCCATACCCACAGCTCGTGAGATCATGGGGTCGTTACAGGAAATGTTCGGGCAACCATCATCTTTCTACGACACAAGGCTATAAAATATGTTTATAACTCTCGCATAAAAGATGGAACCAATGTCAGGGAGCATGTCCTAGACATGATGGTTCACTTTAATATTTCAGAAGCTCACGAAGCTACCATAGACGAAACTAGTCAAGTTAGTATGATCTTGGAGTCTCTTCCGAAGAGCTTATTGACCTTCCAAACTAATGTCGTAATGAATAAGATTGTTTACATTTTGACTACTTTATTAAATGAACTCCAGACTTACCAATCAATGATGAAATTAAAAGAAAGTGAAGTAAATGTTGTTTTACATCAGAAAAAATTTCTGAAGGGATCATCTTCGGGAACGAAGCCTTCAAACAAAAAGAATTCTATCCTTTTCTCATCTAAAGATAAAAGTATCCAGATGAAGAAAAAGGGAAAAGGGAATAAGAAACCTGCTGAAAAGAAAAACAAAGCTCCCAAAGGAAAGTGCTTCCATTGTGGAGAGGACGGGTGCCCAAAATATTTAGCTGAAAAGTGAGTTGAAAAGGCTAAACAAGGTAAATCAGATTTACTTGTCGTTGAAACATGCTTAGTGGAAAATTCTCACTTAACCTGGATATTTGATTCAGGCGCCGCTAACCATGTTTGCACTTTTCTACAAGAAACTAGTTCTTGGACTCAACTCTCATAATACGAAATGACTTTCAAGGTGGGAACAAGAGAAGTCATTTTAACTGAAGCAGTGGAAGACATCAAGTTATATTTTCGAGAATATTTTGTTTTATTAAAGAATGTGTATTATGTACCAAAAATGAAAAGGAAGTTGATCTCCATATCTTGTCTATTAGAAAATATGTATAAAGTATCTTTTGAAAGTAATGAAGTGTTTGTTTCTTTCAAGAGGTGTTTATATTTGTTCTGCTAGACTTGAAAATAACTTGTATGTATTAAAACTAACTGAAGCAAAAGCCATTTTTAATATAGAGATGTTTAAAACAGCAGAAACTCAATATAAAAAACGAAAGATTTCTCTTAACGCCTATCTTTGGCATCTCAGACTTGGTCACATAAACGTCAATAGGATTGATAGATTAGTTAAAAACTGTCATCTAAATCAGTTAGAAGATAATTCTTTACCTTCGTTTGAATAATGTCTTGAAGGAAAAAGGACTAAAAGATCTTTTTTCTGGAAAAGGTTTTCGTGCCAAAGAACCTTTAGAGCTTATACATTTAGACCTTTGTGGTCCGATGAATGTAAAAGCTCGAGGCTGATACAGATATTTCGTCATTTTTTTGATGACTATTCAAGATATGACTATATTTACTTAATGAGTCACAAGTCAGAAACTCTTGAAAAGTTAGAGAATTTAGTACGGAAGCTGAAAACTTATTTGGTAAAAGAATTAAAACACTTCGATCAGATCGAGGTACTGAGTATATGGATTTACAATTCCAGAACTATTTAGTAGATTATGGAATTCAATCTCAAAACACAGCACCTGGAACACCAAAGCAAAATGATATTGCAGAAAGGAGAAATCGAACTTTGTTAGACATGGTTCGTTCAATGATGAGTTATGTTCAGTTACCTCAATCCTTTTGAGGGTATGCAGTACAGACTACAATATATATTCTAAACATGGTTCCCTCAAAAAGTATTTCAGAAACACCGTATGAGTTGTGGAGAGGACGTAAAAGTAGTTTACATCACTTCCGAATCTGAGGATGTCCGACACATGTGTTGGTACAGAAACCTAAGAAATTAGAACGACGTTCAAAATTATGCCTCTTTATAGGATACCCTAAGGAAACAAAAGGTGGATTGTTCTATGATCCCCAAAAAGATAAAGTATTTGTATCGACAAATACTACATTATTGGAAGATGATCATATTAGAAATCATCAACCTTGCAGTAAACTAATATTGAAAGAATTGACCAAAGATACTACAAATCAACAAAAGTTGTTGATCAAGCTAGTCCATCAACAACAGTTGTTGCCCCTTCACATTCTTCTCCAGAGTTGAGAATGCCTCGACATAGTGGGAGCGTTGTTCGTCAGCCTGAACGCTACATGGGTTTAATAAAAACTCAGGACATCATATCTAATGATGGCCTAGAGGTCCATTTACTTTAAACAAGCAATGGAAGATGTTGATAAGGAACAAAGGATAACAACCATGGACGTAGAAATTTAGTCAATGTACTTCAATTATGTCTGGGAACTTGTAGATCAACCACATGGGGTTAAACCTATAGGTTGTAAATAGATCTACAAGAAAAAGTGAGACCAAACTGGCAAGGTTCAAACCTATAAAGTTAGACTCGTAGCAAAAGGTTTTACCCAAAGGGAGAGAGTTAACTATGAAGAAACCTTCTCTCTTGTTGCCATGATAAAACCAATAAGAATAATTTTATCCATTGCCACAGATTATGACTATAAAATATGAAAAATGGATGTCAAGACAGTTTTCTTGAATAACCATCTTGATGAAAGTATTTTCATGTCTCAACTAGAAGAGTTTATTGAACAGGGTCAAGAACAAAAAGTTTGTAATCTTAAAAGATCCATTTATGGGTTGAAACAAGCTTTTAGATCCTAAAATATAATATTTGACATTGCAATCAAATTTTATGGCTTTGAACAGAAAGTTGGCAAACCTTGTATATACAAGAAAATAGTCAACAAAACTATAGCATTCTTGGTCTTTATATTGATGATATCTTGCTCATAGGGAATGAGACAAGTTTCCTTGCTGACATAAATAGATGATTAGCATCACAATTCCAAATGAAAGAATTGGGAGATGCTCAATATGTTCTTGGAATTCAAATTTTTCGAAATCGCAAGAACAAAACCCTAGCACTATCTCAGGCATCTTATATTGACAAAATGTTGTCAAGGTATAATATGCAAAATTTCAAAAAGAGTATGTTACCTTTTAGACATGGAATTCATTTGTCAAAGGAACAGTATCCTAAGACACTTCAAGAAGTTGAGGAAATGAATAGAATTTCATATGCATCGGCAATTGGGAGTCCGATATACGCTATGTTGTGTACATGTCCTGACATATACTTTGCAGTTAGAATCGTCAGCAGGTTCCAATATAACCCTAGACATAGTCATTGGACTACTGTAAAAAGCGTCCTCAAGTATCTTCGGATAATAAGGGACTATGAAATATGTTGTGTCCGGGCCAAAGGATTTGATCCTTACGGGATACACTGATTCTGATTTTTTAGACTGACATAGATTCTAGGAAATCTACTTCAAGATTAATTTTCACTCTTTACGAAGGAGCTATAGTATGGAGAAGCATTAAACAAAGTTGTATAGCTGACTCCACGATGGAAGCAGAATATGTAGCTGCATGCGAAGTAGCTAAAGAAGCAGTTTTGCTGTGCAAGTTCCTAACAGATTGGAAGTGGTTCCAAATATCCATCTACCCATTACTCTGTATTGTGACAACAGCGGTGCAGTTTCCAATTCCAAGGAACCAAGGAGTCACAAAAGTGGAAAACACATCGAAAGAAAGTACCGTCTCATCAGAGAGATCGTATACTGAGGAGATGTGATAGTCACGAAGATAGCCTCAGAAGATAACCTCGTTGATCCTTTTACGAAGGCCCTCTCAGCTAAAGTATTTGAGGGCTACCTAGTCGGACTAGGACTACGAGCATCATAATCTAGGGTAAGTGGGAGAATGTCAAGGGTATTTTAGATGCCCTAGTTTATTGTATTTTCTCTCTATATTTCTCACCATTGTAAACATTATATATTTATATGTTTGTCTCACTAGAGTATTAGTCCAAGTGGAAGATTGTTGGGAATATCCTAAACTCGCAATTCGTAAATATTGTTAACATATTCTATTTATCAATAAAAGTATTATTGAGTATTTTATTCAATAAGTTGTTATTGGTATTGCATTCTTTTATAAAAATCCAATAAACAAATCAATAGCTATAATATGAATAATTTAACTTTATGTGGTGACATAAAAGAGGATCAAGTTTTAGTATATAGCCAAAATGGTCTATAAGTATATGGATGAGAATGGGTATCTCATCTTGGTGACACTATTGGATTGGCCCATTTTGTATACTGATACAAATGATGTGATCCAAAAATTATTCATGTAGAGACATGTGAGTAAAGGCATCCTATGCAATGAGTTTGCATAAGACCGAACCTCAAAATAGTCACTTTTCTTTATAACAACCGTTTACTCTCAAAACTGACTATTTCAAATTCAATGACCTAGGGTAACTCGATTTTAATCCTGAGCTAACTATGAACTCCTGTTTATTCGAGATTATCCTTTGATCTGCATAGTTGAGAGTAGTCTAACAGCATTTCTTAATAGGCCTCCCATTTTGGGGATAAGACCGGATAGATAGCTACAGACATAGCTTTGCAAGATGGAATTTACTTCTATCCGACTTAGGGTTAGCAGATAGGTTGTTCTCTTAAGCGCCGATGCCTAGTCTTGAACAACGGAGCCCCACCCTCTCATGATTGAGAGGGTTATGATTTATAAGTTGAACTATAAATCCATTGTTCAATTGAGGATCAGTGGGAGCTTAAGAAGCATGATGTATTTACAAGGGTAAAACGGTAGTTTTGACCTAGCTGTAAATATGAATAACCTGTGAAGGATCGAATTATCAATTATGGTTAAAATGGAAAAAAATATATCTACAGTGAGGAGAGTGTAACTAATCTATAGTGGTATGTCTTGGTAGTTAATGAATAGTGATTAATTCAGTTTAAAGAGTATAACCAATTATTTGTAAATCGTTGGAGCTCATGATCTGTAGGTCCATAAGTTCCCTCTACTAACTCGTAAATTGGATTAGTGAATTAAGTGAATTTGATGAGATTTGAAATTAGGGTTTAGAATTTAAAATGTTCAAATTCAATTAAGGTTTCTGTTCATTGTATTTGATAAAATTGAAATTTTTAAATTTATCAAAATTAAATGAAATTGGAAAGTTCTAAATATTTAAATATTGATTTAAATATTAGATGAGGTGTAATATAATATTTGATATTCGATATTCAATTTAATTATTTAAAATTAGTTTAATTAATTATCTAATTTTATTCAAATTTTGAAATTGTTCAAAATTAGAAATTTGATTAATTAAAATTTGAACTTATTGAAATTCAAAATTATAAAATTAATGTTGAATTTGGTTTTTTGAAAATCAAAGTTTAATTAAATTAAATTAATCAAAATTTGAAGAATTAAAATTGAATTTGAAATTGAAATCCCACTTCATTTTACACCTCATGCCAATTGAAAATTAAAGTGGTATCAGGCATGTTAAGTTTATTGCATGATTTTCATGTATAAATTGGAGTTTTGAACTTTAATTCAGACTTGATGCAATCTGATTAAACCCAAAAAATTCTGCAGAAATTATCCATGTACAAACCCTCTTCTTTCTCACAAAAAAACCAGCTCAATTTAGTGTTTCCACTACGCAATCCAAGCAAGAGATTAGTAGAGAAGATCTCTGTGGTGGTCTACTATAAGTTTGAAGCATCAATTCGTTGAATTTAGCTGGAATTGAAGAGTGTTCATCAAAGGTATTGTGTTCAAGAAACCCTCTTCAGAAATTATGTTTCAATGTATGTTTTAAACTCAAATTAAGTGTAATTAAAGTGCTTATTGATTCTGATTTTTTCCGCTGCATGTTAGTTTACTCTATGAATTTGTATCAAAGCATGATTTAAGCACTCAATTATTGTTAATTTGGTTTGGTGGGTGTTTTTCATAAGTTGTATGAAAATGGTGAACTGATTTGGTTTTTCTAAGTTTTGGCATTGAATTCTCTTCAATTATGTTGTAATTCTTATAATTGGCTCTTGATTGATGAGCCTTAATGTGTGATTAAGTGTCTGTAATTCGATTCGAGTCATTAGAGTTGAAATTAGGTTGTAATTGAAAAAAGTAGTGAAGAAGGTCGAGCTGCAGAAACTGGATTTTTAGCCACTAACCTATACTCGATGCTCGATGGCATACTGAAGGGCATCTAAAAAGTGCTTATATTACCTTCAAATTAGAACTTATATTGCTAGTTTTGTTTAGTTTGATGTGGTTTATTGAGGAATTTCATAAAACTAAGCATCAGGAGAAATTTGTGCGAAATGATAAAAAACCCAGGACAAAACTCCAATTTTGAGAAATTACGGGTTGGCTATGAAATTAGGAAGAAATCAATGAATCAAGATCAAGAAAAGAGGAAAATTGGAAAGGCAATTCGGGGGAGCCAACGATGGAAGAACTTTGCAACGCTACTCCCTGATAGTGTAGACTTGAGAGAAGTTGGAACAGGGCAGCGTTGCAACGTTACAACTTTAATACACGGTTGGCATGACGCTAGCATTGCAACGCTACGAGCATCTTATAAAGAGAGCCATCTTGATAGATTTTAGTCCGTACAAGAGTCGAAATAGAGCAATTCTGATCGTTTTTTGTTGAAGACTCGAGATTTTGACTGAGAGTTAATCTGAAAGTGTTTTTGGATTGATCATGACAGGAAGATTGTTCGTGATTTAGTAGTTTTGTTGAAGAACAATTCGGTATTCGTGGCGAGTGTCAAGAAGATCGTGATTCGGATTCGATCCTATTGATGGGAGGTTGTTCTTCTTTGTTAATTTATTTTTCACTATAATGATTATTTGTTTGTTGAATACTTTTATCGGGATCATGTGTTGCTAAACTCTTTTATTCTAGGGTGTTTGTGGATTTTAGGGATTTTACTTTGGATATTGAATTTACGATTGATTGATTTTGCATGGATTTCTAAATTATTTGTGCTTAATGCGTTTGTTTAACTCATCACTAATTAAATGAACCTAAGTTAATTAGATGTCTCGAGAGAGAATTTAATTCGCTAGACCCAATAATTTAGATTGTTATTCGAAATTGAACAAGAATGAATGTATAATAATAAGGGTTGCAATTAAAGGGCCTTAATGCTGTAACTATTCAAGCGATAGAAGTAATTCGAGTCGATGGGTAGTTATTAGGATGGTTTGAGCTCGAGAGAGGATTTTTTAATTTTAAAACTTCTAGCCTCAATCTATCAATTTCAATCAATTGCATGTCATATTCATTGTATTTCCTAAAAGAAAGAACACCTTGGAATTTTTTTTCTTTGAATTGTTCTTGTGTATGACTGAATTTTTGTTATCTGTAGTTATGGATAAAGATCATCTTTTGGCTGTCTCGATAAAATTAACAAAGAATTATGATACCTAAGTTAGGAAAATTTTTCTCATGCCAATCTCTAAGGACGATACCCTATTTGGGATTTATTACTTCGATTGCGTGCGCTTGTGCATACCGTCACATACTTGATGGCATACTCGATGCAAGATGACATTTGCTCAATGGCATACTTGATCCTCGATGACATTTTCTTGATGGCATACTCGATGCTTGATGGCATTTGCTCGATGCTCGAAGACATTTGTTCAATGGCATACTTGATGCTTACTGGCATACTCGGGTAATCCTCTATTCGGAATCTGGGACTGACGTGGTCGTAACTGCCCCCGGCAAGAGCAAAGGCAATTTATTTTCACCGATCCAAGACTTATACCACAAATGCGGTAAAGTGTAACACTAGGGTCGAATCAATAGAGAGACTGTTGAATCAGCTAGGATAATTTACGAATTCCACATGAAAAATGGGTTTTGATGGTTTTGTGTTTTTGTAAAGTAAATTGACAAACAAACAGAGAAAAAAAAGAATTAGCATAGAAAAGGGTTGAATCAAATTGATAGAAAAATCTTGGGATTAGTTTGTATGCTTTTTATTCTCTATCATTAGGCATTAGTTAATTTTACCAATCTTGTGAACCCTTCAGCCTATTAGAAATTCTAATAGCCCAGTTAGCCAATTTTGATAAAAATCCAAACCAACACTAATTTAGTTTAAAACTTTTTCTTCTTAGTAACATACAGGTTAAAACTGAAACGCATTAAGAAAGGGTTCAATTGTTGAAACATACTATAAGCCGGAAAAGCCATATCTTATAGCATGATTTATTGGGAAAGATTATACTAGAGCATACATGAGTTTGGCCAGAAAAAGTCTAGACCCTAAACATGCGATCCTAATACGTGCAACTTAATCAATCAATAATGTATAGGTTAGAATGATTTTGCATATAAGAATTTCAATAAATTAATTTGTCAGAAAAATTCATCAAAACTCTATAAAAATTAAAACAAATCTACCCAAAGGGTTCATAATAATTGATTAAATTTAACTAATAAACCTTCAAGAATTAAGACATACAAACTATCCCAAGAAAATAACCTAGCCTCTAAAAGGCATATCAGAATTACAATGGTCGAAAGAGAATCGAGGTTGACTATGGCGACCATTGCTCAGCAATTCGACTTCAATGGCACCCAAAATCGGACTAACTCTTAAATTTTACTCTATTTTGAATTGTATTGATGTGTGTAGAATGCTGGAGCCGAAGGACCTATTTATAGGCTTCTCGCTGCGTTGCAATGCTTGGAAATAGCATTGCAACGTTGCAGCACAAATTGGTGAGCGTCAAGGAGGTGTCACAATACTCCCCTTGATGCTGGGTTCTGTGCGGGCGACGTTGATCTTCCGTCAATCTTCGTAGCATCATAATGCTCTTGAAGAGCGTTGTGACGCTGAGTATTTTATCCCTAATCATTGGAGTCAAGCGTCAGACGGTGTTTCAACAGTGGCGATGATTTAACTCCGGAGCGTTATGACGCTCGGGGCAATGTTGTAACAATGCCCTACACCCGATACTACTGCCTCCCAACGTCGAATGAGCATTGGACTTAGGCTTATGAAGAGTATTGCAAAGCTGAAACAGGGCATAATCGTCCTTTGTCATCTCAGCTCAATTTAATGTGTTTGACTCCTGGTTTTTCCTTCTTTTTTGCTTGATTCTTCATCCTAGCAACGTACTAGCTCCATGGGGTCAATTCTTCTACAAAATAAGACAAATAAAACACAAGAATTACCCAAATATAGGAAAGTTAAGGCCATAAACTTAGCTCTTTTTGAAAGCTAACAAACACTCCCAACTTAAGACTTGATCGTCCCGAGCAAGATTATAACACTTAGTCATGGAAATTGACAAGAAACCGTTCACTCCATTCATCGAATCCTTTTTCGAATCTCAACAGTCTTTAGGGTCGCACAATAAATCACATATCAAAATCAAACAATCACTCAATTTAGACTTGTAATAAAAGGTCATTTTTCAACTAAAGCCATGTATAAATGAGACACTAAGACACGAAACTTTTTCGTAAATCGAAAAGTACCCAGAAAAGTTTTATCCTATTTCCATCTCATTTTCCCTCTACTTTGTTTGGTCACCAGCTCGAGAAATACTGGTATTGTATATCGAAAAGCAACACTATTCAGAAGTGCCAAAACTCACACACATAAAACATAGAGGGCATTGGTTTTACCTAGAGGGCTAGCTTTCACACTCGATCGCCAGGAACCTATCATTTTTTTCTCGTCGACCCTAGCTAGACACGACGGAGGTGGTTCCTTTCACCTCTATCCATGCACACACATACACATACTATTTTGTTGCAGGCACACCAGTTATGACTCATTTTTATGGCTTTTTTTTTTCAGAAAAGAAAAGCAACTAGTATGATTTTCTTTAATTTTTTTTTTTCACACGCTAGGCTGCTATTTTCTTATTATCTAGTTTTACTCCCAGGCATTAAAAGTTGCTCCCAAACCAATAGGGGGCATTTCGAGGTGACAATGAAAATTTGAGACGGATAATTCGTTTCTAAGACTTTTAAGAGATTCAAAACAGAAAAATTTTCAACCTATGTTCATTATACATGGACTTCATGATTTTTTTTTTTTTTTTTTATAAAAAGCTCAAAATCATGAAAATTGCTCTTTTTTAAGAATAAGCAACCCTATGAGTGCATCATTAAATTATCATTGAAAGAAAATAGCAAACAGAACAAACATATATTAAAGCATTCATCATGATAGAATCAAGACAAATATTCAGATTACCAATCAAAATTTCAAATCACAAAGCATGCTTCGCCCACTCCCAACTTAAGAGCTACGGATTGTCCTCAATGTATATTTAGCTTTAATTCATGCTAAGGACAAAAAGAAAAAGGGGCAAGAGGAGGAACATAAAAACCCCTTTGGATTTTTGGGCACAAACATGATCATTTGAAACCATTCCTCCAAGAGCCAAAATTGTGATCCTGAGAAGAAAAGTAAATGTAGTCAGACACTTTTTAATAAAAAAGAAAATGAAAGAAACAAAACAAAAAAAAGAAAGAGAAAAGAAAACAAGTGAATTTAAACTCCTAGTTGCCTCTAGGTAGCACAACATTTAACGTCTTTTGCTCGACGATTAGTGATGCAGGCTCAAGTGATAGAAGGTGGTCAACAGGAAGATTGAGCAAGCAGAGTTGACTTCCCCTTCATTGAAGATTCTAAGGCGATGCCCGTTCACTTTGAATTCCTTCCCCGTCTCTAGACTTCTAATCTCCACTGCACCATAAGGAAACAAGTTAAAAACCTAAAAAAGGCAAGGCCATTTAGATTTCAACATACCGGGCATGAGTGATAAATGTTAATTGTAGAGCAACACTTTCTGTCCAACTCGAAATTCCTTCCTAAAAAGACCCTTATCATGTAATTTTGACTTTTCTTTGTACAGTCTTGAGTTCTCATAGGCTTCTAAGCACAATTCCTCCAATTTCTGTAGTTTCAACAGTCTCTCCTCACCGGCTTGGTCTAGGTTCATATTGAAGAAAATTGGATATGAGGATTTCCATGAGCAGCGGAAGAATCATTCCAAATTTCAATCATATTTGAACATTAACAATTACAATCAAGAAACAAAAATAATAGGCTATGCGTAAAACAGAAATTACAACATACTTTACTACACGATCAAGGGAAGAATTCACATACCTTTGTAGACTCATCTTCAAGACCCCTTGATCACGAACGGTCGATCAACTCGCAAGACTTCAACACTCGAACGCTCGTACACCAGGATCGCTACACTACACGATCACAGCGAACTCAAAGTCAATGATCACCAAGGTCACGAACACATTGAACGCAACGAATGGTCTCCACAGAACCTCGACAGTGTCGAGTCGAGTATGACACCACAAAAAAATTTACCTTAGTATTCTCAGTGTGAGAATCCAAAAGTGGGGCTCTGTGTGGACTTGGTTAGAGGTAGAGTTGAGCAAGTGAGAGATGGTAGATGTCTATCATATAGATGATACCCAATCGGTTAACAAAAACTATGCGATCGTCTAGCTAAAGCTATGCGATCATTTAGCTCATCAGCCAACTGAGTTTCTATCGTATAGTAACACTCCACGATCGTCTAGTCTCTCCAAGCTGTCATTTAGTAAATCGTATTTATTAACAATATTTCTATGAGTAGTTTCCGAGAATGAAAATCTCAAATCAACATTTTGCAAATCTTACATTACCAAATTTAGGAAAATATTTTTCCTTTTATCTCACGGTTACCATGAAACCACCAATAACCTCCTACTCAATTGGTTATTAGAGAAAAAGAGATAATTATCCAATAATTAATATTATTATAAATATAAATGGTAACCAACTTACCATAGTATATTTATAACCTATAGTTTTAATATTTCATCTTATGAAACATATAAACTATAGCTCTTTTTCTATTCCATGGTCTTTAATGTAAATCTTATTTACATTAACCCTCCACTACATCTCATACATCATACCGATCATATCATATATAATCGAATTACCTCTTGTCAATTTGAACATTTCAAATCAACACCAAGAACTGATCCTCAACTAGAATCCATTGAGCTACCAAGGGGACCTTATGGACCTGTAGCTTGAAGCTCCAACAGTACGTGAATAACTGACTAAATTCTTTAGTCACGGGATCCACCATCCGTTAACTGCTAGGCACTCTACTAAAGACCGACAACTGAACTCTTCTTACTACAGATATACTATGTGTCCATATTAACCAATCAATAGTGCGATAACCCTTCACTGATCGCTCGTAAGTACAACTCGGCCAAGAACTATTATGCCCTTGTAGATACGTCTAATTCCTTAAGTACCACTGATTCCCCTAATGAACATAAGTCATAGTCCTACTATGACTGAGTCATCTCTTCCAAAGAGAAGCTGTGACCACTATGTTCAAGCCCCAGAATCAGCCCTTAAAGGAGCAATCTCTCTATTTACCCCTACTTCGGGGAAGGAGTGAATTTCATCTTGTGTAACTGAGTTGTTTAGGTAGGCATGTTGAGTTGGCAATTTGGCCACTCTCACCCATACTAATCAAAGAACCGCCCTCAAAAGCAAGAGTTCCCAAAACACTCTGGATGGAGGTCATGTCACCTATGGTTGTTTAGGTTAGATGTAAGTCTTTGGTATCAACGGTGTTATATACAGAGACGAATCATCTCGTGGTCCGGTCTTATACAAACTCTTTGTATAGGATACCCTCGCTCGCATGTCTCCACATAAATGGTCAGGATCTACCATCTGTAGTAGTTCACAACACTTGCAAACCTCTACAAAGCGAGCCATATCCGTAGTGTCACAAGGATCACAAGGATCAGGTATCCCTCCTTAATCCTTATACTATAGACCTTTTTAAGTTATTACTTAAGGCATGATCCACTTGTATATCTTATATACATGCTTAAGTTTACGTACAATAACCATGGAACTTTGTTTATTGGATATGAATAAATGCCAAATAAAATAACTCTTATTTTATTCATAACAATGTGTACAATTTACAAACTACGAGACTTCGAGAGAATTAGGACACCAATCCCAACACATATTACATTACTTGACAGCCCAATATGCTCTATGCTCAATTTCGACCGGTAGATGACATGCCTTACCATAGACGAAATTAAAGGGCGTTGTTCCAATAGGAGTTTTAAATGAAGTTTCGTAGGCCCAAAGAGCATCGTCTAGGTGCATGCTCTAATCTTTCCCAGGATACTTTTGACCTCTTGATTTGATATTTCAGCTTGTCCATATTCGTTTGAGGATAGTATGGAGTGATAACCTGATGGTGAACTCTATACTTCCTCATGAGCACCTCGATGGTCTAATTGCAGAAGTGAGTACCCTGGTCACTAATTATAGCTCAAAGTATGCCAAACCTAGAAAATATGTTAGCTCTTAAGAAACCTAAAACCACGGCATCATTGTTAGTCCTAGTGGGGATAGCCTTAACCCATTTCGAAACATAATTAACTCCCAAAGGAATATACAAGAAACCATATGTAGAAGGAAAAGGGCCCATGAAATCCATGCCCCAAATTTCACACACAAGGATAGAATTTAGTGGCATCTCATTCCTCATAGACAAAGATCCTAATCTCTGATATCACTCACAGGATTTACAGAATGCAAACCAATCAACAAGCAGGGAATTCCAAATCAACCCACTATCCAAAACTTTCCTAGCAGTTCTTCTAGGACTAAAATGCCCACCACATGATAAAGTGCAAGCACAGACTCAAACTTCTCATTTGAGACACACCTCCTAATGATTTGGTCAGAACAAATCTTCCAAAGGTATGATGGATCCCAAAGAAAATACTTTGAATCACTCATTAATTTGGCCTTCCTAAAGCTAGGCATGTTGTAAGAAAACTTACCAGTAACTAGGAAATTCACCATCTCAGCATACCATGGAGTGGGTGTGGGTATCTAGAATAAGAACTCATCTGAAAAATCCTCTCGTAAGGGCACAAGGTCCTCTCCTTGCACTATCCTACTCAAATGGTCAATTACCAAGTTTTCTACTCCTTTCCTGTCCTTGATAGTCAAATTGAATTCCTAAAGGAGAAGCATCCAACGCACAAGTCGGGGCTTCGACTCCTTCTTGGTCATCAGGTACTTGAGAGCAGAATGATCAGTAAAGATAGTAAGAAGAAAGCATAGAATGTAAGAACATGGTTTATCTAAAGCAAAAACGATAGCAAAAAATTCTTTTTTAGTTGTGGTGTAGTTAATCTGGGTAGGATTTATGGTTCTTGATGCAAAGCATATGACGTAACTCTTCTCGTCGACCCATTATCCTAGGACCGCTTCCACTGCTAGATTACTAACATCGCACATGATCTCGAATGGTATGTCCCATCTTGGAGGTTGCAAAATATGAGTGGTGGTCAACTCCTCTTTCAAAGTATTAAAGGCCTCCCGACACTCGTTGTCAAAATTAAATGGAATATCCTTCTGCAGCAATGTTGATAGTGACAGTACCAACTTCGAAAAATCCTTGATGAAACGCCTGTAGAAACCTACACTACTAAGAAAAGAACGAATCTCCCTAACACATGTAGGATAGGGGAGAATAGCAATAACATCTATCTTAGCTTTGTCTACCTCAATCCCCCTTGTAAAAACTAGATGCCCTAAAACAATCCCATAAGAAGCCATAAAATTCCACTTTTCATAATTCAATACCAGGTTAGCCTCAATGCAACGTTTTACTACTAAGCTAAGATTATGCAAAAAATCCTCGAAAGACTCTCTTTAAACCGTAAAATCATCCATAAACATCTCTGTGCACTTTTCTGTAAAATCAAAAAATATACTCATCATGCACCTTCGGAACGTACCTGGGGCGTTGCAAAGCCCAAATGGCATCCTTCTGAAGGCAGAGTTCCCATAAGTGCAGGTGAACATGGTCTTTTCCTAGTCTTCTTGTGAGATGGAGATTTGGAGAACCCATCAAGAAAACAAAAGAATGGTTTTCTGGCAAGATGTTCCACCATCTAATCCAGAAAAGGTATATGAAAGTGGTCCTTCTTAGTTACCTCGTTGAGCTTTCAGAAATCGATGCACATTCTCCACCCATTTTGTACATGCATCGGCACCATCACACCCTTGTCGTTCTCTACAATTGTCATGCCGATCTTTTTCGAAACTACATGAATAGGACTTGACCATTTGCTATCAGGAACTGGGTAAATAATTAAGACTTCATTGAACTTTATAATTTCCTTGAGAACGACGTCTTTCAAGTTGGGGTTGAGCCTTCTGAGGGGTTGAACTGTGGGCTTGGTCCTTCCTCTAGAGTTATTCTATGCATGCAAAGGGAACTCCCTTGAGATCATCACAAGTCCACCCAATGACCTCCTTATAAGACTTGAGGGTCTCAACTAGGGATTTTTCTTGGGTAGGCGTCAACTCCTTGAAGATTATGACTGGAAGGGTGTTCCCTTCGCCCAGGTACACATATTTCAAGTGGTTAGGTAGAGCCTTCAGCTCAGTCCCTTGTACCTGCAAATCAAGAATATCAAAGTCAGAAGAAAGTTCCTCTAAGTTGCTAACCTCTACAACATAGATCAATCATACAAGTCATGCGAATCTAAATCAATACATGGAGCAATCAACATGTCAGAATTATTATCACCGTCATGCAACATATTATCATCTATAAAATCATGCGCCTCAATCAAACACAAGGACAGATATTCCTCAGGAAATTTCATGGCATCATACATGTTAAAAGAAACAACTTCCCCATCAAATTCTATAGATAGACAACCCTTGTTTACATCTATTTTTGTCTTGGCAGTTTTCATGAAAGGCCTTCCTAACAAAATTGTAGAAGAAATTTCATCCATTTTCAATAAATAGAAATAAACTGGGAAAATCAAGTCCTTAACTTGCAATAGTACATCCTCTGCTATCCCTAAGGGTTGGATATAAGATCTATCAGCTAATTGGATGCACACAACAGTTTTTTGTAAATCATTCAATTTTATATCCTCATCAACATGATAGGGCATGACATTATAGAGGCTCTTAGATCAAGCATGGCACGACGAATGAGTCTATTACCAATAATGCAAGGTAAAGTGAACATACTTGGATCTTGGCATTTTTCAGGCATATTATGTTTTAGGAGAGCCGATACATTCTTACTTACCACTACCCTTTCTTTATCCTTACCTATCCTCTTTGTGGTACACAACTCCTTGAGGAATTTAGCATACCTGGGGATCTGCTAAATTGCGTCAAGAGAAGAATGTTTATTTGAACCTTTTTTAACATCTCAATCAACTCCTTGCCCCTATGTTCTTGTTTTGGTCTTGCGAGCCTACTAGGAAATGGAGCTTTAGGAATATAAGGTCCAATAGAAGGTGAAGGAAGAGTACTTACCTTGTGGGTAGACGGGTGTGCCTTAGATTCACCCTCATTATTCTCAGCTTCTTTGTTAGACTTACCAGGTGGAGGTGAGTTGTTTGAAGAGGTCGTAGGTGATGAGAGCTCTTTACTACTTCTGAATGTGATGGCATTCACATTGGCGTGGTCTGGTGTGGTAGGCAGCTTCCCCAAACCCTTGTTCTCTATTTGACTCACTGCAACAGCTAACTGTGTGACCTGTGTGCCTAGGTCGGCCATGCTCGCCCTAGTTTCTTACTGGTATGCCTTGGTGTCCTGCGATAACTAGAGAGAGTCCTTGTGCAGCTGCTTAATTTCTTGTTGAAATTTAAGAGAGTTTTCAGCCAAAGATTTGATAATGTCTTCTAAAGACATACCTGAGGAAGATGACAACGGTTGATTGGAATGATTAGAACTATCACGCCATTGTCCTAGGTCTCGACCTCCCCATTTGAGGTTAGGGTGATCACACCAGCCTGAATTGTATACTGGGGCATAAGGGTCATACTTCCTCTGGTAACCCCCAATTGCGTTGACTTGGGCTTGAGGACATGTTTCACAGGCGTATCCTAATATTCTGTAGGCTTCACAAGCTTTTACCAAGCGACTCCTCCCCTGGGCCATCTGTGTCACATGAAAAGTTAAGTTAAAAATTTAAGTTTTTAATTCCTTAACCTCAGAATTAACAACCAAATCAGATTCAGTGGCCCTGATCCCAAAATTTCGGTTGTTCTTCGCCATGCGTTAGATCAATTCCTGGGCCTCCCTAGGTTTCTTGTTAGCAAGAGCACCTCCAGCTACTGAGTCAATTGAGTTCCTGTCATTGGTAAGCAAACCGCTATAGAAGTATTGAATCAGTAATTGGTCCGAAATCTGGTGATGGGGAAAACTAGCACATAGGCGTTTATATCGTTCCCGATATTTAGACAAAGACTCATCCAAAAATTGTTCTATATAATAAATATCCTTTCGTATAGAATGGGCTCTAGAAGCCGAAATTTTTTTTTCAAGAAATTTCTTTTATGCTCATTCCAAGTAGTGATTGACCCTCAAGCCAAGTAGTACAACCAATCTTTAGTGTCGTCCTGTAATGAAAAAGGAAACGCCCTAAGGTTCAGTTACTCTTCTATGATTCCATGGGATCTCATACTTACACAAACCATATGGAAGTCCTTGATGTGTTTATGGAGGTTCTCCTCTACATTCCCTTTGCAATAGATTGATTAGCCCCGGTTTGAGTTTGAACGGTACCGTGGTAGGTGAAAATACGATACACATGGGTTGTTGGTCCATGTCAGGCTCTGTCAGCTCCCTTAGGGTTGTCTCAGGAACTTCTTCTCTCATTGTTGTGTTGTCAACAACTTCTGGATTTCCTTCTTCTGGGATTTCTTCTCTGTACCTCTTTCAGATTCTCCTCTCCTCTTGGTCGATATCTGCAAGAAAAACGAAATCTGCACTCCTAAAGAAGTGGGTTATAAACCAAAGGGAAGCAACATACATTTTTTTTCTTTATAAAAGGAATCCATAAAATTTTCTAGGCTAATTGCTAAGTCTCCCTGGCAATGATGCCAATTTTGTATGGAATTCGGGACTGGAGTTGTCGTAACCACCCCTGACCCATGCAAAGATAATTTATTTTCACCGATCCAAGACTTGTACTACAAATGTAGTAAAGCGATAAGATTGGGGTCTTATCCACAGATAGACTTTTGAATCAGCTAGGATAATTTAGGAATTCCACTTGAAAATAGGTTTGATGGGTTTATTGTTTTTGTAAAGTAAATTGACAAACAAACAGAGAAAAACAAGAATTAGCACAGAAAAGGGTTGAATCAAATTGATAGGAAAATATTGAGATTAGTTTGTATGCTTTTTATTTTCTATCATTAGGCACTAGTTAATTTCACCAATCTTGTGAACCCCTTAAGCTATTAGAATTTCTAATAGCTCAATTAGCTGATTTTGATAAAAATCTAAACCGGCACTAATTCATTCAAAACTTTTTCTTCTTAGCAACATACAAGTTAAAACTGAAAAGCATTAAGAAAGGGTTCAATTGTTGAGACATACTACAAGCCGAAAAAGCCATATCTTATAGCATGATTTGTTGGGAAAGATTATACTAGAACATACATGAGTTTGGCCAGAAAAATTCTAGACTCAAAACATGCGATCCTAATACGTGCAACTTAATCAATCAATAATGCATAGGCTATAATGATTTTGTATACAAGAATTTCAATAAATTAATTTTTTAGAAAAATTCATCAAAACTCTATTGAAATTAAAATAAATCCACCCAAAGGTTTCACACCAACTGATTAAATTTAACTACTAAACCTTCAAGAATCAAGACATACAAATTATCCCAAGAAAATTACCTAGCCTCTAAAAGGCATATCGGAATTATAATGGTCGAAAGAGAATCGAAGCTGATTATGGCGACAATTGCTCAGCAATTCAACTACAATGGCTCCCAAAATCGGATTAAATTTTACTCTTTTCTTAATTGTATTGAGGTGTGTAGAATGCTGGAGCCGAACATTCTATTTATAGGCTTTTCACAGCGTCTCAATGCTTGGAAATAGCCTTGCAACGCTGCGACACAAATTGGTGAGCATTAAGGAGGCGTTAGAGCGCTCCCCCCTGATGCTGGGTTGCGCGCATGCAACGTTGATCTTCTGTCAATCTTCGTGGCATCACAACACTCTGGAAGAGCGTTCAATGCTAAGTATTCTTTCCCTAAGCGTTAGAGTCATGTGTCAGACGGTGTTGCAATGGTGTGATGATTTAACTCCAGAGCATTGTGATGCTCGGGGCAGCATTGCAACGATGCGCTACACTCGATGCTACTGCCTCTCAACATCGAATAAGCATTGCACTTAGGCTTGTGAAGAGCGTTGCAACACTAAAATAGGGCATAATCGTCCTTTGTCATCTCAGCTCGGTTTGATGCGTTTGACTCCCAGTTTTTCCTTCTTTCTTGCATGATTCTTCATCCTTGCAACATACTTTCTCCATGGGGTAAATTCTTCTAGAAAATAAGACAAATAAAATACAAGAATTACCCAAATATAGAAAAGTTAAAGCCATAAACTTAGCTCTTTTATAGAGCTGGTGTAACCCTGCAGCTATTGATGGAGTTTCATAGCGAGTCGTTGATTGTCACTCTAGCCACCACTTTTCACTGACTGGTTGTTCGTGTCTCTCAGCCTAGCTGTCGCGTCGCCTGCTCTCTTTTTCGTTTGACGTTAGGAGTCCAACGAAGCCGCTAGCACAAGTACACCACTTGTCTGCTGGAGCTTTAAATGCTCCATGTCACCTTCGATCGAGTCTCCAACTTTCGGAGTCCCAATGCCGCCCATATCTATGCCCAGCTCGTGCCGCCAGTCGCCCCGACACAAGATCTTCTCCAGATCTGTTCGAACAACCATCGATTTTCGCTGGATCTTGGTTTCTGGTGGAGTTTTGGATTTTTCATAAAGGTTTGGGTATTTTGTGGTCGCATCTTGATTACCCACTAAATTTTGGATTAAGATATTTGCTTATTTTTAAGGTTGAAGCATCAAATTGAATCTTTCTTGGAGTCGTTGGGTGTCGATCAACAAGCTCAAGTATTTTTTTTTTTGTTCTATTTTGGTGAGTATTATGACTATGGAACTATTTGGATTAGTTATAAATGTTGGAGATTGGATTTTAAATTCTAAATTATGGTTTATGTGTATATTTGAAGCTTTGAATGAAGTTTGGAACAAATTTGGAACAAACAAAGCGTTTGGTAAGTCATTGGAGAACTTGAGAACTAATTTAAATTGGTTGATATGAAATGTACGTGTTTGAGATGAAATTGAAGATTGTGTTTCTGTGTTACAAATGTTAATTCAAATTTCTATTGGAGATTGATTTGTTCGATTAATTTTGGACGTGTAACTTGTGGTCAGTGTCTTACAACTGATTCGCTTTCGAACAAGATGCTCCAATCTTATGATGATGATAGGACTGTTTAATTTAATATTATGGACCATTTTGACTAAGATTCTATGATATGATGATTGAGGGCGTTTTGGTAATTTTTTAGGAGTTAAGTGACTGTGATTACGATAAATGATGTATATGTGGACTGATGCGTGCTAAGTATCTATGGTGACTATTAGCCTTTTTATCCAGGTCGGTGTATACTTTACGATTGTTTGTGTGATCCTTCAAGATTCACACCTATGACTGTTTATATGCATATTTATGACTATTTGTGTACCTTCGATTACATACCTATGACTAATATGTGCTCCCTCGGAAATGTACCTATGACTGTTTGTGTACCTTCGGGTTACACATCTTCGGTTGATATGTGTTCCTTTGGGATCACACTTATGACTGATATGTGACCTTTCGGGACCACCACGACCGATATGCTATGGTTGTACACCGATCCCTAGACAGAATGATTAACATGCTATCTAGATGGTCCAGTAGTAGGTCACTTATTAAGATTTCACTCATCATTTCTTCTTCTATGTTTTTCAAGTCATGATAGAAATAGGCCGATGAGTGACCGAATAGGCCGGCAAGTGACAGATGAAACCGTGATAGAGTCATGTGGGGACAAAAGAAATTGCTTCTGCTTAGTCTGTGTCTTTGGTCATGTGATTTATTTGAAATTTGAATTTATTGTGAGAAACGAATATTTTCTTGGTAAATGTTTTTAAGGACCCCGATTAAATATTTTGTATATTCGATTTATTTATTAATTTAATAATTTGGTTTGAAATAGTCATTCTTATTGCACCAAATTCATGTTTTATTGGTCAAATATTTTTAATATAAATGTGTAATTATGAGTAACGACCATTATTAAAGTTCTAGAAAGGTCGGATGGTTATAATGATAATGTTCAAAAGAATAATAAATCAATATGAAAAGAAGGAAGGAATAGGAATAAACAACAGAATTAGCTACGTGGAGCAATCATCTGAAGGAAAAATAACAGACTGAAACTAATCAAATCTTTTCACAGACTTCCTTTATAAGTATTTGAAAGAGAAGCACCACGTCAGCTGCCAAATATGTCCGAGTCACCAACTTAACTGCCACCTTGTAATGTATTTTTATCCTCAATAGGTGGCAGGACACTTTTGGCCATGGAAGATTTTGGACATTCCTACGGTGAAATGGACCAACCGGCCACTAAGGAGTCGGTTTTTTTATTTTTATTTTTTATTTTTTATTTTATTTATTTATTTTTATTTTTATTTTTTTACTCAAGGCCATGCCATATGCATGGCTAAGTTTAGCCATGCACCTTAGGACTATTTTCAATTCACGTCAACATGAGACAAGGCAGTGTAGTCTATTCCCTTGGATTGGACCTTATTTAGATTTTTAATCAACAGATGTAAGATCATAGTAAATGAACGATTGATGAATTCAAAAGAAGCAATTGCATATTTAATTAGGGGTCGTTCATTTGAAAAATGATTAGACAATGATCGTTATTAACGACCAAAAGTTAAAAGGTTTGGATCGTGATTACATAAGCACTTTAATAATTGCATGGTCAAGGTTCAATGAGTCCAAGAAATCCACGACTAATAACTTTATATCACCGTTACAAAATGAACTATATATATGCATGGGATACCTTGTAAAAGGTATCGTTTAAAACACTCTAAAAAATTCTCGACTTATTTGTTAATTTGATTGCAAACCCAATTCTAATTTGAGTATCGAAGTAGACGTGACTTAAACCGTTTCATTGTTCAATTTTGATTTTTTCTACATTGGTACGAGTTATCCAAAATCAATACAAATCCACTGTTGGTATATTTTCTTGTATCAACAAGAATAATACATTCAAAGTTATTTTTTGGGTAAATTGCAAAAATCTAAAGATGGTGATAGTTGCAATTATACCCTTAAACTTTTAATTTTAAAAATTGAACACTTAAAATTATATCAAGGTTAAAATTGGGTCAAATTGGATCTACAAATTTACATAATGGTAACATTTGTATAAATTTAAAAATTCAACTTTTATTACTTGTAGGTCTAATTTCTATAAATATTGTAAGTTTGAGAGTCCAGTTTTAACATTGTTAGAAGTTTAGGGACCATTGCAACTACCACCCCATTTCAAGATTAATTTTTGCAATTTACCCTTGTTTTTATAATTTTTCAATACACAAAATTTACAACATTTTCTATAAGTTTA
Source organism: Benincasa hispida (assembly GCF_009727055.1). NCBI lineage: Eukaryota > Viridiplantae > Streptophyta > Magnoliopsida > Cucurbitales > Cucurbitaceae > Benincasa > Benincasa hispida. The sequence continues at coordinate 39,370,982 of NC_052360.1, read as the reverse complement.
AAAATCACGTCAATTTTTTTCTTTTTTCTTTTTTGATTATACTCTTATTAATATGAGATTGAAATTTCGAATATTTTACTTATCGATTTTTCCTTTAAAATATACCACAGGTGGGGGGGAAATGTTTCAAATTTTCTAAACTGTTAAATTATGTTTAAACCGGACTTTTGATGACATTGATATGATTGCCCTTGCCCAACTACCTAGGAAGGGGCCAATATTTTCTTTTTATTTTATTCATTTATTATTATTTATGATTATTATTTTTACAAGTAGAGTCAAACTTTTTTCTTTCTTTTTTTTGAGACGAAGTAGTATCAAACTTAAATTATAACATACAGGGGGGACAGGTACATGTGTACCAGGTTGGAGACATAAAGAAAAAAGTAATGTTACATTAAAAAGCCAGAAAATCGAGGTGTCTAAAAACTAGTGAACAACATACCACGGAATTCTTAACAATTAATCTTCAATTTTCCCAAAGTGCCGAACATCATTTCAATTGTCAACACCTATTTCTCTAATTCATCCTCAACTTTCTATGAGATTCCGATTTTAACTATTACAATTGAGAGACTTTGAGCCTATTTGGATTAAATTTTCATTTAGGAGTCTAGTAACATGGATTGAGTTGAATCGGTAAAAATTAATAACTCAATGTTTGCTTCACCAAGTTTAAGTGATGGTAGAGTTGAATTGGTTTTTTACTTACTCATCCCAACTCACTCTAATTCTTTCTCTAACTTATCCCAACTCTCTCCATCCCTCAATATTTTCAATGACTCCATCTATCGACCATCGTCGATGACTATTGCTACCACATTCCTGCGGCACACTCCAATGGCCACCTTTGACAGCCAACTTCGACGACTAACTTCGGACTCCGACAACCACCTCTGACGACTACTCCAACAACCACCTCCGACGACAATTCCAACAACCACCTCCACACAAAAGCAACTCCGACGACATACTCCAATGACCACCTTTGCTTAACCAACTTTGATGACAAACTTCAGACTCCGACGACCAACTCCAACAACTCCGACAAAGACCATCTTCGATGACCAACTCCGATGAACACCACCTCTATTAACCAACACTGACATTCACCTTGATGACCAACTTGAACAAAAGATCACCTCATTGTTATGCATAGACATTTTTGTGGATATTATTATTTCATTTGTTAGCAACAAATTAGATTTATCTATAAAAACTAACCATAAAAATATTTGCAAAAACTAAGTTTGCAAAAAAAAAAATCATTTCGTTGTATTAGTGTAAAATGTAAAAATCAAAACACTTGTATAAAAATAGAACAAAATCATTATTCATAAAAATTGAAATTTATATTTTACAAATGGACAAAAAAAATAAGATAAGAATTTGTTTTTTTTTTTAATTAACATTTATAGTTGAGTTAAAATTTATTGAGGGTTAAAAATTGAGGGTTGGGGATTAGAGAAAATGTTCATTTTATTGGAATATAACATGCTTTGGAGATGTAAATAAAACTGTTATGCAATTGAGTGTTCAAGTTGTGTGGTGAAAATATATTACATTTTTCAAGAAAAAAAAACAAAAAGTTCTCAATTTTTAAGCTTCTTTAGTGTTCATGATTAAGGGCCATGTAGTTGTGAAAAAATTTCATTTATTTGGTGTTTGAGAATAGAAAAAAAATATATGTTATGTAATTTAATATTAAAAAATTAAATTCAAAATTTATGTCTAATATATATTTACTTAGTAAGAATTTGCTATGTTTAAGAATGGGAAAAAAGAATAAATTTCTTTTAGTGTTAAAAATTTTAAGAAAATATGTCTGTAGTTGAAAATTTAAAAAAATATGAAAAAAAAATCAAGACAAAAGCAATTTCGTTTAGAAAAACTGCACAAGATACCCAAACTAACTCAACTCAACTCCACACTCCAAATACAAATTTTTTAACTCAACTCATCTCAACTCAACTCAACACCTCAAAACACAGACATTCCAAATTAACTCAATCCAACTCTACACCCCAAATATAGATAATCTAACTCCACAGATAATGTAACTTCCTAAATAATTATTACTAAATCAATTTAATTAAACTTTGTGTGCCAAATGACCCCTTAAACATTTTGGATAAAAACGACTTAAAATAAAAATGCTCATGTATTTGGTTTGCACTTTTTCAAAGTATTTTTATGTACTAATATGTTTGGTTAGCTATATGTTAAGTGTTCTTATTAATTTGAAATTATTATAAATGGAGACTATTAAACATTATGAACTCATAATGTAAGAACACTTCTATATTGGCAATTTTTTAAATTTTTTTTAGCATATGATTGACTTAATTGGCCCTTGGAGTTAGTTGCTATGAGTTGGTTGTTGGAAATAATATATGTCGTTGGTCAACGGAGTTGGTCATATTGGGATTGGTGTCCTAAATCTCTTGTATTCTCGTAGTTTGTAAACATTGTACAAACAAATTGTTATTAATAAAATAAGTTTTATTTTATGAGCATACACTCATTTCAATAAACTAAGATCCTAGGTTATGTTACATAATTTAAACAAGTATGTAGAGACATACAAGTGGATCTTATTTAAATAATAACCTAAATGGTTTGTAGTAGATGGATAAGGCTGGGTACCTAATCCTTGTGACACTATGGATATGACCCGCTTTGTAGATATTACAAGTATTGTAAATTGCTACAAATGATCTGAGCCTGATCATTCATGTGGAGACATGTGAGTAGGGATATCCTATAGAAAGAGTTTGTATAAGACCAAACCACGAAATGGTTAGTCTCGTTATATAATACCGTCAATAGTAGAGCCTTACATTTCACCAAGATGACCGTAGGTGACATGACCTGAATCTTGAGTGAGTTGTGAACTCCTGCTCATAAAGGTGGTCATTTGATTTGTATGTATGAGAGTGGCTAGATTGCCAACTCAATAAGTCTACCATTTTGGGGATTCGTTTGATTGGGGAGCTAGGAACACAGCTATACAAGACGCAATTCACCCATTCCTTGATGTCAGGATAAGTAGATAAAATTGCTCTCTTAAGGATTGATATCAGGACTTGAACAATGTGGTCATACCATCTCTTGGCCCGAGAGGAACTTAGTCATAGTTGGACTATGACTTATTGGTCATTAGAGGAATTGGTGGTACTTAAGAAGTTAGATGTAACTACAGGGGCAAAATGATAATTTTGACCCAACTATACTTACGAGCAATTTGTGAAGGGTCATTGCGCTGTCGATTAGTTATATCCAATGGACATAAAAAATATCTGTAATGCGAAAGAGTACAACTGTTGATCTTTAGTAGAGTGACCGATAGTTAATGTAAGTTGTATAATTTAATTAAATAGTTTAATTAATTATCGAAACACCATTGGAGCTTCAATCTACAAGTCCATAAGATCCCCTCTATAGCTCAACAGGGATTTAATTGAGAATTAGTTTTGGATTAATTTGAGATTAATTTGAAATGTTCAAATTAATTGAGAGAATTAATTATATATGATATAATTAATTTAATGAATTATAGTGATATAATTAATATAATGTATTTGATACATTATAATGTAAAGTATTTTGAGAGGAATTTGAATATGATTCAAATACTAATGATATGAATGAGATTCATATAATTTAATTTAATAAAAATATAATTTATATTGAATATCATGCATTGTTGAGTGATAATAAAACTATAGTTCATATTGTATTTGATACAATTTAAAACTATAGATTATATGTTGTATTTGATATAACATATATTGTGTGTGTATATATATATATATTACTTTAATTAAATTAATTTTATATTTAATTTTATTAAAGGGAGGGAGTAACTCCCTCCTCCTAATTATCTTAGGAAAAACATGCAGTGTGGGTTGGGAGTTCAATCGTATTCTTCTACCATTTTTTAGGAACTGAAAAACTCTCTCAGTTTCTCTCCCAAAACTTGATAGAGAAGAAAGGTTCTTCTCCTCCCTCTCAATCTCATCTCTCTTTTCCAAATCTAGAATAGAGCCCACAACTCCTTCCAATTCTCAATCCTAGAGAATACCGAAGGTTCATTTATGGTGGTGTCCTGATCGAAGAAGAGATCGTGATCTAGATCGAGGGAAACTTGAAGAAATGTTCTTCAAATATAATGTATATTTCTTTCTTTTTTTTTCCTCAAATGCATGCTGTAAATTTTAGATATAATGCATAATCTCTCTGTCTTTTATTCTGTAATTTCTTAATTCTGTGAAAATTAAAAGTGGGATCAATCCCCGCTTCTACACAGAAACCATCACTGGTTTCCCTTTAATTGGTATCAGAGCCGGATTCTAATCCCATTTTTTTTTTAATATTCTAGAATTTAATTGCAGTATAATGGCATTTTATATTTTATTTCATATGATGAATGTTTTATAGAATTGTTGGGGTTGATGCCCTAAATCTTGTAGGGTCCTATAGTTTGTAAACATTTCATTGTGTATTTAATAAAGTATATAATATTTTATTCAAATTAATTGTCTATAAAATACATGAATTTTAATTGCTTAACCACGAACCAATAAGTTGACATCCAAGATTATCTTTGTAACTTAAACATGTATGTAGAGACATACGAATGAATCATGTTTAAGTGATAATCCAAATAGTCTATAGCAGATGGATAAGGTTGGGTACCTTATCCTGGTGACATTACGAATATGATCTGCTTTGTAGGTGTTATAATTGTTGTAAAGTGCTACAAATAATCTGATCTTGATCGTTCATGTATAGACATGTGAGCAGAGATATTGTATACAAAGGAGTTTTATAAGACCGGACCACGAAATGTTTAGTCTTATTATATAACACCATTCATAATTGAGACTTACATTTCACCAGGATGACCAGTGAACTCCTGCTTATGAGGGCGGCCCTTTGATTTGTATGGGTGAAAGTGGTTAGATCGCCGACTCAACAAGCTTACCATTTTGGGAATACGTCTGATTGGGGAACTAGGAACACAGCTAAACAAGATGGAATTAACTCCTTCCCCGAGGTAGAGGTAAGTAGATAAACTACTCCCTTAAGGGCTGATTCCAAGTCTTGAACAATGTGAAGCCACACCCTCTCCTGACCTGAGAGGGGTTTAGTCATAGTTGACTATGATCTATTGTTCATTAGAGGGATCAGTGGTACTTAAGGAGTTAGATGTAACTACAGGGGCAAAACGACAGTTTGGCCTAGTTGTACTTATAAGCAATTTGTGAAGGTTCATCATACTGTTGATTGGTTATATCCAATGGATACAGAAATATATCTGTAGTGCGAAGAGTGTAGATGTCGGTCTTTAGTGGAGTGCCCAACAGTTAACGAATGGTGAATAATTTAATTAAAGAGTTTAATTAATTATTCATGTACCGTTGAAACTTCAAGCTACAGGTCCATGAGGTCCACTTGGTAGCTCAATAGGATTAATTGAAAATCAGTTTTTGGATTAATTTGAATTTTTCAAATTAGTAGAGGGATTTAATTATATCTGATATAATTAAGTTGTTTTAATTATATGTGATATAATTATTATAATGTATTTGATACATTATAACTTAATGAGAGGACATAAATATTTGAATAAGATTCAAATATAGTTTCTATGAATTGGATTCATAGTTGTTTAAATTTAATATAAAAATGAGTTATATTAAATGCCATAAAAGAGAGAAAAGAAACTATAGTTATATTGTATGTGATACAATATTAAAATTATAGGTTATATATTATATTTAATATAATATATATATATATATATATGATAAGTTAGTTATCATATTTATATTTATATTAATTATTATTTTAATAATAAGGGAGGGAGTTACAACTTCTTTCCCTTCCTTTTCTCTCCACCCACGTAAGTGGGTGGTTGTTAATTTGGCATATTGAAAAAGAAAAAGTTTCTTCTTCTTGCCAAGATAGTCGATTTTGACAGTGAGAATAGACAGAAGTGTTCTGTGTTGAGTTTTGTTTGTGAACAACCTTTTTCCTCTCCACAAAATTCCCTCAAATCCAAAATAGCCAGAGCCCGCCACTCCTGGGTTCTCACCTTGAGAATACCAAGGAAACCATTGTGGTCGTGTTCGAACTTGTTCGAGGTTTTTCTTGGAGAAAGTCTTCAAGAGGTTCGTGTGCTATTCAAGGGAATTCTTGAAGAAAGATCTTCAAAGGTGAGATTTCTAAAACCCTTTCATTAACGTGCTGTAATTTATAATTAAATGCATATCTTGTTTCTTGTTTACTGTAAAATTTATATTCAATGAAAAATAGATATTGGTTGATCTTTCTTCCTCTCAAGATTCTCTTCTCTAAGAGTTCCTTCATAGAATGTGATTTGCAATTTGGATGGTTTCGGGATTGGGTTCTTTGATTTACAATTTTTGATTTGTAAGAGTCCATTGTTTTGGGCGTTAAATGTCATTGAATCTGTAAATATGAAGTTTTGAGTCGCTCGTGTTGTTCCTGGTGTCTTTTGGATAAAAAACAAAGCAATGCTACGAGGAAGAAAATCTTGGCTGGGCGATCCCCAGGTGCTTACTAGACGATCATTGGGTGCTTGATGGGCAATCATTCGACGATTCTTGGGCGATTATTGAACGATTGCTGGGTGATCATTAGGTGTGGCGTTGGGCAATAGTTGCTGGGTCTGGCACTGGACGATCGTTGCTACGCGATAGCACTAAGAGATTGTTGCTATGCGATAGCGCAATGCGATCATTGCTACACGATAGCGCTAAGAGATCGTTGCTATGCGGTAGCACTAAGAGATCGTAGCTATACGATAAAACTAGGCGAACGATGTTATGTGATAGAATTAGGCGATCATTACTAGGGGATTGCACTAAGCGTTGGACATTTGCTTTGGCCGTTTGCTTCTCTAAGTTCGTTGCTAGGTAGTTCGGATCGAGCGGTTCAAGACTCGGTTCACTTGTTTTGAACCAGTTGAACTATTTATTAATGTAATAGGAAATTTTTGATTAATTAAATTAATATAAATTTTATATTAATTTAATTAATGTTTTTTAGGAGTCCAATCCCGGTCCATAATTGTTGTTTAAATTATGCATATGATGTATGGTTTAATTGTTTTATATATGTCATAAAGTATGTCATATAATAAAATCCCACCATAGGTTATGCATTAATCATGCATCATTTATATTGTAAATGTTATAATATATGATTACATGATTTAATTTTATAGCATGCTCATGCATCATATAATATAAGTATTATACTATTTGCTTGCATGCATAAATAACGTAGTCATGCATCACTTATATTATATTCGTTATAATATATAGTTTAGATGTATGGACGCAATGTATGTTATTTATTTCATTACTTTAGTATATAGGTGTTATATTTATATAGTAATGATATGGGAATTGCATGATGCATGACCTTACTTTAGATACTTTTATAAAAGTTATAGTTTTATAAAGTATGTCATTCGATGTAATGTCTGGTTTTAATTTGTTTCATTTTTTGTTTATAATAGTTATAACAAAATGAAATTAAAAATTAAAATCAGTATTTAGAATTGCATGCAAACTTAGGTAAAATCATTTTAAAAATAGTTTTAAAATTTGATTCACATAGACCAAAGATCACAAATTTCTAATGAGATTAGAAATCAGTTTAATTTTTCTAATCAGTTTAATAGGATTAAATTGATTTTAATAAAATATTAAATTTGTAGTAAACGTATATATAAGGGACCTTTTGTCTAAGGCTAGTTCTGTCTAGGCTGGGGTATTTAAGTTGATGGAAACGGAACTCCCCTACTTGCTAGAGTCATTAGAGTTAAATAGATTTGCTACAAGAATGCAATTGTTGATTAAGGTTTGTTAAAGTCTTTAATGAACATTAATAAAAATTGTTTAACTTTCCAAAGTAAGTGTTACTTTTGAGCAAACTTAAACATTCACTTAGTAAAAATAATTAGTCGTATTTTTTCTAAGTAAAATAAACCCTAGGTTATTAAAATACTCAATGGGAGAAAAAAAATGTATATGATACGTCAAAGTTTTCCACTCACGTTTCTCCCTTAATGTTCACACCGTGAGACTCATGCTTGGCCTTGAGGCGCCATAGAAGCGTTTCCCTTTTGATAGTTTTTGAATTGGTCAATATCAAAGTGAATGAAGAGAGTATTTATAGTAAGTGGGAGAGGGATGTGTGTCAACATGTCTTGCGGTCTCCTTCATTGATTTGCACTGTGAGATTTTCTTGCACGGCCTCGAGGCACCCTGGGAGTGTCCCCCTTCGGATGATTTGTGTGGTAGGTTAATATCAAGGCGAACTCCATAAATGGATAGAATCGCTTTAGTTTTTTCCCAATCAGTTTTTCCCTTTGGTTGGCTCATTGGGGCGGAACTCTAGGGGTCTAAAATGAAGGGTTACACTTACGAGAAATTGTTAAACTAGTTAATGATTTTTTGACCAAATAAATGATGACTGATCGTTAAAGGAATAAGAGTTATTCTGGTGTGGTAATTGGTTGAGAGTGTCTTAATTCAGTGAAGGGACAACTGACTACCCTTCGGTAGCTTTTGTCTTAAATCACAGAAGCATCATTACAAAATTAGATGTTAAATGCAGATTATTTAGATTTTGCTAAACTGATTGGATAGTTAGAGTTATACTAAAATTTAATGTAGATCAATTTGTTTATTTTTCAACAACAATGTCAAACAGTACCTTTTCGTTAGTTTCATTTTCTAGTTTGACCAACTTTAATTTTATGACATGGAAAGAATCACTTAACACTTTTTTGTGGTTAACGACCTAATCATTGTCATGATTGAGGATTTTCGTAAAGTCTCAACCCTTAAAGCAACACGAAATATTCGTGATGCATGCGAGATGTGGACAAAAGCTTCCAAGGCTCGAGTTCATATTTTGGCAAGCATACCTGATGTAATAGCCAAAATATTTGAGAGCATGGTCACTGCACATGAGATCATGCAATCATTGAAAGAATTGTTTGAGCGAAAGTTCTCACAATTCAAGAAAAACGAGGTTGATGACAATAAAACCAGTAATGTCAGCTCCATAGATAAATTCGAGTTCATATTGAATGTCAAGGGACAAATAGAGAAAGCAATTGTTGCTAAATCTAATGAAGTTTATCAACGAGGATCGTCCTCTAAGATAAAACTTGGAGTTTATGATATGGGTTGTGGAGCTGAACCCACTACTCTCCAGGAAAGGAAAAACTACAAAGAAAATAAATTTGATTTATTTGTCTTGGAGACATGCTTAATGGAGAATGATGATTCTGCCTGGATAGTTGATTCAAGAGCTACTAATCACGCTGTTCTTCTTATCAAAGATTTAATTCCTGGAGACAGTTGGTAGCTGGAGAGATGACACATATAGTCAGTATTGGTGAGGCCGTTTCAACGGTTGCCATAGACAGACTTAAGTTATTTTTGGACAAGAAACAATATATGTTATTGGATGATGTATATGTAGTACCTCAAATTAAGAGGAACTTAATATCAGTTTCTTGTCTGATTGAACACAAGTATTACTTATCCTTCTATGAGATAAAAGTGTTTATTTTCAAGAATAGAATGGAACTAGGTTTTGGTTCAATGGAAAATAGGTTATATGCATTAAGGTCGTTAGTTACAAAAGTCGTGCTAAATATTGAAATGTTCAAAATGGCAACAACTGTAAAAAGACCGAGGGTTTCTCTTAAAGGAAATACCCATCTTTGGCATCTAAGGTAGGTCACATCAATATCAATAGGATTGAGAGATTGGTAAAAAGTGGATTTCTAAATGGTTTAGAAGAAAACTTTTTACTTGTATGTGAGTCAGACCTTTGTAAGAGCCCTTGGAGCTTATACGTTCAGTCCTTTGTGGTCCAATGAATGTAATAACACGAGGAGGGTATGAATATTTCATCTCATTCATAGATGATTATTCTAGATGTGGGTATCTATACCTAATGCAACATAAGTCTGAAACTTTTGAAAAGTTCAAGGAGTACAAGACTGAAGTTCAAAACTTGTTATGTAAAAAGATAAAAACACTACGATCTGAAAAGTTCAAGGAGTACAAGACTTAAGATTTGAAAACTATATGATAGAACAAGGAATTACGTCCCAACTCTCTGTTAGGTTGTATGTCCTAAAACTCGTAGTTTTGTAAACAATAAACATTTATGAAGTTTATTCAGACAAATGTTATTGATTGTTTAAACTCTAAATCCAATAAACGTCCAACCCTTGGCTATTATAATAAATACTTGGACTTTATGTGGAAACATAAACTAGATCAAGTTCGAGTAAAATAGCGTAAATCGTCAATAGTACTTGGATTAGGTTGAGTACCTATTTCTGGAGATACTATTGAATACAACCCGCTTTATGATTATTACAAATGTTGTAAAATGTCATAAATGATGTGATCAATTCGTTCATGTACAGACATGTGAGCAAGAGTATTGTACATGATGAGATTGTGTAAGACTGACCACGAAATAATCATTGTTACGTATTAATACCGTTTACGATTAACACTGTTTAATTTCACTTCTTGATGACCTAGATAACTTGATCTGAATCCTGAGCTATCTATGAACTCCTGTTTATTCGGGATTATCCATTGATCTACATAGGTGAGGGTAAGCTTAATAGCGCTGCTTAATATGCCTCCCATTTCAGGGATAAGAACGGGTAGATAGTGAATTTGCAAGATGAAATGTACTTCTACTCATTTTAGGGATAATAGAAAGGTTTTTCCCTTAAGAGTTAATCCCAGGTCTTGAACAAGAGGCCCCATTCTCTCGTTGGCCTAAGAAGGAAGGGATTTAGTGATTAATATCTTAAATCAATTGTTTATTAGAGGGACAGTGTTACATAAGGAGAAAGGATGTAACTCTGGGGCATTTCCAATTTTGACTTAGCTGAGGTTACGAATAACCTGTGAAGGATCAATTTATTGACGACGGTTATATCAAATAGACAAATAATATATATACAGTGAGAGGAGTGCAACTACAGGCTATAGTGGACAGTCCTGTTAGTTAATGAATATTGATTAACTAAGTTACAGAGTTTGACTGGTTAGTCTCGGATCGTTGGAGCCCATGATCTATAAGTCCACTGAGTCTTCTTGCTAGCTCACTACAGAAAAAATTGAAGAACTAGGTGAAGTAAGAATTTAATATTTTCAAATTCGGGCTTTAAGGAAAATAGTATTTTATATGAGATATAATTTACAAATTATTTTTTAGAGTATTCTTGAACATTAGCATGAAAGTGTTTTTTTAAACTTGATTAATATGATTAATCAAAGTCAGCTGTCAAAAACAATTTAATATGTGATCTTAAATTTGTTTTTAAATATTTTCTAAATTATGAAAATGTTTTTTCATAAAAAAAAAAAAATTGATTTATTGATTTTTAAAATTAGTTAGTGAAAAAAAATCCAATTGTTGGATTTTCCCACTAACTAAGTGGACTTTGAAGTGGCACTTACCAAGCTTGACACCTAAAGATTACATGCTAGTAGAGCTTGAGGTGGAAGACATGCAAGATAGGGTTTTTGCATGTAATTTGTCTATAAATAGTTTGGTTTTTGAATTTTGTAAGAACTAATTCTTATTTGACCTTTGACCTAAATTCTTCCACAAAATCTCCTTTACTCTCCATCGTTCTAGAGTGAAATTCCCTTTAGTTCACTAACAAAACGGTCCTATAACCGTGTTCTTTAACCAGAGAACAGTGATGATTTATCATTGGTGGTGTCGATCGAGCTCGGGAGAGGAAGATTGCGGTGGATTCTACAAAGGTTGTAATTTCTAACCCTTTATGCATGCTTATACTTATTTTTATGTAATTAGAACATTATCAACCTTTGCTTCCGTATTGCATGTGTTCTTTATATTCCAAAAATTGGTACCAAAGCATGCTTATAACGTTCTATTGCATATTGGTGGTTTTTTTTTTCATTTATTGATTGAATTCTAAGCTAAAGTAGATATATTATGATTTTGGCATGAGTTTTCTTTTAATTTCTTGTTGAAATTTGTCATTGTTCACATATATATGAGCTTTAATGTCTGGCAAAGGGTCTGTAAATTTGCTAGAGTCATTAGAGTTGTTCTTAGGCTATAGCTATTTTTTTCCAACAAAGAGAACAACTTCATTTTTTGTGGAGAAAAGCTCACAGACCCGAAAGTTACTCCCAGACCCGATCTAGACCTTAAAACCCGACCTAGAGTGGCATCAGACCCGCGAGACATGGCATGACATGTGTAGCAGCTCTAGACTCGGTTCTGATCTGTCAACTCGATTTGCGTCTGACTTGGTTTGACCTCAGCTTCATACGCACGCCTGCCATTCGCAGACCCAATCCACCCCAATTCCGACCTGCCTTCCCATCTGCGCGTCTGGCTGCTTCGCCCATTGACTGCGCCTGTAAACATTGACTCGACTAGTCTAGATGGTTTGGACTGGTTCAGTTGACTTGGTTGAGCCGATTTGACCAGTTCAACTTATTTTTTTGAGTTTTGAGTCAGTTTGAGTGGTTCTTGGCCGGTTTGGGTTGGTCCAAAGAGTTTGAAGCCGATTCGAGGGAGCTGTTAGCTGAATTATGTAATAAATTAGTTGTTCGTTTGTTTTTAATGCCAAAACCAGTCCACTTTAGTGTTGTTTATTTATTATGCATGTGATGTATTACATTGTTTTATTATGTGTGCATAAAGTCTGCCATATAGTTTTTTTTTTAAAACTCCACCATAGGATAAATATGTGGTATGCATTTGATATATATTATAAGTGTTATAATGTATATAGTAAGCATCCTTAGTTTTAATAGAAGTGTTATATTAAAGCATGTTTGTTTAAGGAAGCATGTTATAGATGATTGTTCTAGGATTATAAATGTTATAATTTATTTTATAATTGTTATAAAGTAACCTAGACTTTTAAAATCTATAACAAAGATAAGATGCATGCTCACCTAGGGTTAAATGGTGCAATTCAATCGCCTTTTTTAAGAGTTTGAATAGGCCGATTACTTGTAAAACAAGAGTTGTTTACTTTCCCAAGGAGATGTTTTCTAAGGTTGGGGGTACTTAAGTTGACGGTTTACGGAACACCTCCTACCTAGAGATCAAATTGGTATCTAAGTCAATAACCCTAGTTTTATGAACATGCATGATTAGTGTAAGGTAATAAAATTGGTTTATCACCTAAACATCATAGGTTAATCCCGGTATAAGAGTTATACTAGGAAAAATCACCTAGACTTGGGTTGTTTAAAATTAGTCAGTTAATAACCTAGTAAATACCCAATCTTTTACAAAATAGAATACTTCAATAGGAGATTAATAGTATATGAGATATATTATTTCTAGCTCTTTTGTCCCTAAGAGTTCACACCGTGAGATCCATGCTCGGCTTTGAGTTTCTATTAGCAACAACCTCCTTTCGGAAAGTGTTTGCATGGGACAATAACAAGGTGAATAGGGGAAGTAGTTTATAGTAAGTGGGTGAAAGGTGTGTGTCAACACGTCCTACGGTCTCTTCCATTAGGTCATACCATGAGATTCCTATGTTGTGCCTGCTGGTTGGCTTTATGCGACCCTTTGCTAGTCGTTTAATGACGTCTATCCCTTCGGAGGGTTGTAATATAGAATTTGAAACACCGTGAACTCTAGAAATGGATAGGGTTACTTAGGTCCGTTTTCAAACAATTATTTCTCCTTCGTAGGCTTGTTTGATTTCGATCTCTGTAATTCAAAAGTGGCGGGTACACACTTACAAGACTTACTAAGTGTTAGTAAAAATCTTGACCAAATAAATAGTAACTAAGTACTATAAGGATAAGTGTTATTCTGGTATTAGTATTTAGTAAAGAATGTCTTGATTTAGTGAAGGAGTAGTCGACTGCCCTTTGGTGGGGGCTATTCTGACTCACTGAAGTATCGTAGCAAAATAATAATGAGAACAGGTACATTACTTTTGCTAAATAAATTGGATTAAATAGAGGTAAAACATTTCTCTAATTATTTGTTTACTTTTTTAGTAATGTTAACATCCATTATACAACTGCTAGCTTCAGAAAAACTTAACGGCGATAATTACAGAACATGGAAATCAAATATTAACACGATATTAGTAATAAATGATCTTCGATTCGTTTTAACTGAGGAGTGTCCTCCATCCCCTGGTCCCAATGCAAACCGAATAGTTCGGGATGTGTATGACAGATGGGTCAAAGCTAATGAGAAGGCTCGAGTTTATATTTTAGCCAGTATATCTATTGTACTGTCTAAGAAACACGAGAAGTTAGCTATTGCAAGAGAGATCATGGACTCTTTGCAGGGCCTTTTTGGACAACTGTCCATATCTGCCATGCATGACACAATTAAAGTCGTTTACAACTACAATATGAAGGAAAGAACCTTCATATGTTTTGAACATGATGGTTTACTTCAATATTGTAGAAGTGAAAAGAGCCGTCATGAATGAGAAGAGTTAAGTTGGATTCATCATGTAGTCTCTTCCGAAGAGCAATTTTCAATTCAAAACGAATGCCATGATGAATAAGATAGAGTATAACTTGACGACTCTTCTCAATGAACTCCAGGTTTACGAAAATGTATTGAAAAATAAAGGTTCAAAGGTAGAAGCAAATGTTGCTTCCACTTCAAAGAGGAAACCCCAGAAAAATTTATCTTTTGGGAGTAAATATGGCCCCTTTTTTGTCCAAGAATAGAGATATTCAAAATAAAAAGAAGGAAACTAGGAAAGGGAAGGCTCTAGTTGCACAGAAAGACGAAAAAGAAGTTGCCAAAGGAAAATACTTGTATTGCAATGAAAATGGGCATTGGAAAAGAAATTGCCCTAAATATCTTGCCGAGAAAGTTGATAAAGAAAGACAAGGTAAATTAGATTTACTAGTTATTGAAACATGTATAGTGGAGAATGAAGATTCTACCTGGATATTGGATTTAGAGGCCACCAATCATGTTTGTTTTTCTTCTCAGGAAACTAGTTCCTAGAGGCAGCTTGAAGAAGATGAGATTACTCTCTGGGTTGGATCAGGGGAGAGTATCTCAGCAAAAGCAATGGGAGCTGTTAAGTTAACTTTTGGAAATAGATATATGTATTTAGAAAAATGTTCTTTTATGTACCTTTTTGTAAAAGAAATTTGATATCTATTTCCTATTTGTTGGAACATTTATACAATGTAAATTTTTGTCTTAATAAAGCGTTCATTACAAAAAGAGGTATACAAATCTATTCTGCAAACTTAGAAAGGAACTTATATAAGTTAAAACCATCTAAAGTTGAAGCTGTATATAACATAAAAATGTTTAAAACAACTGAAACCCAAAGAAAAAGGCAACACATTTCTCAGAGTATCTATCTTTGGCACTTGAGACTTGGCCACATTAATCTCAATAGGATTGAGAGATTAGCTAAAGTGGACTTCTAAAAAAGTTTGAAGATATCTCTTTACTGCAGTGTGAGTCATGTCTCAAATGAAAAATGAGAAAAATAACTATTTGTGAAAAAGGTCATCAAGCCAAAGAAACCTTAGATCTCGTGCATTCGAACCGATATGGACCGATGAGTGTTAAAGAGTTGTAAATAGATCAAGGATGTTTGGTCCATCACATCCTACTCAAGAGTTGAGAGAGCCTCGATGTAGTGGGAGGGTTGTGAGACAGCCTGACCGCTGTATGGGTTTAACTGAAACCACAGTTAACATACCTGATGATGGCTTAGAGAATCCATTAACATATAAACAGGTAATCGATAATGTTGATCTAGATCAGTGGATCAAAGCCGAGAACCTTGAAATAGAGTCTATATACTTTAATTCAGTCTAGGAACTTGTAGAAAAACCTGATGAAGTAAGACCTATCGGTTGTAAGTGGAACTTGTAGACTATACGGGGAAGGTACAGACCTATAAAGCCCGGTTAGTAGAAAAGGGTTATACATAGGTTGAGGGGGTGGACTATCAAGAAACCTTCTCACCTGTTGCTATGATCAAATCAATCAAGATACTCTTATCCATTGCTACTTTTCTATAATTATGAAATTTGGCAAATGGATGTCAAAACTTCTTTTTTAAATGGAGATCTTAAAGAGAGTATTTATATGATCCAACTAGAAGGGTTCATTGAACAAGGTCAGGAATAAAAAGTTTGCAAACTGAAGAGATCTATTTATGGATTGAAATAAACATCCAAATCCTGGAATATAAGATTTGATATTGCGGTCAATTCTTATGGCTTTGAACAAAACATTGATGAACCGTGTGTATACAAAAAGATCGTCAACTCCACTGTAACATTTCTAATTTTGTATATAGATGATATCCTACTTATTGGGAATAATGTAGGATACCTAACTGACATTAAAAATTGGCTAGCAACCCAATTTCAGATGAAAGATCTGGGAGAGGTGCAGTATGTTCTTAGGATTCAAATAGTTCGAAATCGAAAGAATAGAACGCTAGCCATATCTCAAACATCTTATATAGACAAGGTGTTGTCTAAGTTTAAGTTGCAGAATTTAAAAAGATGTCTTTTACCTTTTAGGAATGGAATACATTTGTCAAAGGAACAATGTCCTAAGACACCTCAAGAAGTTGAGGATATGAGATGGGTTCTTTATGCATCAGCAGTCGGAAGTCTGATGTATGTAATGTTATGTACTTGTCCTAACGTACGCTTTGTAGTAAGGATTGTTAGTAAATATCAGTACAATCCTGGGTATGAACATCAGACTGCTATTAAGAATACCCTCAAGTATCTTAGGAGAACGAGGAACTACATGCTCGTATATGAAAATAAGGATTTGATCCTTACGAGATATACTTACTCTAATTTTCAGACCAATATAGACTCCAGGAGATCTACTTCGGGATCGGAGTTCATTCTAAATGGAGGAGCAGTAGTATGGAGAAGAATTAAGCAGAGCTGCATTGCAGACTCTGCAATGGAAGCAGAATATGTTGCTATATGTCAAACAACCAAGGAAGTAGTATGACTTAGGAAGTTCCTAAATGATATGGAAGTTGTTCCAGACATGCATCTGTCAATTACTTTGTTTTGCGATAACAGTGGGGCAGTAGCAAACTTCAAAGAACTTAGAAGCCATAAGCGTAGAAAACATATTGAGTTCAAATATCATCTCATCAGAGAAATCGTGCTAAGAAGAGATGTTATTGTGAGACAAATAGCATCTGAGGACAATATTATTGATCCATTTACAAAGGCCCTCCCGCCTAAGATTTTCGAGGGTCACTTGGAGAGTTTAGGACTACGGGTAGAATAATTAGGGCAAGTGGGAGAAATTGTGAGTATTGGATGCCCTAGTTTATTATATTTAATTTTCTCTCACAGCACTCAACTTTGTTATAACCCACTAGGAGTTATAGTCCAAGTGAGAGTTTTTTTTAGGTTGTATGTCCTAAAAAACTTATAGTTTTGTAAATAGTAAACATATATGAAGTTTATTAAGACAAATTTTGTTGATTATTTAATAACTCTAAATCCAAAAAACTTCGAACCCTTGCTATTGTAATGAATACTTGGACTTTATGTGGACACATAAACTAGATCAAGTTTGAGTAAAATAGCCAAAACCGTCTATAGTACTTAGATTAGGTTGGGTACCTATTTCTAGAGATACTATTGAATACAACTTGCTTTATGATTCTTAAAAATGTTGTAAAATTTCATAAACGATGTGATCAGTTCGTTCATGTAGAGACATGTGAGCGGGAGGGGGTGGGGGGCGGTTTACCGATGAGATTGTGTAGGACTAACCACGAAATAATCACTGTTACGTATTAACATCGTTTACGGTTAACATTGATTAATTTCCTTCGGGCCCCATCCTCTCGTTGGCATGAGAGGGAATGGATTTAGTGATTAAGATCCTAAATAAATTATTCATTAGAGGGGCAATGGTACTTATGGAAAAACGATATAATTCAGGGGTATTTCGATTTTTGACTTAGCTGAGGTTACGAACAACCTATGAAGGATCAATTTATTGATGACGGTTATATCAAATGGACACATAATATATCTACCGTGAGGGGAGTGTAACTATAGGTTATAGTGGACAGTTCTGTTAGTTAACAAATGTTGATTAACTAGATTAAAGAGTTTGACCGGTTAGTCATGGATTATTGGAGCCCATGATCTGTAAGTTCATCAGGTCTCTTAGATACTCGATGCACAATTCCAAGAAGGGTTTATTACCTTTCAGGCATGGAATTGTATTGTCGAAGGAATAATGTCCCAAGACTCTTTAAGAGGTTGAGGCAATGAGATGAATTCCCTATGCATTGGTTGTTGGTAGCCTTATGTAAGCAATGTTATGTACCAGACCTGATATCTGTTATGCAGTAGAGATTGTCAATAGATATCAATCTAATCCTGGTTTAGATCACTTGGCAACAGTCAAAACAATCCTCAAGTATCTTTGGAGAACAATGGATTATATGCTTGTGTATGGAGATAAGGATTTGATCCTTACAAGATACATGGACTCTGACTTTCAGATTGATCGGGATTCTCAAAAATCCACATCAAGGCTAGTGTTTACTCTAATGGAGGAGCTATAGTTTGGCAAAGTATCAAGCAAGGATGCACCATAGACTCCACTATGGAAGCTAAATACGTAGCTACTAAAGAGAGCGTTTGGCTTAAAAAGTTCCTTATTGATTTGGAAGTTATTCCAAATATGGCTTTGCCCATCACACTTCATTCTGATAATAGTTGTGCTGTGAAAAATTCTAAGGAACCTAGGAATCATCGAAGAGGCAAACACATTGAACGAAAATATCATTTGATTCGGGAGATTGTGCATCAAGGTAACGTGACTGTCATAAAAATTGCTTCGAAGTACAATGTTGTTAATCTATTTACAAAGGCTCTCACAACTAAAGTATTTGAGTGTTGTCTAGAAAGTCTGGGTCTACGGGATATGCGACATATTGTCTATGGAAAGTAGGAGATTTTACTAGGGTATAGTGTATGCTCTAGTTTATTGTATGTTGTACTTTATTTTTATTGTATATTAGGCTCCCTAAGCTTTAGGACAAGTGGGAGATTGTTGGGATTGATGTCCTAAATCTCTTGTATTCTTATAGTTTGTAAACATTGTATAAACAAATTGTTATTAACAAAAGAATTGATATTTTTTAGTATACACTCAATCCAATAAACTAAGATCCTAGGTTATTTTATGTAATTTAAACAAGTATTTAGAAACATACATGTGAATCTTGTTTAAATAATAACCTAAACGATTTGTGGTAAATGGATAAGGTTGGGTACCTTATCCTGGTGACACTACGTACGGCCCACTTTGTAGATACTACAAGTGTTGTAAAGTGCTACAAATGATCTGATCCCGATCATTCATGTGGAGACATGTGAACGGGGGTATCCTATACAAAGAGTTTGTATAAGACTAGACCACGAAATGGTTAGTCTCATTATATAATGCTATTAATAGTAGAGACTTATATTTCACTAGGATGACCATAGATGATATGACCTGAATCCTGAGTGAGTTGTGAACTCCTACTCATGAAGGCTGTCTTTTAATTTGTATGGGTGAAAGTGGCCAGATTGCTAACTCAATAAGCCTACCATATTGGGGTTTCGTCTGATTGAGGAGCTGGGAACACAGCTACACAAGACGGAATTCACTTCTTCCATGATGTCGGGGTAAGTAGATAAATTGCTCCTTTAAGAGATGATTTAGGGCTTAAACAATATGGCCACACCCTCTCTTGACCCGAGAGGGACTTAGTCATAATTGGACTATGACTTATTATTCATTAGAGGAATCAATGGTACTTAAGGAGTTAGATGTAACTATAGGGGCAAAACGGTAACTTTGGCCTAGTTGTACTTACGAGCAATTTGTGAAGGGTCATCATACTGTTGATTGGTTATATCCAATGGACACAAAAATATATCTATAGTGCGAAATAGTGCAGCTGTCGATATTTAGTGGAGCGACTGATAATTAATGGAGTTTGGGTAAGTTCATTAAAGAGTTTAATTAATTATCCAAGCACCATTGAAGCTTCAATCTATAGGTCTATAAGGTCCCTTCTATAGCTCAACAGGGATTTAATTGAGAATTATTTTTGGATTAGTTTGAAGTGTTCAAATTAATTAAGGAAATTAATTATATATGATATAATTAATTAAATTAATTATATGTGATATAATTAATATAATGTATTTGATACATTATAATATAAATTATTTTGAGAGGAATTTGAATATGATTCAAATACTAATTATATGAATGAGATTCATATAACTAAATTTAATTATAAATATGATTTAAATTAAATACCATGCATTGTTGAGAGATAATAAAACTATAGATTATATTGTATTTGATACAATATAAAACTATAGGTTATATGTTGTATTTTATATAACATATAGTTATATATATATTACTGTGTGGGTTGGGAGTTCAGTCGTCTTCTTCCACCTTTTTTAAGGAACTGAAAAACTCTCTCAATTTCTCTCCTAAAACTTGACAGAGAAGAAAGGTTCTTCTCCTCCCTCTTAATCTCTCCTCCATCTTCCAAATGTAGAGTAAAGCCTGCAACTTCTGCCAACTCTCAATCCTAGAGAATACGAATGGTTCGTTTGTGGTACTGTCCTGATCGGAGAAGAGACTGTGATCTAGATTGAAGGAAACATGAAAAAGTGTTCTTCAAAGATAATGTATATTTCTTTCTCTTTTTTTCCCCCTTCAAATGTATATTGTAAATTTTAGATATAATGCATAACCTCTCTGTCTTTTATTCTGTAATTTCTGAATTCTGTGAAAATTAAAAATGGGATCAATCCTCGTTTTTGCATAAAAACTGTCACTGGTTTTCCTTCAGGTCATTGTTGGATTTGGTTATCGGAGGGAGTCATCGGAGTTGGCCATCGGGATTGATCGTCGAAAATGGTCCTAGAGGTGGTCATTGGAGTTGGTTGTCAGATGTGGTCGTCAGTGGTGGACATTGTTAGCAGTAGTCGTCCATGGAAGTTGTTGCAAGTTAGTGGTGGTGATTGTTATAGGTAGCTGTTAGAGTAGGTTGTCGGAGTTAGTGGTTGTTGGTCATTAGATTTGATCGTCAAAATTCATAGTTTGTGGTGGTCATTAGAGTTGGCCTAACACACTCCTTCCCAGATTACCCTTTTAATCCAAAAGAGAATATGATGGCAGTAGTTACTAAACCTTTTGTGGCACTTACTATCTAACTAGCCTGGTCGACCTGTAAACAAGGTAAACTCAATGGGAACCAAAAAATGGGAGGGTACTGCATTTGGTAGTAGACGATCCAAAAAGCGAAGGTGAGCCTTTTTTATTAATACTCACCATAAGAGAAGGAAGGATCTTTGGCATAAAGATACCTTCGTATTAGAGCCAGTTTGATGTTTTTCCTACTCAATCTTTTTTATAGAAAGAGCACTCAAGAGCATAAGCAAGTTCAGTGGTTTCAACCTTTGTAATCGATCGATGGGAACCTCAAAGTTGTCTGGGGAAGGAGCAACCTCATATTAGGCACTGCCGCAATGCTATGTTAGTGCACGGTACAAAGGCCTACATTTAAGTGGCATTGCCTATAACACTGATAACGCATGCACAAGACCTTTTGAATGCACACTTTGAATATCACCAGTTTTACACGAATTTTTAAGTGGATGAGATCGGTCGAGTTGTCTCAGTTGGAAATGGGATTGCACGTGTTTATGGATTGAAGGCCAAGTTTGACTCTGATTAGATCCTAACCTACCTAGTAAGCCCTAGAATAACATACATAACTTTTAAGAGCTAACGAAACTTAAAACCTTTGAAACAACCTCAGGGTTATACTCATAGAAAACTCATAACATAGATATATAAAAAAGGTTCAATGGGTCTCATACTCATTACTAGTCTCTAATATAAAGACACACGTGTACAAATATATACAGAACAAACAGCTAAACTTTCTCTTCCAACCGAGTTTTTAAGTGGCAGAACAGTAGTGCAATTATCCTTTGGGGAGATGACCACTACTTGGGAGAAGGAAAACATTTAAACGAGTGAGCTACTAGCCTAGTGAGTGACTAATAAATCATAAATAACATGCTTTAAAACTGAAAACTACCAAGCGAACTCATATGTAAAAACTTTCATCATATCATAGCTTAAAACATAGCTTTTCATAGTTTTTAAGTTGAGAGAGAACCCTTTTGCTAAATCCCTCAACGTTAAACCTTAGTTAGTGTGGAATGTTCTCAACACAACCAATATCGAATCTACTTACGTGCACGTGGTTATTACTAAGTACCATCATACCTTAGGTACTACTGTCCAGATACCTTCTTATTGTCCTTCAATTTCGGGTTCTAACATTCATCATAAAACTCATACTTTGAGTAAATCATGAAAGCATAGTATCATAAATGATATGGTTTAAAATATTTTCTAATAAGCATCACTTGTAACTCATGCTCCCTAGAATGAAAAGTAATGAAATACTTAAGTCATGCTCATAAACTTCTTTAAAATTAGCATCCGTTCATGACTTTCATGAAATATAGTTTGCTTGGAAAACATTTTAATCATTCATATAGACAAGTATAAGTCTAAACATTTCATAAAGCATGTGTTACTAAAACATTCGAAAAACATCAACTTTGTCACTCATAGTTTTTGGGCATTCCTCCTAGGGTTGATAAGTTCTTTCTATTGTCATTAACCCTGTGGAAATGAAAAGCATGTTTAGCCAATGCTTATGGCTTCCTTGTGAGACTAACTCACCTAAATGAGCTCAACAATTAGCTTAAAACATCAATTTCCCTTCCAACGCATACCTTCCTATGCGTCCAACACTTAGGAAAAATTTGAGTATCTAAGTCTTAGTCATGTAGCCAGCATAGCACTTCATATGCCCATCGCATGTCCTATGCGCTCCTCGGTCAGCCCCTTGCGCCCAGCACTTCTACCCCCACAGCCAGCGCCTGCTCAGTGCCTGTGTGTCTATTTGCACATCCTAGCACATGTCTTGCACCCAACCAGCCCCTTTGTGCATGCCTACAACTTGCTTGGGTTGAGTAGCCTGCTTACTCAATGGTTGCAGCTGCCTGCTTGTTAAACTAAAGCCTAGTTTCAACTTTGAGCTCAAATAACTTATTTTCCAGACCTTATCTTATGAAATTTCCTTCTACAAACTTGTTTAAAAGCATCGCTTACCTTAAAGTCTGAGCTCCTAATTCCTTGTGGTTTGTCTGATAGCGTCAGATTTTCATCACTGGCTCAAATTCATCCGATTGCTTGACCTTCATGCAATCTTCTTTAGATTTCAACCTGAATTCCTTAGAGTTTCCTTCCAGCAACCCTTGACCTTAAAATTTTAGGGACCATAAATTTTATGTAAATATTCCTACAAACAAATCCTAACTTTTAACTTAGTCGCCTAAACGTTTAAAGACTATTTTAGGCATAAATTTAGAAGTAGAAGGATTAAACTTCTAATCCTATAAGAAATTGTGCCTCTAACATGAACTTCTGGATCTATGATTGAAATTTGATGAAATTTAACCTTATAATAGCCATTAATGTCTTGTCACACCCATGTTTATTGGGGAAATTTATACACAAAAACCTATAGTGTTAAGAATCTACAAAATTAGTTTACAACTTACAAAATTCTTTTTTAAAATAATATTATTTTAATAATTATTAACAAAAATAGGGTTGGGTTGAAAGTAATGTAAAATGTAGAGTAATGTAATCATGGACCCGGTACACGATTAAACCTAAATCATAGATAGGGTCCACGACTTCCTTCGCATCACGTGCATCTGACACATCTGGCATTGACCTGACACAGAAGGGAGACTGCCATATGGACAATCATGTAGCTTTGACCAGGTAATCGTGGGGTCCACGACTACCGTAAATCGTGTATTGGGTACACGACTTAGTGGTCCCAATACATAACCCACGGTCTCCCCCTTCACTTTCTTCCCATTCCAAACTTTTCATTTTTTGCCTCTCTCTCACAACCATCGGTCTGATCGCTGTCATCTGCTGATTTATTTGTTGTCGCATCCGCCATGTCTACCGTCTTCCATTCTTTCTGCTGCTGCCAACCGTAGGTAAAGTTCGTTTATTTATTTATTTTTCCAATATATGAGATTGTGCATAAAAGAATAGAGTTTCCTCCATATTTAAGTGTATGCTCCATAGATCTACTATTTTTTTTTCATTTGGGCTGATTTCAGTGTATGCTCCATAAATCTACATTTGAACTGATTCGATTTTTTTTTTTTTTTTTTTGTAATTGAATATCATAACTTGGAATGTTATATTATAACTTGGAGTATCGATTTTTCTAAGTGTATTTAATGTTTTGGGCTGTATTATAACTTGGATTTTTTAAGTGTATTTGTCCGCCGATCCACTTGGATTGTTACATTTGGGCTGATTTAAGTGTATTCGATTTTTTTTTTTTTAATTTGAACTTGGGTTGTTTTGAAATTTGGCTGAATTTGTTTTTTTATTTTAAAAGAAAATATTTGGACTATTTGGACTAGTGATAGAATAATATTTGAACTATTTGGAGTATTGATCTATTTGAACTATTTAAAAGAAGAAACAAACTTTTTGGCTATTAGTATTAACATATTTTTTTGTCAATTATAACAGTTGTAAAAATTTGAGTAAATATGTCGACGCGTCTTGAAGATTTAGTCATTTTTAAACCTATAAATTTGAGTAAAATATAAGAATAGTAAAAATTTGAGTAAATATGATAGAAAACTGTTTGTGACAAGCTCTTGGGTGTTCTACTAGATGATTTGAAATACTCAAGATCGAGTATCCTATGGTTAACGTCCTAATTTCCAAAATTGCCTCCTAATGACGACAACATCAGCATAAGTAGGCATGCACGAGCATATATTATGCAGCTTATTGGAGGATTTTTGTTCGTTTACAAGTCGAACACTCTGGTACATCTTATGTTCCTCTCCCTGCTGTATGATTTCGAGCATACTGCTACATACTCGTGGGGTAGTGCTTGTCTTGCATGGCTTTATAGAGAACTTCGTCGGGCAACTAATGCATAAGCGTTAGAAATAGCAGGGTCACTGATATTACTGCAGGCATGGGGTTATGATAGATTTAAAATTATAGCACTACAAGTCTAGTTATAGGCCCCAGGTCATTGTCCACTCAGTGCTAGGTATTGTTTTATTTATATATTTATTCTGTTTATCATTTTATGTAATAAAATAAATTAATTTTATTTTTTATAATTTTAAATAGATGGTGTATTAGCTGCCTCTGAACAATCAGCAAGTATATTGCTAGTATATCGACAAATATTTGATAGATTGGGGCACAATCAGGTAACAAATGTATACAAATGAATATTAAAGACTTTTTAGGTGTCTAATTATTCTTTTTCTTTTTTTAGATTAAGTGGATGTCATACATGCAAGATATTTGATTATTATGATATGAGAGGTAAGCACAACCAAGACTGGCGTCGAATTCACACAGAATATATATCATACTAACGTGCATGTCATGATCTTGTGCACAGAGAGAAATAACAAATGGACCAGCTGTGTCAGATTACTATTTTTCTTGGTACGATTCAATCATGAGGCAATTTATCACACCTGTGACAACTCTGACTATTATTGCATGGTACGGAATTTATTATCTTACATTTCCCAAATATATGACATGAACATTATTTAATATTGTTTTTTTCATCGTAATTTTGTCCAAAATGTACGACAGTATTCAATACAACACAATTTACCAAAATTGGGTTCAATGTGTGACCAAACCTTGGTAGACATAGAAAGTATTATTCAATAAACAAGACGACTCAATGTTACTGACACTGATTGAAGACGTATTCGTCGTAGACGACAATGACAACAAAGCAAAGCTAATTTAAAGGCACACAAAAATAACCCACCTGTGGAATAAGTCCTAGGGAGTTGTCTTTTAACTTTATGTAAACTTCTATTTTGAAATTAAAGAACTAATTTCTCTTTTTCTAAGTAGACTCTACCATATACATGAGTTCTATTTTTTATTTGTAGAATATTTACTCTATCTTTTCATAGAGAAGTACCACTTAGTCAAGTCAAAATTTTATTTTTAATATACGTGCAAACTACACAACAAAACATATAACTAAGTTTAGTAAGAAAGAAATTAAAAAAAATAAAAACCGAAAAAAATAAGTATCGTCAACTCATGGACCCCGTCCACGAGTTTGCCTTTGACCAAATCTACCGGCGCTGATTGGATTAAAACATAATTTTGTACTCGGTACACGATTATCCTCCCACACAAAATTACCATATTTTTATCAATACTTTCAAATTCAAATACTATTTTTGAAAACTCGTTCCTATCTATCTCATTTTTGTCATTACTTTAAAAAACCACAATATTCTTAGAACTTACTCCCAAACTTACAAGCCAATTAGCTAGGGATGTCCCTTTTAAAAAAATCGTTCTTTTTAGGTGAAAACTACTCATTTTTTATTATTCTTTTTTATAGTTGTGTGGCTATGATTGTGTTATACTTAGAGCCAATACAGATAAAAAATAGAAACTAGTTGTCCAAGTTGGCCACTTTAGTTTAGAGAAATAATTTTAAAAGAACATAGGACCCAGAAAAAAAAAAAAAAAACATTGGGAAAAGTAAGAAAACAATAACATTAATTCTAATCTTTTCATGAAGTTGGCTTAACCTCGTCATTCCTATTATTTGGTTGAAGCTTAAGATCTTAATGGAGAGTGACAATAACCTAACTTAACAAAACCATTTGTAATGTGATTGGGGAGTTTAATGAAATGATATTATTCATAAGGTTTTTTTTTTTTTTTTTTTTAACTGACTTGAAAACTTCACAGATTAACTAACTAGAATTGAAAAGGATGGTAAGTAGCAAATTGGAAACATGTTTAAAAATGAATAGGAACAATTATCACTTAATCATTTTGTGAATAAGTATGTTTTTTATTCATAGGCTTAAAATATATCTTTTTAAATATCTGAATTCTTAAAAATTGGTGTATTTGGTTTTTAAGTTTTAATAATATACCTTTTTAATTTTCGATTTTTTTAGAATAAATTTAAATTTAAGAAATAATTTTTTAAGAGAAAATTACTTCTGAATTATGGGATTGTTATAATTAAAATTTCAATCTAATCAATAACCCTTAACGGTTGCAATTAACCGCTTTTATTAAATTAATTTTTATTTGTGGCTTTTTTCCTCTCTCTTGTTCTCACCCCTCCTTCTTCATCCTCCCTCATTCTCATCTCTCTCTAATTGTCAGCCAGCCATGAAAAATTGAATGAACTGGTCAGAAACTACCGAGCAAGGGAGGAGGAGTAGCATCCGGTGGTAGGGCTGCTACATGCAAATCGCCGAAGGGAGGGGAAGAGACATTGTGCCATATTGGTATTTTAGTACTTTATCAATGGGTTATAAATGAGGTCGTGTTAGTCGCCGGCGGCAAGGTCGGAGCCAGAGACCACATTCTCCCCAAATATATTAGTTTACAGATAAACATAAATTTAAAAATTAAAAAAAAAAATGAAATGGGTCTCGCTAAAAAGTACTCAAGGGAGATTGAAAATCCCTGCTCTGAAACTGGAATTTAAAGAAGTTAGTAATTGAGGCATTTGGAGGAGGATTAGAAGAAATAAAGAGAAAGAAAGAATCAAGAAGAAATTTCCTTTTATGATACAGTACCAAATAAAATACCTATAAACAATGTATAATTGTATTGCACATAATTTGAACCTGTGAGCTCTTGACTCCAAGACAAAAATAATACAAATTAATTTAATAAAATGGGTCAAATTGAAAGTTATGGTATGATTGTAACCAACCCTATATTCAAGGGCTTTTTTTTTCGCAATATTCCTTTTTAAAAAAAAAATTATTTACAATAATTAAAAAAATTACTCCAATTACCTTTAAACTTATTTTTAATAATTTAGAGACTAAAAAGATATGGTTTGAAAATTCAAGAATCAAATACAATTAATTTAAAAAGTTCGAGAACTAAAAAGTTACCTTCAAAATCTTAGAAATACAACATCAATTTTTTACTTAACCCAATGCTATGCTCATTTTGCTGAGAAAAATATATAAGTATAAGTAGAGATGTCCAATTCCCCATGAGACGGGGCCCGCGGTGCAAGGAGTGGGGAAAAAAATTTTTCCATGAGCTAAATGGGGCCAGGGATGGGGAATGCATTCCCGTTCCCGCCCTCTCCATCTCCGGCCCGATTAGCTTTTACAAATTTATTTAGTATATTTATCTAATGTTATATTATTATTATTATTATATAAATATTACATTTAAATTTCAAATTTCAAATTTGATTATTTATTGGGAAATATAATGAATATATTTAAATTGAATGTTTAAATTTAGATTATATATGTGAATAATTTGATTTATATTTATTTATTTCTAATAAAAAATTAATTAACTTTTTTGGGCCAAAATTTGAGTAATTTATCTTTAAATTCAAATTTTCATATAAAACTAACCATAATAAACATTTTAGTGATAAAGTTAATTATTTAATTAAATTTTATTCACATTAGTGATTTAAATTAATTGGTTTTTTACAAAAAAAATAAAATAAAAATAACAGTTTCATAGGGATGAAAAATGAAATGAGAAGTGGAGATAGGAATGAGGAATGACATCTCGGTCTCGCCGTACCCTGTGATATCTCTAGGTATAAGTTACTATGAAAACGATTCTCCCAAATAAATCCCACATTTTTTCCACTTCTCATGCTGGATGGAAGCGATGTGGCCTTTCCCTATACCAATAGTTCATCCAGTCCACCGAGTCCCACACACTTCCCACGCGTGTATAATAATTAATAACTGAAATAAAAGTTATCTAACCTACAATAAAATTGGATACCCATCATATCACAATAATTTGAATATCATCAGAGGTAAGCATCGAAAAATAAAGCACGAACAAAATATGGAGTTTGATAATCCAATTCGGTACGATATTACTATCTACGATCAGGGATGCAGTATGTCCATGAAAGATAATTTCACTAATATAAAGTCACGTGATTACAATATTGTACTTATCTATAAATAAACAAAAATCACATTGACATATGAATAACTTAATTTTGTGAATGATCAATTAAACTTCTCCTAAGTGTGAAAAAACTTAGGCTCTCCCTAAGTGTGAGAATATTAGTGAACGATTACTAGCACTCTCTCTAAGTTTGAAACTCTCTCTCACGAAAAACTTTTTATCTTTCCACTTTGAATGAAAACCACTTCACTTGAAAAATATAGAATCCCCTTAAGTATGAGAATCTAGTTTCAAAATACAGTAGAACAAATTAATAAGATCTATAGAATCACTCAAGATCGACCATAGTAAAAGCTTCACGATCATGTGGATTGACACACTTGTGTTTTCGCACAAACACAAGACAACGACTCAAATATTCTTCAAAGCAACAACCCTAAGAAAATAGCAAAATTCTCTTAAAATATGCACAACAACAAAGAGGTAAATCCCAAAACATATTTTGTAGAACCCAAAAATGAAATTGAAATCGTGAGAATAATCTCCAAGCAATTATTAGATAAGAAAAATATATTTTGCAGAATCAACATTCGAAGAGGCATCCTAAAGATCAATCCGAAAGACATTGCCAAACATTTCACGTAACAACTACCACAACATACTAAAAAAATGGCCAAATCTAAATCTATTATAGTAATGATGATAATAATAAATAATAAATAATAAATAATGGGTTAAATAACAAGTATAAATCCTAAATTTTTAGTCATGTATCCATTTTGGTTATTACCATTTTTAATTTTGTATTTAATAAACCATTTAACTTTAAAAATTTAGAGCAGGTTGATGAATTTTTAAAGATATCAAATAATTCAAATACTTATTATGAATTAAAAATTTAGGGATCTATTTGACACAAAGTTATTGAAAGTTTAAGAATATATTAGACACTTTAGGGGATGTTGACCCATGGGTTTGGAATTAGAGAGGTTTGACATTTGAAGGCAAACTCATGTTTGAGCGCAATAAAATTCTAAGGATTAAGAAAACAAACCCATAAATTTGGAATATGTATGTCATAGGTATGATAAAATTTTCCTTCATCACTAACCTTTTATTAATGGTCGTTGATGGCCATCGACAATAATGGTCAACCAACTTTCATGATTGACCATCGGCAACTAGTCGCCTTGACCGTCGACAATCGACCATTTTCACCGTTGGTGATTGACTATCTTGATCATCCGTGACCGATCAATGTGACTATTAAGACCGATCATAATGGCAGCCGACAAGTAAATGTCGTGACTGTTGGCTACTGATTATCGTAACGTTCAGAGACCTACTGGCCCTTGTGATTGTCATTGATTGATTGATTGACCGTTGTGACCATTGACAATCAATCAGTTGACATGATCGCTAGCAATAGACCAGCCATCGTGACTGTTTGAAATCGACCAATCCTCATGACCGTTGGGGAGAAACCGATCATCTTGATCATCGGTAATGGATCGATCATCATGTTGTCTTTAGTTGACAGTTGTGATTCTCTTCGATATTTGCATGGTTGTCAATGACAGTCAGTAATCGCTGTCAACAGGTCGCTTGTGACTATTGACTGTTGTCAACTTTTTTCCCTCCATTTCTCTTTTTTCATCACCTTTTCCTTGGATTTTTAATTCTTTTCCCTTTATATTCGCATAAAAATTAATAAAAATAAACCCATATTTTAGGATCTTCCTTGCTGAAGCATGGTGTCGATTATGCTAGTCGTAAATAGTCAGATGGCTTTTGTCGCCCACCATCTACTCCTGGTCACTAGATTTTTATTTTTATTTTTTCTCCTCTTTCTTCTTCTTCCTCTCTCTCCCTTTTTTACTCATTTTCACACACTTAAATGTAAGAAATTTATTCTTTCATCTATGAGCTCTAAAAACTAACATCAATCGTGTTGCTCATGGGACATCAAATTCTCTTCACTAGCTATTGAACACCTAGCATTGTTGGTCATTCACTACCGATCACCAATAATTTTTTTTCTTTCCTCATTCTTCCTCATTTTCACACTAAAAGGCACTATCTTTGTTATAAATGCATTATTATACTAAATTTAAAACTTTCCTACTTTGTTATTATAAGATATTTTTTATTTAAAAAGAGATAAATCTAAATTTTAAAGACATTGAATTTATTATAAAACTTAATTTCAAAGCTGGGTTACTTTGTTACTAAAAGTCTACATTATTGTCATGGAAATCAATGGACCAAATGAATTAATTCAAGATTACAAAAGAATGGAAATCAATGGATCAAATGAATTAATTGAATTAATCAAGATTACAAAAGACGAAGTTAATATACATTTTATTTTAAAATGGATTGATTAAAGTTTTCTTTCAAAATTATCATAAAAAATTATTTAAAATCACTAGAGATTATATACAGTCACAAAACAACCACTAAAAAATAGGAAAAAAATGAGATTTCCAAAATCCAACACATACTTCAAAAACCCAGGCTTCCAAACCATGCACTCGATACATAGACATGTGTGATTTTCAGACTTTAGAACCCCATCAAAGAATCCCACAGACATTATTTCCATGCTTTTGATTCTAAACCTGTGCCAAACACCCTTTAAAGTTTAGAGACTATTGAACAAACAATTGAAAGTTTAAGAACATAATAAACACTTTTAAAAGTTCAAGGTAGAGACAAACATTAAAAAAAAAAAAAAAAAAAAAAAAAAAACTAACCTTGTAAGATAACCTAAATAATAATAAAAAAAAAGATTAAAAATGTTTTTGCTCCCTAGACTCACGGAATAAACAATTTAGGCCTCATCTAGTAATTATTTAACGCTGTTTAGTAACCAATTTGTTTTTTATTTTTGTTTATGAAAATTAAGCCTATGGACACTTGGTTAAGCCAAATTTTGAAATTTAAACAAAGTAGCCTTTAAAAATTTGTTTTTTTTAGAATTTGCTAAGAATTCAAACATTGTACTAAAAAAAAGATGCAAATAATTGTAAGAAATTGAGAGAAAATAGTCTTAATTTTTTGAAAAATAAAAAATAAAAAATGAATGATTACCAAACGGACCTTAGTTAATGAACTTTAGTTTGAAATGAGTTCATGTGTTTTCAACTGTGTAACAAATAGTTTCACAATTTAGTCCTTACAGTTTAAAATTTGTGACAATTTAGTATATAAAATGAAAAATATTACTAAAATGTAATGAAATGTCTTACACATATGTTGATTGAGAAATTGCTTGGGGTTCAAATGTGTTTATAAACCTATAAAAATTAAGTCATCATATAATTTTAAAAAATAATACTTCTAAAATTGTTACCAAATTTAAAATATCGCGCACCTGAAAAAAATTACATATGATTGGCTACAAACAGTTGCACATTATATAAGATTACAGACTTTGTATACAATAAAAGTTGCCAAGCGCAGTACTAAACCAGAATTGAAAGAATAGAAGCTCCAAGGCGTATAGATGATTAGATAAACAAGAGCTACAATATCAAACAAATTGAACCTATAGACATAAGAATTTGATGATAGACATTCGAATCACGCTTCCACTAAGTATTGTCCTAAAAGTAATTATTCATTTTGTATAGATTGCAAGTAAACTACAACTATCATCTCAGTAAGATGCAACTTCAAAACTAATCGGATATGACAACTATTAGATACTTGTTCTCAATTTAAGTCAAGATTATGTTAACTAATGTGAGCCAAAATCTGGAGTCTCCAATTAGTTGTTGTTGTCCCTCAAACAGAAAACAGCTGAAAATCAGTTAGAACAGATTTTAGCTTCTTGTAAACTCTCTTGAATATTATATATAGCTCTGTATGTAAAGAAAATAGAGAGAGTGATTTTGTAAAAGGAGAGTCATAGAAACTCATCTCTTTTTTGAAGAATAAAAATTACTCTGATGAGCTTCATCAGTGGATGTAGGTGAAAACTGAATCACTATACATTTTCTTGTTCCTCTTCTTCTACTCTACTCATTTCTATTTTTGCATGCTCGATTCACCATGGATTTGACCATCAAAATCCATCAGAAAACGAGGTTTACAAAAGAAGAATGAGGAGGATGAAGAGGGGTTCTGAAAACGGAGAGAAATTGGGAGAGAAGTGAGAGAGCTCTTATGTCACTTCTGTAATCTTTTACAGATAGCATAGAGTTTTTTCACCACATCATGAAGAGAGGAAACGTGGCACAATGCCCATCATTCATTTAACTTTTCTTTTAGACTGAGCTGATGGAATGGGCTTTCTTTAGGTAAGAAAACATTAAAGGCCCATTTTATTAACAACTAGTATCAGAGCTTTGGTTAAAGTACCAAAGAAACTCCAAGAAAGTTGCAAGAAACGCTCCAAGAACCTGTCAAAGAACCTGTGATTCATCAAGACTCATTCAAGAAGTGATGGCTTCGACAAGGTATGGAATAGTGAAATTTAATGGTTCAAACAATTTTTCATTGTGGTCCAAGAAAATTAAGGTCGTTCTCACAGCACAAAAGGCTTTGAAAGCCTTGGAAGATTCTAAAATGTTGCCTGATACACTGACAGATGAACAGAAACAAGAAATGGAAGATACAACCTTCACAACACTTATTCTAAATATCAGTGTTACGGTGTTAAGACAAGTGATCAATGAATCAATAGCTTATGGTGTCCGGGAGAAATTAAAGCTACTCTATGACAAGGACCTACCTAATAAGATCTACGTTCGTGAGAAACTGTTTTCTTTTAAGATGAACCCGTCAAAGTCTCTTGATGAAAACCTAGATGAATTCCAGAAACTGACTAATAGTTTGAATTAGGGAGAGGAAAAATTTGAGGCAGAAAGTGAGGCTACAATCCTCATTAACTCAATACATGAAGTTTATGAAGAAGTGAAGTCAGCTTTGAAATATGGCAGAGGCAGTGTGATAGTGGACTCTGTGATTAATGCTCTAAGGTGTAAGGAACTTGAGCTAAAAATAAAGAACAAGGTTGGAGGAGCTGAGTCTCTCTACACAAAAGGGAAGAATTTCAGTAGAGGGAGTTGTTTTGACAAAAATCACAAGAACCATCAGGACAAACCTCCTTCGAAGTGCTTCATTTGCCACAAGGAGGGGCACTTCAAGAGGAAATTTCCTGAAAAGGGAAAACCCTATAGAAGAAACTCAAGAAGGCATAGAGATAGTGGCAAAAATTACAGAAACAGAGACTATGAAAGAAATGACAACAAAAGGCCAAGAGATTATGGTAGAGGTAATGTTTCAGTGGGTAAAAATTCCTATGAATACATTGAAATCCTAACAGCAACTCATTTGAAACCCATGGGATATAAGACTGAAGAAAAGGGAGACTAGGTCATGGACTCAAGGTGTACCTATCATATGACTTCCAAAAGAGAATAGTTTGTGAGTTACAAATCATGGGAAGGAGGCTTAGTCTACACAGGAGATGATCATGATTGCAAAGTTGTGGGAATTGGCTCATTATGCCTAAAATTAGAAGACAACAGAGAAATATTTCTAAGGGAGGTAAGACATGTATCTAAACTTAGAAGGAACCTAATCTCTCTGGGAATGCTAGATAAGACTGTTACTATACTGGTAACAAAGAAAATATACATGTGAAGAGAGCTGGAAAGACAATTCTACTTGAAGTGAGGATAAATGGCTTATACTACTTAAAAAATGTGTATTTTTCTAATGCTGCTTTAGTATCCCAAGATAGCAAGATAGAAGGCTTTGAACTATGGCATAAGAGACTCTCACACATCAGTAAACAAGGCTTGAATGAACTAACAAAACAAGGGTTGATTCAACCTAAAGGCTTAAAGAGGCTAAGCTTTTGTGAGCATTGTGTCTATAGCAAAGCTAAGAAACTCAAATTCACAAAAGGGATCCATATCAAAGGATAAACTTTGTTATATACATACTGACTTATGGAGACCAGCTGGAACTCCTTCATAGAGTGACTCAAGACACAGAACAGTCACCTACATTTCCCAGCAAAATGGGGTAGCTGAAAGGATGAACATAACTCTTATGGAGAGGGTAAGGTGTATGTTATCAAAAGCTAATCTCAAAGAAGTATTTTGGGCAGAAGCCTTAGCAACAACCACCTACACTATTAACAGAAGCCCCTGTACTTCTATTGACATGAAAACACTTGAAGAAATGTGGACAGGTGTACCTCAAGATCTATCAAAGCTAAAAGCCTTTGGGTGCACAACATATGTACATATAAGTTAGAGAAAACTTCAACCTAGGGCCCTAAAGTGCATGTTTATAGGGTAGCCTCAGGGAACTAAAGGCTATAAGCTCTGGAACTTCAGTTCTAATCAGAGTATTGTGAATAGAGATAGTTCTCAGAGAAGATGAATATTTTCAGTATCAAATAAAGGCAAACAACCAACTGAAGGAATTTTAAATGAGAACCCTACTACCTTCAAGGTGGAGCTCCTACCTAGAACTAAAAAGACATCATCAGAGAATGATGTTCAGAACCCCCAAGCTTTTGAAACAGAAGTAAGTGAACAAACAGCTCAAGACCAAGCCACCTAGTCTGAGAACCTAGCTGATTATACTCTGACTAGAGACAGAAGAAGAAGAGAGATCAGGCCCCCTACCAGATACTCAAATATTGATTATGTATCAGATTTTGCTAACATTGCAAAAAGCCCACTTGATGAAGAACCTCAGAGCTTTGAAGAAGCTATGACAAGCAAAGAACGGAATAAGTGGCAGCAAGCCATGGAGGCTGAAATGAATTCTTTAAGAAAGAACAACACTTGGGACCTAATGACTCTACCTCCAAACAAAAATCCATCCCCTACAAATGGATTTTGAAAAGAAAACTTGTTGATAATAGCTCAGAGAGGATAAAATTCAAAGGCAAGCTAGTTTCCAAGGGTTTTAGACAGAAAGAAGGACTGGACTACACTGAAATTTTCTCACTAGTAATCAAACATAGTTCTTTCAGATTGCTACTTGCAATAGTGGCCTGTGAGAACTATGAACTTGAACAGATGGATATGACTACAACTTTCTTATATGGAAAGTTAGATGAAGAAATTTATATGAATCAACCTATGGGTTTTGAACTGGCAGGTGAAGAAAAATTAGTCTGCAAATTAAATAGGTTCTTGTATGGCCTCAAACAAGCTCCTAGATGCTGGTGTAAATGGTTTGATGACAATATGAACAAGGTCAACTTCACCAAAAGTCAATATGATGCTTGTGTGCTCTTTAGAAAAGCTAAAGATGGAAGCCTGATCTATCTAATACTCTATGTAGATGATACGCTTATTGCAGGGAGAGATATTGGAAAAGTAAATCAGATTAAAGAACAACTAAGTTCTGAATTTGAGATGAAAGACCTAGGACCAACTAAAAGAATTCTAGCATGATTATTGAGAGAAGAAGACCTCAAGGAGAACTCTTTGTCTCGCAAAGTGACTATACTAAAAGAGTCCTAACTAAGTTCAACATATTGAATGCTAAGTTAATTGGCACACCCCTGGCACAACACATTAAGCTATCAGTTAAAGACTCACCTAAACTTGAAGAAGACACTTAAAAAATGAACAAAGTTCCCTACTCAAGTGCAACAGGCAGTTTAATGTATTTGATGGTCTGTACAAGACTAGATTTAGCTCACAGCTCAAGTTTGATCAGTAGATATATGAGCAATCCTGGGAAAGCCCATTGGGAAGCAAGTAAATGGGTCTTGCGTTACCTAATTGGACGTATGAATCGAGGTCTATTCTATAAGTTCCCTAACTCTACTAAGGTAATACTCAAAGTCTATGTGGACTCAGATTTTGCAGGTGACCTAGATAGAAGAAGGTCTATTCTAGGGTTTAGCTTTCTATTTGGAGCTAATGTGATCAGTTAGAAGTCAAGTTTGCAATCAGTTGTTGCCCTTTCAACCACTGAAGTGGAGTATATAACCACCTCAGAGGCTGTTAAAGAAGCTCTATGGCTACAGAGGTTAGCTACTAAACTAGGCTATGAACAACCACAAGTAGAACTACTCTGCGACAACCAAAGTGTTATTCATCTAACTAAGAATCAGGAATTTCACGATAGATCCAAGCACATAGACGTAAAATTATATTTTTTAAGAGACATAATCGAAAAAGGCACAGTCGCAGTAACAAATGTTAGCTCAGAAGAAAATGCAGCAAATATTTTAACCAAGCTAGTAACAAAAGCTATGTTCGAACACTATTTAAATCTACTCAATGTAGTAGATCAAGCAGGAAAATAAAATTACTTGAAGAAGATGAAGCATCAGAGACCATTTTATCTCAAGGTGAAGATCTGTAACTGATGTGAGCCAAAGTCTGGAGCCTCCAATTAGTTGTTGTTGTCCCTGAAACAGAAAACAGTTGAAAATCAGTTAGAACATATTTTTAGCTTCTTGTAAACTCTCTTGAATATTATATATAGCTCTGTATGTAAAGAAAATAGAGAGTGAGTGATTTTGTAAAAGGAGAGTCATAGAAACTTATCTCTTCTTTGAAGAATAAAAATTACTCTGATGAGCTTCAACAGTGGATGTAGGTGAAAACCGAACCACTATACATTATCTTGTTCCTATTTTTGTACTCTACTCATTTCTATTTTTGAATGCTCGATTCACCATGGATATGAGCTTCGAAATCCTTCAGAAAACCAAGTTTACAAAAGAAGAATGAAGAGGATGAAGATGGTTTCTGAAAACGAAAAAGAGAAAGTGGGAGAGAAGTGATAGAGCTCTTATGTCACTTCTGTAATCTTTTACAAATAACATAGAGTTTTTTCATCACATCATGAAGAGAGGAAACGTGGCACAATGTCCATCATTCATTTAACTTTTCTTTTGGACCGGGCTGATGGAATGGGCTCTCTTCAGGTAAGAAGACATTAAGGGCCCATTTTATTAACAGATCAAAAGAAGAAAAAAAAAAGAGAGGAAATGAGAATTCTTCATAAAACTGGAATGAGATACTTCAAATGAAGAAATAAGCTATTATTTATATGTTAGAAACTTAGTAACTCTAATAATAATAATAATAATAATAAATAAACTATGGAAACATATATCAAATTTAACACGATTGGACAATTACTTCGAAATTCAAACACAACTCATCGAATGGAAGTAACTGCATTAAACATCATATCTTTCAATTCAATTTGAATGTTTCTTTTATATTAAATACAAATTAGATGTAAGAAACAAATTTAATTTACCTATATCAAGTTCATCTTTTTTTTTTTTTTACTTCTTTCACAAAATTGTGATAATATTCAACCATTCCGATGCTTGTTCAATCTCTATATTTGTTAGAAAGAATTAGTAGAACTTTTAAATGGAATATAAATCCACATCACTGTTTCCATATATTTTAGGCTGCGATATCGATTGGGGATCCGATTCAGGTTATTGAAACTCTGGGTATTGGGCATTGACTATGATTAACCTTTTTAGATTTACATTGAAAGAAACGAAAAGGTCCAAACCACTTAAGATAAAGGAGATAAGAAGAGAAGAAACTTGTCCATCTAAACTTTTGGCATTTTATTTATTTTTTTAAAAAAAGGAAACAACCAACAACAAGATTACTGAGAAATGAGAGATGATTAGAAGAAACCATACACATCAAGGAAGCCAACGAATGGGCCAAAACGTTGTCAAATGATGAGCATGATTAAAGGAAACATTGTCCAACTCTTGTGGATAAAACTTAACCTCAATAATAAAAAAAGAAGACTTATATGAGATCCATAGAACCACCATTCAACAAATAACAACTAAAATCATTATAAAAAATATAGATGAAATAAAATTAATTTTTAAAAACAAAATGGTTAGCAAATGGAGTGGTCTAAATAATACGAATAACAAAAAAGTGATGTCTTATTTGGCCGACACATGTTGGATTGCCTCATCTCTCATCCTCACGCGCTTTTCTAAGTAGTTTGAGTCCATAATGACGGGTTGTACATATATTGATAAAGATAATAATAAAAAGGCATGTACAAATAGTCATCACTTCAAGAACCT
The DNA here is from genome assembly GCF_009727055.1 of Benincasa hispida. NCBI lineage: Eukaryota > Viridiplantae > Streptophyta > Magnoliopsida > Cucurbitales > Cucurbitaceae > Benincasa > Benincasa hispida. Next base: position 39,331,717 of record NC_052360.1, on the reverse strand, counting down.
TAAAGTCGTTATGTTTTTCTATAAACTTAAGACCAGCGAGACAGATCCAACCCAAGTAGTCTGGAAGCACCCAACACAATCCAAATGGCTTTAGTTTATTTTGTGCCTATACTTTTAAAATGTTCATTTCTATAAATTTTATTCATTTTGGTTATATACTTTGGAAAATATTCATTTTGGTCCATATACTTTTAAAGATTGATCATTTTGATCCCTTAAAAACCAAAATGAAGAGACCAAAATAGTCACTATTTAAATATAAGGACCAAAATGAACATTTAAGTACAATTTCCTCCCTTCTCTTGGACCATTTTTCCCATGGTCTTCGAGTACTCCTTTGACGCTCACGTGACTATAGTAATTTCGATTTTACTCTTTAAATTTGATTCTTTTGAACTCATGACTATTGGTCTAGAATGACCAATAACTCATATCAAATTGATTTGATTCTCTCCAAGAAAGTTTTAGATATTATATCTAACATATTGTTGAGATTATGTCCTAAAAATCGTGGCTTGTAAACATTAAACTTATTCTGAAAATTCAATAAGTTGTTATAAAATATATTAATTTCTTATTTTGTTTTAGAAATAAATTCAATAAACTAAAAGATCCATGACTATTACATGAGTACTTAAACTTTATGTAGAGACATAAAAGTGGACCAAATTTAAGTAAATAGTCAAAATGATCTATAGTATATGAATAAGGTTGGGTGCCTTATTTGGGTACCACTATCGGATGTGGCCCACTCTGTAGTTGTTACAAGGAGTTGTAAAGTGCTACAGACGAAGTGATCCTAATTCGTACATGTCATGACATGAGGAGTGGGGGCATCCTGTGCAATGAGTTTTCATAAGATCGAACTACGAATTAAGTCACTCTTACTTTATAACGTTGTTTACCGATTAAAACTCTATTTCAAAATGATGACTTAGGTAACTCGACCTTAATCCTGAGCTAACTATGAACTCCTATTTATTCGGGATTATCCTTAGATTTGCATAGGTAAGGGTTGGCTCAACAGAACTGGCTCAATAATCCTCCCATTTCAGGGGTAAGACCGAGTAGATAGCTGGGGACATAGGGTGCAAGATGGAATTCACTTCTACTAGCTTTCAGGGATAGTAGAGAGGTTGTTCCCTTAAGTACTGACTCTGGATCTTGAACAAAGGGCCCTACCTTCTCATTGGCCCGAGAGAGACTCGGTTTGATGATTGGATCACAAACCAATTGTTCATAAGAGGATCAGTGGTACTTAAGGAACAAGAGGTAATTTCAGGGGTAAAACAACCTTTAGATCCAACCGTTATTATGAACAACCTGTTGAGGGTTAACTTACTAATCATGGTTATATCGAGTATACACAATATATTTACTATATGGGGAGTGCAACTTTGGGCTTTAGTGGAGTGACCTAGTAGTTAACGAATGGGGGTTAACTCGGCACAAAGAGTTTGGCCAATTAATCTCGAATCGCTAGAGCCCATGATCTGTACGAGGTCCGCCTACTAGCTCACCAATTGATTAGCCTTAGTGTAGCTTGATAATTTAATTTGAAATGTTATACTTGGATAAAAACCTAGACTTAGGTTGTTTAATTAGCCGGAACAAACCTGAGTAAAGTTATAACCTAATAAATGTTAGGACACTTTAGTGGGAGTTTAATAACATATATGATATGTCTTGGGTTTTATGTCCTACAACTCTCAGTTTGTAAAATTAAACCTATTCTATTATCAATAAAAGATGTTATTCAACAATTCTTCAATAAAGGTATTGAATCTATTAATTGCATTCATAAAGTCTAAATCCAATGAACTAAGATCCATGGCTATTACATGAATACTTGAACTTTATGCAGAGACATAAAGATGGATCAAGTTCGAGTAAATAGCCAAAACGATCTATAGTACATGATTAAGGTTGGGTACCTTATTCTGGTAACACTATTGGATGCAACCTATTCTGTAGCTGTTACAAGTTGTTATAAAGATACTACAAATGAAGTGATCCAGATTCATTCAATGTTTAAGATACTACAAATAAGTCACTCTTACTTTATAACGTTGTTTACTGTTTAAGACTAACTATTTTGCTTAGATAATTTACGTAACTCGATCTTAATCCTGAGCTAACTATGAACTCCTGTTTATTTGGGATTATCCTTAGATTTTCATAGGTAAGGGTTGCCTCAACAACGCCAGCTCAATAAGCCTCCCATTTCAAGGGTAAGACCAGATAGATAGCTGGAGACATAGGGTGCAAGATGGAATTCACGCCTACCCGATTTAGGGATATGAGAAGGTTATTCTCTTAAGTACTAATCAAGGTCTTGAACAAGAGGCCCCACTCTCTCATTGGCTTGAGAGGGATCCAGTTTAGTGATTGGATCATAAACCAATTGTTCAATAGAGGAACAGTTTGAACTTAAAGAACAAGACATAATATCGATGGTAAAACAACACATTGACCCAGTCGGTATTATGAACAACTTGTGAAGGGTCGACTTATTAGTTATAATTATATCGTGTAGACACAAATATATCTACAGTAAGGAAAGTACAAATATTGAACTATAGTGGCGTGACTCGATAGTTAACGAATACTGAATAATTCGGTCTGAAGAGTTTAGCCTATTAACCTTAATCGTTGGAGCTCATAATCTGTAGGTCCATAAGGTCCCTCTACTAGCTCGTAAAACATGAGTACCTTGAATTATTAAATTGAGTGAATTCTGAATGATATCAATTTGAATTGTTCAAATTGAATTTCAATTTGAAAATGTTCAAATTGAAATTAGGGTTTGAGTTTGAATTAGCTCAAAATCAAATTAGGTTCGCTTAATTATATTCGACATAATTAATGTTTAATTTTTTGAAATTAAACGAAATTGGAGAGTTAATAATATTTAAATATTGATTTAAATATCAATTACATGAATAGGATTCATGTTTAAATTTAGATGTGCGATTAATTTGATATTTGATATTAAATTAATTAATTAATTAAAAATCAAATTAATTTTCCATTTTTATCTCAATTTCAGTAATTGAAATTAAGATTTTTTTTCTAAATTAATTTTGAATTAATTAAAGAAAAAACAAAATCAGAAAAATTGAAAAATGGTGGATTTAGTGGAAACACCCCACGTTTCTTATAGTAGGAGGTGTTTCCTTCTAAATCAACACACGTATCCCACTTAAGCTTCAAGGTTGAGGTGGTTTCTGTATTCTCCAAGATAACCTGCATGTTGAGGATGATAAAAACTTGATCAATTTGACTGATGAAGGGAGGATTGAGCTGGAAAAATAGTTTTCTGCATTTCTTCTTCTTCCTCTTGAAACCCACAAAAACACCTTCAACAAATTCACTCAAATCTAAGTTCCACCACTCAAATTCAAGGCTAAGAATAGTAGAGAAGATCTCTTGGTGGTTCACGGTTGATTTGGAGCTGAATTAGAGTGAAGAACAGCTTGGAATTTAAAAAATTCATCAAGCGTAGAGAAGATCTCTTAGTGGTTCACGGTTAATTTGGAGTTGAATTGGAGTGAAGAACAACTTGGAATTTGAAGAATTCATCAAGAGGTATGTAACATGAAACCCACTTGTGTTTTTCTGAAAATGCATGCTTTAAAACTTAAATTAAATATAATTAGAGTGCTTATTGATTATGTTTACTTTCGTTGCATGCTCGTGTATCCTTTTAATTGGCACTAGATCATGATTTAAGCACTCTATTAATGTTAATTTGAGTTTTGGTGGGTGAATTTCTGAAAAATATATGTTTGGACTGATGTGGTTGGTTTTATCAACTTTGGCGTTAGATTCTTCTTTGATTTCCAAGTTAAATTTGTAATTGGCCCTTGATTGATGAGCTTATATGTGTGCTCTAGAATCTGTAATTTATTTGGAGTCATTAGAGTTTAAATTACGTTTTAATTTAATGTTTGAAGCGAGCAAGGTCGAGGAGAAATTTTCTACAGATTGGATTCTTTCCAGGCAGTGTTGCAATGCTACCCTTGAGCATTGCAACGCTGTTTTTCGCACCAGCTCAGATTCGTGGTGTTCTTTCCGTAGCGTTGCAATGCTAGGATGAGAGCGTTGCAACGCTTCTCATCCTAGCCCAGATCCAAGGCACGCGTTCAAGCCAATTCATGTGGGGTTTTTTCAGTTCGACCGGTTCAACTCTTATCCGGTCTGGTTTAACCTATTTTGGACCGGTTCAACTCTTTTGAAGACTTTGGAGGTCTGGTTCAAGTGGTTCAGGTCGGCTCAGGCGGTTCTACAGTAATTTGAAGCTCCTTTTGTTCCTAATTTCTAATAAATTAGTTTTTATGCTTGCTTAGGATGCCAAAGTTGAACCATATCAGTGTTTTTTAAATAATTATGCATGTGATATAGTTGCATTTAAATTCAAACATGTTTGAACATATCGTATGCCATTTAGATTTAAAATCCCACCATAGTAAGCATGTTACATGCATTGAGTATATGTTATAAATTTTTTTAATGTATAGAATGCATGTTTAGGGTTTCTGTTTTTAATATAATTGTTATATTAAATTTGAAAGCCTTTAATGCATGTTGTGGATGTATAAGCATGTCTAAGTTTTATAAGTTGTTATAAAATTGAATTAGACGTTAAAATCATAACAAAGATAAGTTGCATACTCCTGTAAGTTAGTCACCCGTTTTAAATAAGTTAAAATAGGACGACAGGTTATAAATAACAGTTACAAACTCAACTGGTATATAATCCTGTTTAAGGTTGAAGATACTTAAGTTGACGGTCTACGAAATACCTCCTACCTGGGGATTATGGCCGAATAATTGAGTGTTGTTAACCGGTTTTATAAGCATATGTGAGCGGTGTGAGGTAAAAAACGGTTTATCACCTAGACATTGTAGGTTAAAATCTAATTATAAGCGTTATACTTGGATAAAACCACTTAGACTTAGGGTCGTTTTAAGTTAGCCGAAAAGAACCTAAGTAAAATTTATCCAAATTAGTAGAACACTTCAGTAGAAGTTTAAATAACTTATATATGATAAACTTATTAGAACACTTCTGTGGGATATTAATAACATATATGATACATTATTTTTAACTCTCACGTCCCTAAGAGTTCACAATCGAGATTTAAGCGGTACTTCATGTCACCCTTAGAGTGATCTCCATTCGGAAAGTGTTTGCATAAATCTAGATTCCGGTGAATAAGGGGAAATCGTTCAAACATAAATAAAATATATGATACATAGGTTTTAACTTCTACGTCTCTATATAGTTCACACCATGAGATTCATATGATGCTTCGTGTCACCCTAGGAGTTACCTCCACTAGGAAAATATTTGTGTGAGTCAATAACAAGGTGACGGGGGAAGTAGTTCATAGTAAGTGGGTGAAGGATTTGTGTCAACGAGTCCTGCGGTCTCTTCCATTAGTTTGGACCTTGAAATTCCTATGTTGTGCCTGTTGGATTACTTTAGGCGGCCTTTACTAGTCGTTTAACGACGGCTATCCCCTCGAAGGATTGTAACAAACTCCAGAAATGGATAGCATTTCTTAGGTCCATTCCCAACCTTGACTCTCCATTTCGTTAGCATAGTTGGGGACTGTTGGGGTTGATGCCCTAAAGTCTCGTGTCCTGTAGTTTGTAAATAGTATATACGAACACTTGTGATTGTTAATATATGATATTTACTTCATATCTTGTTGTTTTGCTCATTTATTTGTATTAGTTGCTTTATCACAAACCAATAAACATAAAATCACTGGTTATCTGTATGTGACTCAAGCATGTATGTGGTGACATACAAGTGGATCATGTCTTAAGTGATAACCAAAATGGTCTGTAGTATATGGATATAGGAGGGAAACCTTATCCTAGTAATGCTACGGACGCGAACCGCTTTGTAGATTGGTCACAAATGTTGTGACTTGTCACAGTGATCTGATCCTGATCATTCATGTTGCAGACATTCGAGGGGGGGCATCCTATACAAAGAGTTTGTATAAGACCTGATCACGAAGTGTTAATGTCTCGTTATATAACACCGTTCATGATAGAGACTTCACTTCACTAGGATGACCATAGGTAACATGACCTCAATCCTTGAGTAAGTTGGGAACTCCTGCCATTGGGGCGGTCCTTTGATTTGTATGGGTGCGAGTGGCCAAGTCGCCGATTCAAACATACCATTTTGGGGATGTGTCTGATTTAGGAGCTGGGAACTCAACTACACAAGATGGAATTCATTCCCTGAGGCAGGGGTAAGTAGATAGATGGCTCCCTTAAGGACTGATTCCGGGGCTTTACCGATGTGGTACCACACACCTTATTTTGGCCCAAAAGGTATTCACACATAGTTGGACTATGTTGTATTGTTCATTAGAGAAATCAGTGGTGCTTAAAGAGTGAGATATAACTATAGGGGCAAAATGGTAAATTGGCCCAGTTGTTACTTACGAGCACCTGTGAAGGGTCATCGTACTCATGATTGGTTATATCCAATGGACACAGAAATATATCTGGGGTAAGAAGAGTTTAGCTGTTGGTCTTTAGTGGAATCACTGACAGATAATGGATGGTGAATCTCGTGGCTAAAGAATTTAGTCAGCTATTCACGTACCGTTTTAGTTTTCGAGCCACAGGTCCATTAGGTCACCTGGGTAGCTTGGATAAAGTCAAGAACCAGTGTTTGGGTTAATTTGAAATGTTCAAATTGACAAAAGGAAGTACAATTATATAATGATATAATTGGAATGGCTAATTATATATTAAATAATTGGCTAAATTTATGAGAAACATTATTTTGGAGAAAATTAGATATAAATATGATTTATATCAAGTAGAGAAAAAAAATACCATAGTAGATATATGATATCAAACTATAGGATATAAATATAATATTATTATATTTATTAAATAAATTAATTGATTAATTATTTAATAATTAACCAATTAAACGTTTGAATGTGGGAATGTGGGTCGTGAGGGTTAAGGTAACCGGCGGGTTAAAGGTTGAAAATCGTTTTCAATTTAGAACGAATTGATTCATGCATTTGATATCTCACGCCCAAAAGAAACCGTGAAAGATTGATCACCGAGAGCCTATATGATAGATTCTCTTTCATTTAAACGATGGTCTAGTTCACACATTCCCTAAACGATCGTATACCAATTTCCTAAATGATCGTCCAGTTTTTCCTAAACGATCGTGTAGTTTTACTTACGATAAGCGTCCCTGCTATACGATAGCAGAGTTCTTCTCGTGCGTGCTTGTCGTCTACACGAAATCCTCTCCTCCATCTTCTACTAAACTCACCAGAGCCCACTCTCTGGGTTTTTGATGCCAAGGATACATGGGTTTCCCTTGTGGTGGTGTTGTGCCCGAAGGCTTGTTCGTGTACGTTCAGATCGTGCATTAACAGACGAGAGACTCGTCGGGTGCTGGTAGATCGGTGGAGTTTTCCGCTGCTGTGGGTTCACACAATCAAAGATCGTTTTCCTCTGGTATGATCCCCTTCTCTATGCTTTATCATATTCTTAGCATGTTGTTGTTGAGTTTAATATGCACATATGTTAGTATAGAATGTATATCGTTTATATTCCAATCATTGTGAAATTGGAACGATCTAAACCCATTCATGGAACTCTCGTTTTGAGATCCTTCAATTGGTATCAGAGCCAGATTTCTGATACTCCGATTTCATTTGTTGCAATGAAATAACATTGACATTCATGGTGGGTGCATTTCTACGCTATTTTAAATGTTAATACTATTGTGGATGTACCGGATTAATGGATGTGTTCGGGATGATTTACCTCGGTCTATTTCAATTCCTTTTACATTTGCGGTTTTATATAAAGGCCCCTGCGTTTTTGGGCATATATAATCATAATCAAGTCTGTATTCAAAGTGTTTGAAGTCTTGAGTCGTTCGTCGAAGTTCTGGGCAAAGGTTGCAACTATTCGAGGAAGGAGATAATCTAGGGTTAATCGCATCGTGCAGACAAGGTTATATGCTGTCTCTTATACACATCTAGATGTGTATAAGAGACAGGATCGTATCATGTTGATGATTGCACACGCAATCGCTGAGTATCGTTTAATGCGCGCACGAGCTAGACGATCGTTTAGGTCAGCAAGCTTCATCGCTTAGTAACTAACTAAGCGATCGCTTAGCATCGCAATTTTTTACAAAAGTTGCACACTTGGTTAAACAATCAGATGCTCGTGTATCGTTTAAAGTGTGCTAGACAATTGTTTAGGTCAGCAAGCTTCATCGTTTAGTAACTGACTAAACTATTGCTTAGTATCTCAAGGTAAATCGTTTACCTATCGTCGCGTTACACGATCGCATGGACAATAAGGCTTCGTAGCCTCATCGGCGTCTACGTGATTGTTTGCTAAAGTTCCTATCATCTAGTGCATGCTGAACGATCATCTACCTGTTAAAGATTGTTACACGATGGAGACCTCCTAGCAGTTCAAGACCCGGTTCGCCTGTGAACCGGTTTGCTCGATCACAAATGTGATAGATAGGGTTTTTTCATTCCAGTTCTTTTTTTATTTAAAGGCTCATCCCGGTCCATTAATATATTTGTTTAATATATGTGATGTATGTTTTATATATCATATGGTATGCACATATAGTAAATCCCATCTTAGGTTATGCATTGATCATACATCATCTCTTTATTGTAATTGTTAAAATTTAGAGACACATGATTTTATTATGTGAGAGCATGCTCATGCATCATTAATATAAGAGTTATATTTATGCATGCATAAAAAGCATTGACATGCATCATCTTTATATTATAATTGTTATAGTATAATGGTGAATGATAGCATGTCTGCTTGGTTATTACGCATTATATAAAAGTTATATAGTAATGAACGGACATTGTATGATGCATGACACATAGGTTACTTTATAATTGTTATAAATGCCTCGTTATGTGCAATGTTTTTTAGTTGTTTCTTTTTAAGAGTTAAAGAGAAGTTAGAACTAAAAAAAATAAGAAAGACATGCATGCTCACTCAGGTTTAATTCATGTTTTAAAATGTTTAAAACTTGGATCACATACACCTAAGATCACGGTACTAATATGATTAACAACCTTAGGCTTTAATCTTTTAATCAGTTTAATAGGATTAAATTGGCTATAAAAGGTTAAAGTGTAGCAAATCTATCTATAAGGGACCTTTTGTCTAAGGCAAGTTCTGTCTAGGCTGGGGTATTTAAGTTGATGAAAACGTAACACCCCTACCTGGGAACTTACCTGGAAAGGTGAATTAGATAGATTTGATGCATACAATGCAAGTTAAGACAGTCCATTAACGTGTCTAAATGTGACTACTTGAACTTGTTTATATTTCATAAACAAACATTGTTTATGAGCAGACTTTAAAAGGACCACTTAGACTAAAGTCAGTAGTCGGATTGTCAAGGTTAATGAATCCATAGGTCGAACATTCAGTGGAAGGTACTTAGGGCATAAGATGCTTCACTTAAACCTTTCACTTTTCTCCTTAAGTCCACACCGTGTGATTTATCCTCGACCTCGCAGAACCTTTGGCGTGTCCCCCCAACGGATGGTGTTTGGGTCGGTCAATATCAAGGTGGATGGAGAGAATGTTTATAGTAAATGGGAGTGGGAAGTGCGACAACATATCCTTCGGTCTCCCTCGTTAGGTTGAATAAAGTTACTGCACATCACCTCGAGGCACCCTGGTGTCCACCTAAAGGATGGCAATTTTGCGCGCTTCTTTATTTGATCTTCTGTAAGAGGATAAGGTAACTTAGTCTTTTGTCCTAATCTGTCTTTTCCCTATGGTAAGCGCATTAGGGCGGGACTCTGGCACCGAAAACGAGGGGTTACACTTACACGGAATAGTTAAATGTTAACGATTCTAGACCAAAAAATGGTGGTTGTTAGGTTTAGTTTCAAGAGTTGATTCTACCTAATGGTTGAGAATGTCTCATCCAAGTGAAGGGGCAACTGATCACCCCACCGGTGGCATTTGTTCTTACTCACTAGGGCATCATTGCAAAATAGAAGTCTATAACTTAGGGTACTTGAAACTGTTTTGCAAAACTAATTGGTTTTAAAAGTGGTTTAGCAAAACTAATCAAGATTTGTTCGTATTTTCAGCAACTTTTTCAAATGGCTACAACCACCTTATCTTTGTTAAGCGCCAAAAAATTGACTGGCAACAATTTTTCAACATGGAAATATATGATCACGACGATCCTAATCATCGAGGATCTCATGTTCGCTCTCATGGAGGCTTGTCCTCCTATTCTAGCTCCAAATGCCACTCGAAAGGTTTGGGAGACATACGGGCGATGGACAAGGTCGAATAAGAAGGCCCAAGCCTATATTTTGGCAAGTCTTTCTGACGTCTTGGCCAAGAAGCATGAGCCTATGGTCTCAGCTCGTGAGATCATGGAGTCCCTCCAGGGGATGTTTAGACAACTATCTGAATAGCTTATGCATGAGGCTCTTAAATACATATTCAACTCCAAAATGCAAGAAGACACGTCTGTTCGTGAACATGTGCTGAACATGATGGTCCATTTCAATGTGGCGGAGTTGAATGGGTCTACCATCAATGAGGGTAGCCTGATTAGCATAATCCTACATTCTTTGCCGAAGAGTTTCCTGCACTTTATTAGTAATGTGATTCAAACAAAGTGAAATATAACCTTACAACTCTCCTCAATGAGTTGCAGACATACCAATCTTTACTAAAAAGTAAGGAGAGGTAGAAGGGTGAGGCAAATGTTGCTTCATCCTCAAAGACGTTCCATAGAGGTTCGACCTCAGGAACGAAGTCTGCACCTTCTACTTCTAACTCTGTAAAGGGGAAGAAGAAGAAGGATGATAAGGGAAAAGGGAAGGCACCTGCTAACCCACCGCTTGTCGCCCCAAGGGGGCGTCCACCAGTTGCTAAAGAAAAGTGTTTTCATTGCAATCAAGATGGACATTGGAAGAGGAATTGTCCTCAGTATCTAAAGGAGACGAAAGTAGCCAAGGCTAAGGCTAACGCAGATAAAGGTAAATATGATTTACTTGTGCTCGAAATTTATTTAGTGGAGAATGATGAATCGGCCTGGATAATTGATTCAGGCGCCACTAACCATGTTTGTTCTTCTTTTCAGGGGATTAGATCTTGGCGACAGCTTGAGGCTGGTGAGATGACGATGCGAGTAGGCACCGGGCACGTCGTCTCAGCTGTGGCAGTGGGAGGGATCCAGTTGACTTTACAGTGGTTTCTAAATTTAAATGATGTATATATTGTTCCTAAACTAAAAAGGAACCTTATTTCTGTAAAGTGCTTATTGCAATGTAAATACACTGTTTCTTTCGATTTGAGTAAAGCGTTTATTCATAAAGATGGTGTCTTTATTTGCACAGCAAATATGGAATCAAATTTATGTGCTAAGGCCGATAGCCATTAATTCACTTCATAATACTGAAATGTTCAGAATTGTCGTAACTCAATCAAAAGGTCAACGAATTTCTCCAAAAAAAATGCCTAACTTTGGCATCTACATTTAGGGCACATAAATCCCAATAGGATTGAAGGATTTCTGAAGAATGGACTTCTAAGTGAGTTAGAAGAAAATTATTTATCTGTGTGTGAATCTTGCCTTGAGGGTAAGATGACTAAACGACCTTTTACTAGAAAAGGTTTTAGTTCCAAAGAGCCTCTTGAGTTAGTACATTTTGACCTTTGTGGTCCTATGAATGTTCGAGCTTGAGGTGGCTATAAGTATTTTATCAGTTTTACTGATGATTACTCCAGGTACGGGTATGTTTATCTTTTGCAACAGAAGTCTGAATCCTTTGAAAAGTTCAAAGAGTTCAAGGCTGAAGTAGAAAACAAGTTGGATAGACAGATTAAAACACTTCGGTCAGATCAAGGTGGAGAGTTTTTAGACTCTACATTCCATGACTATTTGATACAACATGGAATCGTTTCCCAACTCTCAGCATTGGGTACATCTCAACAGAATGGTGTACTGGAAAGGAGAAATAGGACCTTGTTAGATATGGTTCATTCGATGATGAGTTACGCTTCCTTACCAGACTCGTTTTTGGGTTTCGCAGTGGAGACTGCGTTGTACATACTCAACTGTGTTCCCTCCAAGAGTGTTGCAAGAACACCTCTAGAGTTGTGGAATGAGCGTAAAGCTAGTTTACGTCATTTCCGCATTTGGGGTTGCCCTGCACATGTGCTTGAGTCTAATCCCAAGAAGTTGGAACCATGGTCGAGGTTATGCCTCTTTGTAGGCTACCCTAAAGGTACACGAGGGGGTTATTTTTATGATCCGACGGAAAATAGGGTGTTTGTTTCAACAAACGCTAC
>NC_052360.1:39154828-39318795 GCF_009727055.1 Benincasa hispida | reverse complement strand
CTTGTGGCAAAGGGTTATACCCAGGTAGAGGAAGTCGACTATGAGGAGACTTTCTCGCCTGTTGCCATGTTAAAGTCGATTTGCATCCTCCTATCCATTGTAGCTTATTATAATTATTAGATCTAGCAAATGGACGTCAAGATGGCTTTTCTGAATGGCAATCTTGAGGAGACCATTTATATGGTGCAGACCGAGGGATTCATAGCCCAAGGTCAAGAGAAAAAGGTTTGCAAACTGAATCGGTCCATTTATGGACTGAAACAGGCATCTCGATCTTGGAACATACGATTTTATGCTGCGATAAAGTCGTATGGCTTTGACCAAAATGTTGATGAACCTTGTGTATACAAGAAGATCATCAACGCTTCAGTAGTCTTCTTAGTGTTGTATGTAGAAGATATCCTACTCATTAGGAATGAAGTAGGTCTACTGACTGCAGTTAAGAACTGCCTAGCGATCCAATTCCAAATGAAATATTTGGGAAAGACTCAGTTTGTTCTAGGGATCCAGATTTTTTTGGATCGTAGGAACAAAATGCTAGCACTGTCTCAAGCATCATACATTGACAAGATGTTGCTCAAGTACTCGATGCAAGACTTCAAGAGTGGCCTACTACTGTTCAGGCATGGTGTCACTTTGTCTAAGGAAATGTGTCCTAAGACGCTTCAAGAGGTTGAGGAGATGAGATGAGTCCAATATGCATCTACCGGTGGCAGTTTGATGTACGTGATACTCTGTACTCGTCCAGACATCTGCTACGATGTGGGTATAGTCAGTAGGTAGCAGTCTAACCCAGGCCAGAGTCACTGGGTCGTAGTGAAGATCATCCTCAAATATCTTCAGAGAATGAGGGACTACATGCTCGTGTATTGTTCTAGGGATTTGATTCTTACAGGATACACGGATTCTGAATTTCAGACTGATAAGGACTCTCGCAAGTCCACATCAAGGTCAGTCTTCACTCTTAATGGAGGAGCTGTAATGTGGCGAAGCACTAAGCAGGGGTGCATTGCCGACTCCACTATGGAGGCGAAGTACGTAGCCGCTTGCAAAGCTGCTAAGGACGTCGTCTATCTCAGGAAGTTTTTGATAGAACTGGAAGTTGTTCCAGATATGTCTAGACCCATTACCCTCTATTGTGATAATAATAGGGCAGTGGCAAACTCCAAGAAGCCAAGGAATCACCGGAGCGGAAAACATATAGAGCGAAAGTATCACCTGATCTGCGAGATAGTGCATCAAGGGGACGTGATAGTCACGCAGATTGCTTCAAAGCACAATGTTGCTAACCCGTTTACGAAGGCTCTCATGGCAACAGTGTTTGAGGGTACCTACGGAGCATGGGGTCTACAGGAATGCCCGCGGCTAAACTAGGGCAAGTGGGAGATTTTATTGTACTGGGTTTTTGTGCCCTAGTTTATTGTTTTGTATTAATTTTTTTTGTACACCCCACTTCACTTTAGGATAAGTGGGAGGGCTGATGCTCTAAAGTCTCGTGTCTTGTAGTTTGTAAATAGCATATACAAACATTTGTGATTGTTAATATATGATATTTACTTCACATCTTGTTGTTTTGCTCATTTACTTGTTTTAGTTGCTTTACCACAAACCAATAAACATAAAATCCCTAGTTATCTTATGTGACTCAAGCATGTATGTGGTGACATACAAGTGGATCATGTCTTGAGTGATAACCAAAATGGTCTGTAGCATATGAATATAGGAGGGAAACCTTATCCTGATAATACTACAGATGCGGCCCACTTTGTGGAATGGTCACAATGTTGTGACTTGCCACAGATGATCTGATCCTGATCATTCGTGTTGGAGACATGCGAGCGGGGGCGTCCTATACAAATAGTTTGTATAAGACTTGACCAAGAAGTGTTAATGTCTCATTATATCACACCATTCATGACAGAGACTTCACTTCACTAGGATGACCATAGGTAACATGACCTCAATCCTGAGTGAGTTGGGAATTCCTGCCATTGAGGGCGGTCCTTTGATTTGTATGGGTGCGAGTGGCGAAGTCGCTGATTCAAACCTACCATTTTGGGGATGCATCTGATTTGGGAGCTGGGAACTCAACTACATAAGATGAAATTCACTCCTTCTCCGAGGTAGGGTAAGTAGATAGATGGCTCCCTTAAGGACTGATTCTGGGGCTTAAACGATGTGGCGCCACACACCTTCTCTTGGCCCAAGAGGTGTTCACACATAGTTGGACTATGTTGTATTGTTCATTAGAGGAATCAGCGGTACTTAAGGACTGAGATATAACTACAGGGGCAAAACGGTAAATTGGCCCAGCTGTACTTACAAGCATTTGTGAAGGATTATCATACTCATGATTGGTTATATCCAATGGACACAGAAATATATCTGGGGTAAGAAGAGTTCAGCTGTTGGTCTTTAGTGGAATCACTGACAGTTAACGGATGGTAAATCTCATGGCTAAAGAGTTTAGTCAGCTATTCACATACCATTGGAGCTTTGAGCCACAAGTTTATTAGGTCACCTTGGTAGCTTGGATAAAGTCGAGAACCAGTGTTTGGGTTAATTTGAAATGTTCAAATTGACAAGAGAAAGTACAATTATATATGATATAATTGGAATGTCTAATTATATATGATATAATTGGCTAAATGTATGAGATACATTATTTTGGAGGAAATTAGATATAAATATGATTTATATCAAGTAGAGGAAAAATACTATAGTGGATAATATGATATCAAACTATAGGATATAAATATAATATGATTATATTTATAAATAAATTAATTGATTAATTATTTAATAATTAACCAATTAAACGTTTGAACATGGGGACGTGGGTCGCGAGGGTTAAGGTAACCGACGGGTTAAAGGTTGAAAATCGTTTTCAATTTAGAAAGAATTGATTCGTGCATTCGATATCCCACACCCAAAAGAAACCGTGAAAGATTGATTGTCGAGAGCCTATATGATAAATTCTCTTTCGTCTAAACGATCTTCTAGTTCACGCATTCCCTAAACGATCGTATACCAGTTTCCTAAACGATCATCCAATTTTTTCTAAACAATCGTGTAGTTTTACTATACGATAAGCGTCTGTGCTATACGACAACAGAGTTCTTCTCGTGCGCGCTTATCGTCTACACGAAATCCTCTCCTCCGTCTTCTACCAAACTTACCAGAGCCCACTCTCTGAGTTTTTTACGCCGAGGATACCCAGGTTTCCCTTGTGGTGGTGTTGTTCCCGAAGGCTTGTTCGTGTACGTTCAGATCGTGCACTAACAGACGAGAGACTCGCCGGATGCTGGTAGATCGTTGGAGTTTTCTATTGCTGTGGGTTCACACAATCGAAGATCATCTTCCTCTGGTATGAACCCTTCTCTGTGCTTTATCATATTCTGAGCATGTTGTTGTTGAGTTTAATATGCACAACTGTTAGTATAGAATGTATATCGTTTATATTTCGGTCACTGTGAAATCGAAGCGATCTAAACCCGCTCATGGAACTCTCGTTTTGATATCCTTCAGGGATGACCTCTGACGTCTGAAAAACGAAGGGTTACACTTACAAAATTATAAAGTGTTAGTAAATTCAAACCAAAAACGGTAACTAAACAACTATAAGAATAAGAGTTATTCTGGAGATAGTGTTTGGTCAAAATTGTTTGCTTTAGTGAAGAAGTATCTGAATGGTCCTCGGTAGCATGTATTCTAACTCCCTATAGTATTATTGCAAATAAATAATGGTTATGGGTACATTATTACTTGTTTTGCTAAAACTTGATTTTAGATTTAGTTACAATTTGCTAATTAGAATTTTTTTAAAATTCTCAACATGTCGAAATCTTTTAAAATACTCTCTTCTGAATTAGTTAACGGTAAAATCAAATTGACATACAAATTACTAGTGGTTAATGGTTTTAAGAGTGTTTTAACAGAGGATTGTCCTTGATCTCAAAATTTCTAAAGTTTTGAACTATATAGATGTCAATGCAGAATTTGAAAAACAAGATGAATATTATTTACTTGTTATCGAAGCATGTTTAGTGGAAAACGATAAAACCTGGATAATTGATTCAGGTACTACTAATCATGTTTGTACTTTCTCACAGAAAATAAGTTCCTGAAGATAGTTGACAGAAGGAGAAACAATCTTTAAGGTAGGGACCGGGGAGGTTGTTTAAGCTAAAGTAGTAGGAGATATGAAGTTATTTGTAGGAGATAGATATATTTATCTTTGAAATTCTTATTACATTCCTTTTATGAAAAGAAATATGATATTTGTCTCTTGTTTGCTAGAACAAAACTATAGAGTTTCTTTTAAAAATGATGAAGTGTTCATCAATTCAAGAAATAACAATATTTGTTCTGCAAAATTAGAAAATAACTTATATTTGTTAAAACCATCTAAGGTAAAGGCCGTTTTGAACATAGAGATGTTTAAAACTGCTGAGACTCATAAGAAAAGAAAAGTCTCTCCAAATGCCTATTTTTTGCACTTGAGACTATGTCATATAAATCTCAATAGGATTGAGAGGCTGGTTAAGAACGATCATCTAAATAATTTAGAAGACTATTCATTACCGCCTTGTGAATCCTGTCTTGAGGGTAAGATGACTAAAAGTTCTTTCTCTGGAAAAGGTCTTAGAGCAAAAGAACCCTTATAATGTTAGAGCTAGAGGAGGGTATGAACATTTCATCAGCTTCATTGATGACTATTCGAGATATGGGCATATTTACCTGATGCACTAAAAGTCTGAAACATTTGAAAAATTCAAAGAATATAATACTAAGGTTGAAAACCAATTAGGTAAAAAGATTAAAACACTTCGATAAGATCGAGGTGGTGAGTATATGAACTTAGAATTCCAGAACTATTTAATAGAACATGGAATCCAGTCTCAACTCACAACCCCCGGCACACCTCAGCAAAACGGTGTGGCAGAAAGAAGAATCAGAACCTTATTGGAGATGGTTCGTTCCATGATGAGTTATGCTCAGTTACCAAATTCTTTCTGGGGACACACAGAAATTGCAGTGTATATTTTGAACAAGGTTCCCTTCAAAAGTGTTTCTGACACACCTTATGAGTTCTAGAGAGGACGTAAAGGAAATTTACGTCAGTTCAGAATTTGTGGTTGCCCGACACATGTGTTGGTGCAAAATCCTAAAAAGTTGGAATGCCTTCAAAAGGATGCCTATTTGTAGGCTACCCAAAAGAAATGAAAGGTGGTTTCTTTTACGATCCTCAGGAAGATAAGATATTTGTGTTGATAAATGCAACCTTCCTGGAGGAAGACCACATGAAGAATCATCAACCATGCAGTAAGCTAATAATAGATGAAATGTCCAGAGAAAGATAAATACATCAACAAGAGTTGTTGATAGAGCAGTTCCATCAACAAGAGTTGCTGATGATACTGGTATTTCACATCATGCTTAAGAGTTGAGAATGCCTTGTCATAGTGGAAGGGTTGTGCAATAGTCTGACCGTTCAATGGGTTTAATTGAACCTCAAGTCAACATACTAGATGATGGCTTAGACAATCCATTGACTTTCAAACAAGCAATGAATGATATGGATAAAAACCATGGATTAAAGCCATGCACCTTGAAATGGAATCTATGTATTTCAATTCTGTCTGGGATCTTGTAGATCAACTTGAAGGGGTAAAACACATGGTTGCAAATGGATCTACAAGATAAAACGAGACCAAGCTGGTAATATACAGACCTACAAAGCAAGACTTGTGGCAAAAGGGTTTACCCAAAAAGAGGGGGTAGATTATGAAGAAACCTTCTCTCTAGTTGCCATGATAAAGTCAATTAGAATACTCTTGTCCTTAGCTAGATTTTGGTTATGAAATATGGAAAATGGGTATTAAGACATCCTTTCTGAATGACTATCTTGAAGAGAGTATCTATATATCTCAACCATAATGGTTAATTGAATAGGGTCAAGAGCAAAAGGTTTACAAACTTAATCGATCCATTTATGGGTTTAAACAAGCACTAGATCCTGAAATATGAGATTTGACACTGCGATCAAATCTTATGGCTTTGAACAAAACATTGACAAACATTGTGTTTACAAGAAAATCATTAACAAAACTATTGCTTTTCTAATGTTGTATGTTGATGATATTCTACTCATTGGGAATGAAGTAGAATTTCTAGCTGACGTAAGAGATGGTTGGGTACGCAATTCCAAATGAAAGACTTGGGAGAAGCATAGTATGTTCTTGGGATCCAAATAGTTCGAAATCGCAAGAACAAAACATTATATAGACAAGATGTTGTCTAGATATAAAATGCAAATGCCAAGAAAGGAACGTTGCTTTTAAGACGTGGAATTAATTTTCCAAGGAAAAAAGTCCTAAGACACTTCAAAAGATTGAGTATATGAAACGAATTCCATATGCATCAGCAGTAGGGATTTTAATGTATGTAATTTTGTGTACTCGTCTCGATGTATGCTACGCCGTTGGAATAGTTAGTAGGTTTCAGTCCAATCCTGGATATGATCATTGGACTACCACTAAGAACATTCTTAAGTATCTTCGGAGAACGAGAAGTTGCATGCTCGTGCATGGTACTAAGGATCTGATCCTTACTAGATACACTGATTCTAACTTCTAAATCGATATTGATTCTAGGAAATTGACTTCGGGGTCAGTGTTCACTTTGAATGGAGGAGTTGTTGTATGGAGAAGCATCAAGCAAAATTGTATTGCAGACTCCACAATGGAAGTTGAATATGTAGCTGCAAGTGAAGCAGGAAAAGAAGCAGTATGGCTCAGAAAGTTCCTAACTGACCTCGAAGTAGTTCCTAATATGCAC
Organism: Benincasa hispida; assembly: GCF_009727055.1. Classification (NCBI taxonomy): domain Eukaryota; kingdom Viridiplantae; phylum Streptophyta; class Magnoliopsida; order Cucurbitales; family Cucurbitaceae; genus Benincasa; species Benincasa hispida. The sequence continues at coordinate 39,311,955 of NC_052360.1, read as the reverse complement.
CTGCCTGTCACTCTTTATTGTGACAACAGTGGAGCAGTTGCAAATTCAAAGGAACCTCGAAGCCATAAACGACGAAAGCACATCGAGTAAAAGTACCATCTCATTAGGAGATTGTACACTGAGGAGACGTAATCGTCACACAGATAGCCTCACAAGACAACTTAGCTGATCCATTTACAAAGGCTTTCTCGGCTAAAGTGTTCAAGTATCACCTAGTAGGACTAGGTCTACGAGATATTTATCACGAGGGCAAATGGGAGAATATATGGGTATTTAATGCCCTAGTTTATTGTATTTATACTTTTTGTTCTCTCAATGTAACTCAACATTTTATATATTTGTATATATTGATCCACTGGAGTTTTAGTCCAAGTGGGAATATTGTTGGGTTTTATGTCCTAAAACTCGCAACTTGTAAAATTAAAAATATTCAATTATCAATATAAAAGATGTTATTCAACATTTTTTTCAATAAAGGTATTGAATCTATTAATTGCATTCATAGAGTCTAAATCCAATAAATTAAAATCCATGGCTATTACAGAAATACTTGAACTTTATGTAGAGACATAAAGATGGATCAAGTTCGAGTAAATAGCCAAAACGGTTTATAGTATATGATTAAGGTTGGGTACCTTATTCTGGTAACACTATTGGATGCGGCCTACTCTGTAGCTGTTACAAGTTGTTGTAAAGATACTACAAACGAAGTGATCTAGATTCGTTCATGTATTAACATAAGGAGTGGGAGTGTCCTATGCAATGAGTTTGCATAAGATCAAACCAATAAATATGTCACTCATACTTTAAAACGTTGTTTACTGTTAAGACTGACTATTTCACTTAGATCATCTAGGTAACTCTATATTATCCTTGAACTAACTATGAACTCTTGTTTTTTTAGGATTATCCTTAGATTTGTATAGGTGAGGGTTGGCTCAATAGCGCAAACTCAATAAACCTCCCATTTCAGGGGTACGACCAGGTATATAGCTGAGGACATAGGCTGCAGGACGGAATTCATGCCTACCCGATTTAAGGATAGGAGAAAGGTTATTCTCTTAAGTACTGAATCCATGTCTTGAACAAGGGGCCCCATGAAGGAATTCGAATCTGAGATTTCCATGAGCAACGGAAATCAAATCATTCCAAATTACAATCATGAATGAATAATACAAATTAAAGTCGTCAACAAAACATACAGTTATGCAATTAATACATAAATTACAACATGAACAACTACAAATGAACAAGGAGAAAACTCTATGAACATTTGTAGACTTGTCACCATGCTCCTTGCTCATGAAAGCTTAAATGCAGCAACCTTGAACGCTCGAACAACACGACCGCAACACTGTATGAACACTTTGCACTCGTCTTCAGCGATCGCCTCACGAACTCCTCAGCAACACGAACGGCCTCACAGAACCTCGACCGTGTCAAGTTGAGTAAGACACCACCAAGAAGGTTACCTTGGTATTTTTGATGGGAAAATCCAGAGGGTGGGCTTTTTTCGAACTTGGAAAGAGGCAGACAAAGGAGTAAAAGTTAAGCGATCGTTTAACTCATCACATAGCTTGGTGTCTATCACCACAAACACTACACGATTGGTAAGCTGTCGCTTAGTAAATACTGCACGACCGTTTAGCTCGCCCAAGCTATCGTTTAGTAAATCTGTATTTACTTGACAACTATCGTGAGTTGTTTTTCTGAGAGAGAAGTCTCAAAAACAAACTTTCAACATTTTATAAAAAACTTACTAAAATTAGGAAAACAATTTTCCTTTTATCTCACAGTTATCATGAATCACCAATAACCACCCACTCAATTGGTTATTAAAGAAAAAGAATTAATTATAGAATAATTAATATTATTATAAATATAAATGATAACTAACTTATCATACTATATTATAACCTATAGTTTTAATATTTCATTCTCATGAAATATATAAACCATAGTTCTTTTTCTATTCCATTGTACTTAATGTAAATCTCATTTACATCAATCCTCCACTTGATGTATCTCATACATCATACCGATTATATCATATATAATCAAAATATCTTTTGTCAATTTGAACACATCACATCAACACCAAGAACTATTCCTCAACTAAATCTATTGAGCTAGCAAGGATACCTTATGGACCTGTAGCTCGAAGCTCCAACGGTGCGTGAATAACTGACTAAACTCTTTAGTCGCGGGATCCACCATCTGTTAACTGTCAGGCACTCTTCTAAAGACCGACAGCTGAACTCTCCTTACCACAGATATATTATGTGTCCATCTTAACTAATCAGAAGTGCGACAATCTTTCACAGATCGCTCGTAAGTACAGCTGGGCCAATAACCGTTATGCCTCTGTAGTTACATATAACTCCTTAAGTACTACTGATCCCTCTAATGAATGTAAGTCATAGTCCTACTATGATTGAGTCCTCTCTTCCAAAGAGAAGTTGTGGCCACTATGTTCAAGCCCCGAAATTAGACCTTAAGGGAGCAATCTCTCTACTTATCCCTGCTTCGGGAAATGAGTGAATTCCATCTTGTGGACTGAGTTCCCAGCTCCCAGATCAGACAAGTCCCCAAAAAGGTAGGCATGTTGAGTTGGTAATCTGGCCACTCTCACCCATACTAATCAAAGGACCGCCCTCAAAGGCAGGAGTTCCCAAAACACTCAAGTTTGAGGTCGTGTCACCTATGGTCGTTTAGGTGAGATGTAAGCTCTAGTATCAAAGGCGTTATATACAGAGTCTAGTCATCTCGTAGTCCAGGTCTTATACAAACTCTTTGTATAGGACACCCCTGCTCGCATATCTCTGCATGAATGGTTAGGATCTACCATCTGTAGTAGTTTACAACACTTGCAAACCTCTACAAAGTGGGTCATATCCGTAGTGTCACCAAGATCAGGTATCCCACCTTAATCCGTATACAACAGACCTATCTAGGTTATCACTTAAGGCATGATGCACTTGTATATCACATACACATGCTTAAGTTCATATAAGATAATCAAGGAACTTTTTTTATTGGATATGAGTAAATGTCATAATTAAATAACACTTATTTTATTCATCAAATAATGTGTATCTTTACAATACAATGAAACTCCAGGAGAATTAGGACACCAATCCTAACAATCTCCCACTTGTCCTAATCATCTATGTAAGAGATGAAATATTCATACCCACCTCGAGCTCTAACATTCATCGGACCGCATAGGTCTGAATGTAGCAACTCCAAGGCTTCCTTGGCTTTGTAACATTTTCTAGTAAAAGGTCGTTTGGTCATCTTTCCTTCGAGGCATGATTCACATATCGACAAGGAGTTTTCTTCTAAACTCTTTAGAAGTCCACTTTGAACCAACTTCTCAATCATATTGTGGTTGATGTGACCTAACCTCAGATGTCAAAGATGGGCGTTTTCCTTTAGAGAAACCTTTGGTCCTTTAGCTGTTGTTGCCATACTGAACATTTCAGTGTTAAATAAGGCTTTTATGACTAATGACCTTAGTACATATAAGTTATTTTCCATTGAACCATAACCAATCTCCATTCCATTCTTGAAAATAAACACTTTATTCTAAAAGAAGGAAACAGTATAGCCTTGTCCAATGAGACAAGAAACTGAGATTAAGTTCCTCTTAATATGAGGTACTACAAAAATATTATCTAGTAACAGATAACGTTTCTTGTCAACCAATAACTTCAGCCTGCCTACAGCAAAAGCTAAAACAACCTCACCAGTATCGACTCGAAGAGTCATCTCTTCCTATGGCAACATTTTCCAGGAACTGAATCCTTGGTAAGAGGAACTGACATGATTGGTAGCACCTAAATCAAGGATCCAGACAGAATCATCATTTTTTACCAGACACATCTCCATACCAATAAATCATAATTACTGTCTTGTCTCCTCTTTTGGAGAGTAGTGGGATCGAGGTCGTTTGCCACGAAATTCGTTTCATATAATTCTTTCCACTGTAAGTAATCGATCATTTTAAAAGCTTTAAATGGAAAGACTAACAAGTTGCTGGAAAAAAAAACACATTGACCTACGTTAGGTTTTGAGCAAACACCCGTTGTAAAATAAAACAACATCCAATAAGGTTTTAGTAAAACTAATATGAACCCTGTGTGACATCTGATTTTGCAATGATACTTCAAAGATTTAGGACAAAAGTCACCGAAGGGAGGTCAGTTATCCCTCCTCTGAATTGAGAAGATCTCAACCAGTCATTAACACTAGAACAACTCTTGTTTCTATAACGACTAGCCATCATTGATTTGGCCAAGAGACCATTAACTTACTTAACAATCTCCCATAAGTGTGACCCGCCATTTTAAGCCCTAGAGGTCCATCCCAGAAGGCCAATCCAAAGAGAAAAAATCTGATTGGGGCAAAATCTAAAGCGATCCTATCCATTTCTGGAGTTCACCTTGATCTTGACCAACTGCACAAAATCCATCCAAAGGGGGACACACAAAAGGCGACACAAGGGCGTACAGATTGATCTCACGATGTGAACCAATGACAGAGATCGTAGGTCGTGTTGACATACACCCTACACCCACTTACTATAAATTCTCTCTCCGCCCACCTTGATATTGACTCATGCAAACACCATCCGAAGGGGGATGCATCTAAGGTACCACGAGGCTAAACATGAATCTCACGGTATGAACATACAGGGAGAAATGTGAGTGGAATCATAGACATATCTGATACGCCTCTTCCGCCCACTGAGTATTTTATAACCTAGGGTTTAGCTTACTTAGAAAAAACATGGCTAAGAATTTTAACTAAGTTACTTTTAGGTTTTCCCAAGAGTAACTTTTACCTTGGATAGTGAAACAAATTTTGATCATAATCCATTAAACACTTTAACCGAGTCTTTGACCAAATCGTCGCATGCTTGTTGAAAATCTATCTAATTCACCTTTCTAGGTAGGTTCCCAGGTAGGGGTGTTACGTTTCCATCAACTTAAGAACCTCAGCCTAGCCAGAACCCGCCTTAAACAAAAGGTCCCTTATAGATAGGTTTACAACAAATTTAATCTTTTATTCCAATCAATTTAATCCTATTAAATCAATTTTTAAAGATTAATCTAGGTTACTAAACTCTTTAGAGCCATGTGAACTTAGGTGTATCTCAATCCAATCAAACTTGGAAAGAGGCAGACGAATGAGGAAACACCGATTGTGTACACGATTGTGTAAGTGGGAGATGACGGAGACCTATCATATAGGTCAATGCCCATTCGTTTAGGTAACGCTACGTGATCGTCTAGCAAAATCTAAGTAATCGTTTAGCTCATCGCATAGCTCAGTGTCTGTCGCCTACAAACATTACATGATCGTTTACTTCGGGCAAGCTGTCACTTAGTAAATACTGCACGATTGTTTAGCTTGCCCAAGCTGTTGTTTAGTAAATCTATATTTACTTGACAACTACCAAGAGATGTTTTTTCGAGAGAGAAATCTCAAAAACAAACTTTCAACCTTTTGTAAAAAACTTACTAAAATTAGGAAAACAGTTTTCCTTTTATCTCACGGTTACCATGAATCACCAATAACTACCCACTCAATTGGTTATTAAAGAAAAAGAATTAATTATCCAATAATTAATAATTATTATAAATATAAATGATAACCAACTTATCATACTATATTTATAACCTATAGTTTTAATATTTCATCTCATGAAACATATAAACCGTAGTTCTTTTTCTATTCCATGGCACTTAATGTAAATCTCATTTACATCAATCCTTCACCTGATGTATCTCATACATCATACTGATTATATCATATATAATCAAAATACCTTTTGTCAATTTGAACACTTCACATCAACACCAAGAACTGTTCCTCAACTGAATCTATTGAGCTAGCAAGGATACCTTATGGACCTATAGCTCGAAGCTCCAACGGTGCGTGAATAACTGACTAAACTCTTTAGTCACGGGATCCACCATCCGTTAATTGTCAGGCACTCCACTAAAGACTGACAGCTGAACTCTCCTTACCACAAATATATTATGTGTTCATCTTAACCAATCAGACGTGCGACAACCCTTCACAGATCGCTCGTAATTACAACTAGGCCAATAACCGTTATGCCCCTGTAGTTTCATCTAACTCCTTAAGTACCACTGATCCCTCTAATGAACATAAGTCATAGTCCTACTATTATTTGAGTCCTCTCTTCCATATGTTCAATCCCTGGAATCAGCCATTAAGGGAGTAATCTCTCTACTTATCCCTGCTTCGGGAAAGGAGTGAATTCCATCTTATGGATTGAGTTCCCAGCTCCCAGATCAAACAAGTCCCAAAAAATGTAGGCATGTTGAGTTGGCAATCTGGCCACTTTCACCAATACTAATCAAAGGACCGCCCTCAAAGGCAGGAGTTCCCAAAATACTCAGGATTGAGTTCATGTCACCTATGGTCTTTTAGGTGAGATGTAAGTCTCTAGTATCAATGGAGTTATATACAGAGTCTAGTCATCTCGTGGTCTAGGTCTTATACAAACTCTTTGTATAGGACATCTCCACTCGCACGTCTCCACATGAATGGTTAGGATCTACCATCTGTAGTAGTTTACAACACTTACAAACCTTTACAAGGCGTCGTATCCATAGTGTCACCAGGATCAGGTATCCCACCTTAGTCCTTATACAACAGACCTATTTAGGTTATCACTTAAGGCATGATCCACTTATATATCACATATACATGCTTAAGCTCACATAAGATAACCAAGGAACTTTGTTTATTGGATATGAGTAAATGTCAGAATCAAATAACACTTATTTTATTCATCAAACAATGTGTATCTTTACAAAACAACGAGACTTCAGGAGAATTAGGACAAGAATCCCAACACCCCACCCTCTCACTTGCTCGAGAGGGATTTGGTTTAGTGATTGGATCATAAACCAAATGTTCATTAGAGGATCAGTTGGAACGTAAGGAACAAGACATAATATCGAGGGTGAAACAACACATTGACCCAGTCGGTATTACGAACAACCTGTGAAGGATCGACTTATTAGTTATGGTTATATTGTGTGGACACAAATATATTTACACTGAGGAGAGTGTAACTATCGAGCGATAGTGGTGTGACTTGATAGTTAACGAATACTTATTAATTCGGTATAAAGAGTTTAGCCAATTAATCTTAATCGTTAGAGCTCATGATCTGTAAGAGAAGATATTTTGGACATGATGGTCCATTTCAACGTGACAGAAGTAAATGGTGTTGTTGTTGATGAGAAGAATCAAATTGGTTTTATTCTTGAATCTCTTCCAAAGAGTTTTTTTTTAGTTCTGCACGAATGCGCTCATGAATAAAATAGAATATAACTTGACTACGCTTCTCAATGATCTACAGGCTTACCAGACCATGATGAGAGCTAAAGGACTGGAACCAGAAATAAATGTTACTACCGTTGAGAAAAAAGGATCGTCCTCTAAGATGCCTGATATTGCTTCTTCTTCATTGAATAAAAGTATTCTAGTAAAGAAGATAAAAGGAAAGGAAAATAAGAAACCTACTAGTAGAAAAGGTAAGGTAAATGCTGCAGATAAATGAAAATTTTTTCACTGTAGCGAAGAAGGGCACTGGAAGAGAAACTGCCCACAGTACCTTGCAGATCAAAGAGTAGAGAAAGTAAAACAGGGAAATTAGTTTCTGAGGATTGCTTGCTATGAGATAGTACTCCAACTTGTGAATATAGGAGCATATCTTAAAATGACCAGTGGGAGATATTGCAGTTGCTGCCAGAAGAAAATCTCTTGCTTTTGTGATAAAAGTTATTTTTGTAAAGAATGTATTGTGTTTTTTATAAATAAAATATTCATTAACAAAAGACATATTTGTTCTACTGCAAAATAACTTCTGTTAGAACCAATCTAGTTAAAAGTCATTTGTAAATATTTAGATATTTAAAAACGGCTAGCAAGCAATGAAGGCAAATAGTTATTTAACCTAAATAATAAGTTCAGAACACTTGAAAGGTTCAAAGTGTATAAAACTTGTTAGGTAAAATAAAGAATACTTCCATTGGATCAAAGTAAGGAATATAGAATGTTTGAGATTTCTAGGACTATTCTGATAGAACATAAAATCAAATGAAAACTTTCTACACCTAGTTACCTTAATTGTTTTGAATTATGTTCCATAAAAGCAAGTATATATCAATAAAGATATATTGATCAAAATTGACACTGTAAACAAAAGTTGTTTTGGACAGGTAAAAAACATCTTACTCAAAGAGTTAAGAGTACCTCGATTTAGTGAGAGGAATGTATGACTTCCTAGCCATTATTGAGAAACAAGAGTTGTGAAAATAAGATGTATTCCTTATAGTTTAATAAGAAGTCCATTGTATACAAACATGTTTATAGCAATTCTCTCGGCTAATTTGTTTAAGAATCTCTTAGTAAGACTAGGACTATAAGGTATATAACCTAGGGAAAGTGGGAGAAAAACCCATGGGTATATGATACCTAAATGCTAACCATGGGTATGCAATGCCCTAGTTTATTGTATTTCTCCATTAAAACTCAAAAACTCAGTATTATCTAATCATATATATTTGTTACTACTGGAGTTTTAGTCTAAGTGAGAGTTTGTTTGGTTTATGTCCTAAAACTCATGGTTTGAAAACATTAAACTTATTTTGAAAATTCAACAAGTTGTTATTGAATATATGAATGACTTATTTCGTTTTAGAAATAAATCCAATAATCTAAAAAATCCATGACTATTACATGAGTACTTAAACTTTATGTAGAGACACAAAAGTGGATTAGGTTCAAGTAAATAGTCAAAATGATCTATACTATATGAATAAGGTTGGGTGACTTATTCGGGTAACACTATCAGATGCGGCCCACTCTGTAGTTGTTACAAGAAGTTATAAAGTGCTATAGACGAAGTGATCCTAATTCGTACATGTCATGACATGAAGAGTGTGGGTGTCCTATGCAATGAGTTTGCACAAGATCGTACCACGAAATAAATCACTCTTACTTTATAACGCTGTTTATTGTTTAAGACTGACTATTTCAAAGCGACCTAGGTAACTTAACCTTAATCTTGAGCTAATTATGAACTTTTATTTATTCGGGATTATCCTTAGATTTGCATAGGTGAGGGTTAACTCAACAACACCGGCTTAATAAGCCTCCCATTTCAAGGATAAGATCGGGTAGATAGCTGGGGACATAAGGTGCAAAATGTAATTCACTCCTACCTGCTTTCAAGAATAGTAGAGAAGTTGTTCTTTTAAGTACTAACTTAGAGTCTTGAACAAGGGGTCCCACCCTCTCATTGGCTCGAGAGGGACTCGATTTGATGATTGGATCACAAACCAATTGTTCATTAGAGGATCAGTGGGACTTAAGGAACATGAATTAATCTCGGGGGTAAAACAACCTTTTAACCCAACCGTTATTATGAACAACCTGTGAAGGGTTAACTTACTAATCATGGTTATATCTAGTGAATACAATATATCTACAGTGAGAGGAGTGCAACTCTGGGTTTTAGTGGAGTGACCCAGTAGTTAACGAATGAGGGTTAATTTGGCGTAAAGAGTTTAGCCAATTAATCTCGGATCGTTGGAACCCATGATCTATAGGTCCATGAGGTCTCCCTACCTACTAGCTCACAAATGGATTAGCCTTATAGTAGCGTGATAAGTTAATTTGAAAAGTTCAAATCAGAATTAAGGGAATAAGTAATTATATATGATATAATTAAACGTTTAATTTTAGAATTAAACAAAATTGGAGAATCAAATAATATTTAAATATTAAATTCATGAATAGGGTTTCATGATGGTGGGATTAGTGTTAAATTAATTTAATATTTGATATTCATTTAATTGGATTAATTAATTGAGTATTAATTATTAATTCTATTAGAAAAATAAATTTTGAATTAATTTTTGTAAAATTAAATATAATTTCTGTTTTAATTATTGAATTAAAAGTTGAAATTTTTGAAAATAAGTTTCAAATTAAAAGGAAAAAGAAAATAATTGGAAAGTGGAAAAACCCATAAAAATGAGATTATTTCACTTACTTCTTAACCACTTTACTCAATTTCCAGTTTCCAAATTCAGTCAATCTTCCAAGAATGAGTTGCAATTCATGCAGCAGTAGTATTTCCATGACTGTCATGCAATAAATAGTGAAAAGGCTGAGTGGAAATCTTGATGCAATCTGTTGTTGAAGCTCTGAAAATCTGAGTGTTGAAGAAGAGTTCTTCAATTGCTGAAAACCAGAAAGCTTCCTCCAAATTTCCTCCAATTCAAACTTATTTTGAGTCCTACAACTCAATCTAAGGCAACTAGCGGATAGTAGGGAAGACCTTGTGATGGTTCACGAGCTTTTCAAGGAGATAGCAGCTGGGGATTGTGATTAAAATGTTTCTTCAAAGGTATGACATGAAACCCTCTAGTTAGTTTATGAGCATGCTTAATTCAAAGCCAAAAATTAATGAATTAGAATGCTTAATGATCCGTTTTTCTTTCGCTGCATGTTTTCTAACTCTAACACATATAATATTTGGTATCTACCAAAAGCTGTAACCAACTTGAACTTACAAATTGTCCTAAAATCACAAGTACTAGCAATTACTTTACAAATCATAACAACACCAAATTAAGCCTAAATCTTCTTTGGTTCATATAATTAAATACACAAATTTAATATTAATTTATCGAACACTGTAATTAGCTTTTACTATTTGAAATTAAAATTTACTAAATGTTATTCATATTTTAATAATTTTAAATTAATCTACTAAACACTGTAACTAGTTTTCTCTAATTTAAAATTAAAAGTTAGTAAGCGTTATTAATATATTTCTACTTGAAAATTAATTTACTAAAGACTATATTTCTACTTGAAAATTAATTTACTAAAGACCATAACTAATTTTTTCATTAATTGCTATTTAATGATAGTTGATCGCACCCAAAAAAAGTCATATAAGTGAAAAAAAAATCTTTTTTTCCTACCAAAAACACTTTTTTTCTTTTATTTTCAATTTAATGAATCTAAATAATTGTCACTCTTTAATAACGATTAATTTTAGTCATAACTTGGTGACACAAAAAAGCTATCATAATAGTCCAAAACTCCAAAAAATTCCATCTTTTCCTGCCAAAATCGTCTCTTTTTCGTTTTCTTACATTTAATGATTGTTATTTATCGTCATAAATTCATGACGAAAGAAAAATTGTCATGAATTTCAGAAAATCAAAGAACTCCATTTTTTCTCCTACAAAAAACACATGAATTTGGCTTTTATGATTGTTTTTTCTCTCTTCTCTAAATTTTTTTTTTAATACAACAACTGTGGGATGAGGACGAAACCTTCGACCTCTAAAATAACGGTCATACCAATTATAATTGAGCTAAACTTATTTTGACACGACTTTCGTTCTTATAGATCGAAGGTCATGCCAAAGCCCAAATTGTTACAACATCAATATATAAGCCATCTTCTTATTATTAATTTATTATAATAAAGAAATAATTATAGTCCTTTTAGGAATGAATTTTATCGGATAGGAATTATTCTCATCTCATTTTAAATTTCTAACGAAATACAAGTGTGAATTTTAAAATTTTCTAATCAAAACCAAACATATTTTGAGACAACAAAAAATAAGGATTTTGTTTTTTTTTTCTAGATTATTTATTTTTTAAAACAATTTTTTTATTCCACAACCTTATGGGACTTTGTTCTTAAAAAAAAACAACAGATAAAAATAAATATATTATTTCCCTCCCTCTCTTTTTTCACGTGAATATAATTTAAGTTTCTTTAAAAGTGTGAAAATGAAGCTAACTTTATTGATCATGAAGAGGTTTATAGTTTGAATTTCTACTCCATTGTACTATAAAAAGTTTCATAAAAAATAATTTAATATAATTTTCATTGTATGAACTATGACCATATATATTTTTTTTCCGTTAAGAGTGATAAAAATCATTTTATTAAACATATGCTTTTGTTGAATTAATGGAATATAATTAAATTTATTTATCTTAAATGTTAAACTTTAAAGAGAGTTAAATTTTCATAATCATTTGATTTTTTTTTTTGGATAAATGCATATATAGCAATCAAGTTCAAAATATTTATTGTTATAGCATAATGCAAAAAAGTTTACATATACAACAAAATTTAAATTTTCCTTTCGAAATCTATCAGTGATAGATCATATCGTTAATAGGGATTTATCAGTGATAAATCATATCATTGGTAGAAATTTATCAGCGATAAAATCTACCATAAATAGATTTTACTATATTTACAATTATTTAAAAATATCTTTATACACTTAATTATTATCTTAAAAATATTACTCATTTCAATTACTACTTTTATTTCCAGGTACATATCTCAAATATGAATTTTGGATAGGATCATACCTACATTTCAATTACTCATTTCAGTTTTTTATTTTATTTTATTTATTTATTTACAATCATTGGGTGTAAAGCTGAAATAAACATTGTTTCATTTGTTGATAATTTACATAAATGATCAAGATGCCATAATTATCAAATTATGGAAAAAAATATTATTATTTTCTTTATTAAAAAAATATTTTTGTGACATTATAATATGCAATACTTTAACACAATAATTGATGGTATGAGTTGTTAAATTATGTTTCAATTACTAGAAATAAATTATTCAACATGAATGCAAAAATTAGCATTACCTAGGCTCCTAGAAATGCATTTAATGCCTATATATATATATATATATATATATATATTGAGAAAATATATTTATATATTTAATTTAATGTGGGAATGGAGAATTTTAAATTGGTCCAATGTCTAACTATTTGAAATTGTGTTAATTATTTATAAAAAAACAATGGTGCTCAAAGGATTTAAATTATTTTAAAATATATTATTTTAGAATGGGTAAAAAATAATTATTTTTATTTTTTAATGTCTTGCTAAATCACACCTACAAGGAGATGAAGCTCAATATCTTTGGCGCTAATGGATGGTTTGAAGCGTGCTCTGTTTCATGGAGTTTCAAATTGAGAAGTGGAAAGCTATCCAAGGAAATAGCATGAAGAGATTACAAATCTTGGAAGTAGAGGTTAAAAGCTTTAAATTTATCTCCAAAGCCATTAATTCTCTTGGCCATAATATTGGTAGTTGGGCTTGGTCCAATAGGGAAAGGACGAAGTGGGCTTCTAGTCCTCCTTGGTTAGTCCCTTACTTCGCTTTGGATGAACAATATTGTAATTCTCCTATTATGGGAATTTAAACCTTGGCAATTTCTACTCAAAAAGAAAAAGAAAAATTCAATGTCTTTTTGTTTTACAATATATGAGTCGAGATTGATAGGACAAACTTTATGCCAGTTGAATTATATACTTATTATGATACCTCAATGTTAACTTGAACAAGGCTTAACTAGTTAAGAAATAATATCTTCGACCAAAAGGCTCGAAATTATAATATCTATACAATATAGTGTTGAACTCCAAATGATAATAATAACAGAAGTTCTTAAATTTTTAATTTTATATCTAATAGTCTCTAGTAATAAACAAAACTATTGACAAAATGTTAAATGTGTGGAGAGTTACCCATGTCAAGGTCCAAAGTCCATGGACGAGCCCAAGCCCAAGAGGTGCCAAGAAAGAGCATAGCAGAGGGTGCATCCCAAAGGATAAATGTCAATGCCTTGGAGGGGTTTGGGGAAACCAGCTGAGAGCTATTAAATGTATCAATCGAAAAATAAACAATGTCTCTGATACCCCCGAGGCCAAGGCCGAATAGGGATCATTCAACCTTGAGCACCAAAAAATGTCTCTGATACCCCTACTATCACATGAAACTGTTGGCATATGTCGGAGGATTGGTTTACAAATAGTCCCGTTCAACCACCCCAAATGGGATGGGGTAAGTAATCTCTAAACAAGATCGAGACCAGACCAAAAGGAAGCAGACTAGAGGTCAGGGTCATCGAGCATCTGAGACGTAATCCAAAGTGAACGAGATCCAAGTGCCAAAATTTGGCACCATTTATAACAACATCAATCGATAAATCGCCCACACGTTGCTAAGAACAACTCTGCTCGACCGAACGGAAGCTTGCACCACTTAAGTAGACCTAGCTTTGTCGAATGGCAAGAAGGACCGCACTTGAACGAGAAGATCTGATGGGATAGGAGATAGTCGTACACAACCCTAATGGTACGAACCAAGAAATCACATTTCCATCAAATGAACATGAAGATGATATGGATTAGAATCATTAAGTTTCCATGTAAACTTTAGTTGTTTTCTATAATTTTAGAGTTTAAATTCAACTATTAAAATTATGGTCGTTGAATTTAAAGATGGTTGCTGGAAAGTATGGGATGCATTAAAGATGATGACTGTCATGAATAGATTTTGCATTAAAGATGGTGGTTGAAAGATAGTTTTTGGGAAGATGACTACTTCTTTAATGTAGGATATCTACAAGGCTATATAAAGTCTCATATCCTTTCAGTTATAAAAGAATAAGAATTTGGATGAATGATAATGAAAAATTCTAAAATGTAGAATTTTGTTTCTTGTGTGTTCTTATGATAGAATTCATTAATATTTGGAGCATTCAAATGAGAATTTGTTCTACCTTGTTTGTGGAGTGCATTGAAGATCAAGGGTTGATGGGAGTTTCTAACTTTAATGAACCAAGGATCGGATAAAGATAGAAACTCCCAACCCTGGATCTTCAAAGCACTCCACAAGCAAGGTAGATCATTGTCCGATCCTTAGTTCAAATCAAATTGGTTTTAGGACTGTGTTCTTTGGGTCTTGTTGTTCAACATGATTCTTAGATCCCATGCCTAGGGGTTTCATATCATTTGGTATCAGAGCTTTGGCTCTAGATCAGGTATATCTTTTCATTGTTGCAATGGCTTCCTTATTCTTCTATTTCAATTTTTTATGTTTTTCCTAGTCATCTCCTCACATTCTGTCAGTTAGATAAAAACTCAAAAAAAGTTTCTATTCTAATTTTCATTTTACATTTTCATCTTCTTCAAAGTTTTAGATATGAGCCTGATCTACAAGATTGCTTTCTTCACGGTCTTCCAATTCGGTTTCCTTTAGTGTCAAATGTTCTTGTTTTGAAAATCTGAAAAAAAAAAAAAAAAAGTGGTGTAGCCTGATAGATTTCCTGTTGAATGATGTTGTTCATGGATTCTTTGTATGAGAAGATGACTACCAAAAAAGTTGCATTCAAAAGAGATCCTTTAGATTCGAGGATGAATCTTCTTGAAGAATGGGAGAATGATACAAACCAAGAAATCACATTTCCATCAAATGAACTTGAAGATGATATGTATTAGAATTATTAAGTTTCCATGTAAATTTTAGTTGTTTTCTAGCATTTTAGAGTTTAAATTTAAGTATTGAAATTATGATCATTGAGTTTAAAGATGGTTGTTGGAAAGTAGGGAAATGCAATGAAGACGGCGGCTAGTTAAAGATGGTGGCTGCCATTAATAGATTTTGCATTAAAGAAGGTGTTGGAAGATAGTTGTTGGAAAGATGACTACTTCTTTAATGTTTTATGTTGACTTTTTCTACTTTACATTAATTGTATTAGAATCTTTAAAAGGCTATATAAAGCCTCCTATCCTTTCAATTGTAAAGAATAAGAATCTGGATGAATGATAATGGAAAATTCTAAAATGTAGAAATTTGTTTCTTGTGTATTCTTGTGATAGAATGCATGAATATTTGGAGCATTCAAGTGAGAATTGATCTAGCTTACTAGTGGAATACTTTAAAGATCAAAGGTTTATGGGAGTTTCTAACTTTGTTCGATCCTTGGTTCATTAGATCACCTAAGTAATCTGAGTTTAACATATCTTAGGGGTTGAGACCAAATTAGTATTGGGGGTTGTTAGGGTTGAGTTATTTGGGTATTGTTGTTCAACATGGTTCTTAGATCCGATACCTAGGGTTTTATATCATTTGCTCCAAAAATACTTGGAAGAGAGCAAAGTGATGAAATTTCAACTACACGAGGCAAAACATCATCACCTGGCAAGACAACCAAACGACGACCTCTCTTTGAGGAGCCGAAAAACTGGTAAAACCCCAACAAGGGCACACGGGGAAAACTGATAACATTCAAAATGTGCTTGAAGGAAGTCTTACGAGGAGAACCTTAAGCGGAAGCGGATCGAAAAAATTCCATAAATTATCGAATATATAGATTACAGTAAACATACAATAGATATGCATTTAAAATTAAATTACAAAATGCTTTTACAAGAAAAGAGTTCAAGAAATATCACCTTTGAAGAACCTTTTCTTCAGGAATTTCCCTCAAATAGTCATGTATAACTTAAAGACCTTCTTCAAGATAGAACTCGAACCAAAACCCGGTCACAACCACAATGGAATCCTCGGTATTCTCGGGGTGAGAACCCAAGATTGGTACCCTCTAACTATTTTGGTTAGGAGACAAAAGGCTTAAGGTGGAGGAAGAGGAAGATTGAGAGCTTTCTCACACTTAACTAAAAAAAAAAAAACATAACACTTCTATTTAATAGTTCTAAATCGTTCAACACAGGTAAAAAAAAAAAAAAATCTTTTTATTCTCTTTATGCCAAAAAGAATAACCACCCCACTAAAGTGGGTGGAGAGAAAAGATGGGGAAAAGAGATATAACTCCCTTCCTTATTATTAAAAATAATAATAATAATATAAATATAAATATGATAACTAACTTATCATAGTAATATATTATATTATATTATATTATATGTTATATCAAATATAACATATAACCTATAGTTTTGATATTGTATCATATACAATATAAAGTGTAGTTACTTTTCTCTATTTATATGGAATTTAATATAAATCTTATTTATATTAAATTTAACAATTATGAATCACATTCATAGAAAATATATTTGAATATCATTCAAATATTTATTTCCTCCTATTAAGCTATAATGTATCAAATACATTATGATAATTATATCATATATAATTGAAACAATTTAATTATATCATATATAATTAAATCCCTCTATTAATTTGAACAAGTAAAATTAATCCAAAAACTGATTCTCAACTAAATCTAATTGAGCTACCAAGAAGACCTCATGGACCTGTAGCTTGAAGCTCCAATGGTATAGGAATAATTAATTAAACTCTTTAATTATGTTATTCACCATCTGTTAACTATTGAACACTCCACTAAAGTCCGACAATTGCACTTGTTGCACTACAGATATATTTCTATGTCCATTGGATATAACCAATCAGTAGTACGATGACCCTTCACAAATTGCTTGTAAGTACAGCTAGGCCAAATTATCGTTTTGTCCCTATAGTTACATCTATCTCCTTAAGTACCGCTAATTTCTCTAATGAACAATAGATCATAGTCCTACTTTGACTAAACGCCTCTCGAGCCAGGAGAGGGTGTGACGCCACATTGTTCAAGACTCGGAATCAACCCTTAAGGGAGAAATTTATCTACTTATCCCTACTTCGGAGAATGAGTGAATTCCATCTTGTTTAGCTGTGTTCCCAGCTCCCCAATCAGACGAATCTCCAAAATGGTAGACTTGTTGAGTTGACGATTTGGCCACTGTCACCCATACAAATCAAAGGACCGCCCTCATAGGCAGGAGTTCACAACTTACTCAGGATTCAGGTCATGTTACCTATGGTCATCCTAGTGAAATGT
Source organism: Benincasa hispida (assembly GCF_009727055.1). Lineage (NCBI taxonomy): Eukaryota > Viridiplantae > Streptophyta > Magnoliopsida > Cucurbitales > Cucurbitaceae > Benincasa > Benincasa hispida. The sequence goes on along the minus strand of NC_052360.1, from coordinate 39,294,179 downwards.
AAGTCTTTTTTATGAACGGTGTTATATAATGAGACTAAATATTTCGTGATCCGGTTTTATACAAACTTCTTTATATAGAATATCCCCACTCGCATGTCTAATACATGAATGATCAAGATTAGATCATTTGTAGCACTTTAACTTGTAATATCACCAGGATAAGGTACCTAGCCTTATCCATCTACTACAGATCATTTAGGTTATAACTTAAACATGATCCACTTGTATGTCTCCACATATATGTTTAAGTTACAATGATAATCTTTGATGTTAGTTTATTGGTTTATGGTAGCAACTAAAATATAAGATATTTTATAGACAATGAATAAAATGTCACGTATTTGATTAAATACAAAAAAGAGTTTGTTCATACAATGTTTACAAACTATAGGACCTTACGAGATTTAGAACATCAACCCCTAGGTTATCAATATAATGAAAATATAGAGTACATAAATAATAAACTAGGACATAACACCACCCAGTATAATATCTCCCACTTGCCTAGCCCAGACGTGACCTGTTCAATAGACCCATACTCGATAGGTGACCCTTAAACACTGTAGTCGTGAGGGCCTTTGTAAACGGATCAACAACATTGTGCTCTGAAGCTATTTGTGTGACAATCACGTCCCCTCGATTCACAATCTCTCGAATAAGATGATACTTCTGCTCTATATGCTTGCCATGCTTATGACTCCTAGGCTCTCGGGAATTAGCCACAGCACCATGATGCGTTATGTTATGATGTGGAATTGTGGATGAAATGCGATAATGAAAATGCGTTGAACACTCAAGTTTTCTCAATGGGATCCAAGTGTAAACCCCACTGAGTTTCCTGGTAAGTCCAGGGTCGAACTCAGGGACTTGGGAAACAATATGCAGTGGTGATTTCTCAAAAGACATTGCGATAACCAAATATATTAAGTAGTTGATTGGTTTTGTTGTTTGCGGTAATGAAAATAAATAAATGCGGCAGAGTTCGAAAAGAGTTGACGAACGGAAGATGCGATGAGTATGCGGTGAACGGGTTGAGAAGAGTTTTGGCTAACACTTCCTAGGATGCATTCATGCTTTGCGATCATGCAACACACATACAATAGTAGATCATCTCTCGATGCGAATGCTACGACTTCTAATACTAGAACGCATGCGATATATGCGATAAGTCTATAGGACCTACATATAAGCCTCTATTCTTATTTATGCGATGACAAAATGACATACACAAATAAGGCAACCACATAATATCATACCTATCTTTAGGATGCATGTGATACAGGTTGGCAAACAGAGCTTATCTCGAAGTCCCTATCTCTTGTTTATATAGTTCTAATCTTGCTCTTTCGAGTCTAGATTCTAACCTAGCTCTCTCAAGTCTTAGGTTCTTTCTTTAGACTCTCTCTTGAGTAGCTCTAAAGGAATGTTTGGCACAGCATAAAACAAGACAATCGTAAGCAATGAAAATCCTAGGTCATGTTAGCTTAGTTGTTCTCAACTCATTCGGCTAGTTTAGCTACTCATGCGTGCTAAGAGTGTGAACAGATATAGAATAAGAACTTCCATTTTATAAATATAAATTTGAAGTACAAAATAACAATGCAAGAATAGAATAAAGAGTCTGGTAGCAATCTCTTGCATCCCAGAACTTTTACACTGTCTTTTCTACTCGTGTTCAAAAGATAATCTCGCTCTCGCGAGAGTCGGGCCACTTTCTGCTTCTACGCCTCCAGGTTCTCTTTCGAGTTGGCCTGAGCGATCTTCCGACGTCTCGGCTCTTCTCTTGCTCCGCCTTAAAAATAAAAGAAAAATTATGGACAAGGCTAAACTATGAACAAAACTTGTGAACTCGTAAGCAGGTGAACTTTAGAACCCCTTTTCTGAAGGATGCCTTCGGTATTTATAGAGCTTCGGGTGAAGGCGACTTCTCTCTTATGATGGCACAGATGGGATGGCTTTAATTCCCTGACTGATGCGTCGAATAATTGTCACCGAAAATCTCAATGTACTTGTTATCATTAGCGGCTGTCAACTTAATTCGGATTCAACCATCATCAGCTTTCTGTCCCATCGTGATTAATTATACCTTTAATCCAGATGTGCCCACAAAGTTACGCCGGCTCTATGCGGCAATCCTTCTCGAGCAGATGTTTGCGAACACAAATCACCGCGAAGTCTTGCAGTAATGTTGTGCTCGTCCGTTGATTTCCTGTGATCGCTTTTTGCACCTTGCGCCAACACATATTCTGCATAAAAATACAAAATTCAACTGTTTCTATGCGATGAACGCATGCGACCACAATGTTATAAACTTAATGCTTTTTGGACACAATCTAACATAATTTATCAACGCAAGCAAGCATTGTTTAAGAATTTAGCACTATAATAACGTGCATTTCTGCCCGTTGTCACACCCCAAAATTTAAATAATGATTGTCTTCAAGCATAAGCTAGATATTTCCTTTAGCAAGTCGCCCGCAATTCTCTTTTCCTAGATTTCTCGAGGATACTTCATTCAAATCCTATACACCAAAATTTCCTTAAATCTTATTCAGGTCTCTTCTTAAAATATTTCTACGACCTAGGGATCACAAGCTTAGCCTTCAAAAGGATTTTACTTGATTCCGGGACATCGCATGATTTATTTCAAAAGGAAAAATTTTCCACCAGGGTGTCAAATTATTTTTATCATTGCATATTCCTTGACATTATTATTATTTTTTTACCTTGCGCTGATCCAAGTGCCTTGCCTTCGTTTTGGCTTGCTCCCACGTGTGTCATGCGGACATCCAACTACGAGCAATGCGCTCTTTCTCAGACTAAACTCATACCTACTTGGCAGCGGAGTTGCGATCATTTATTTATGTGTTGATTCTGGCGACCTACTTTCGTTTTGGCTTGCTCCCACGTGTGTCATGTGGACATCCAATTACGGGAAGTGCCTTTCACAACTTAACTCTTATCAACATGGGTTTCCCATTGCGTTGACAATAGAGTTGTTATTCTCAAGAATTTTTTTTTTCAAAATAGTAAGGTCGAAAATAAATACCTCACCCCTAAATTTAAAATGCGGCAATGTTCTTATTGCCAAAAGATTGAAAGAAGTCATGCGATGTTCTCAGAAAGTTTCGTAAAGGGAGTTTGAAAGAAAGCTTGCAGACCCCTAACTTCTAGAAATATTTCATAAGGTGACTATCTTAAAATTAAGTTGATTCGAGTGTATGCGAAAGAATCGAAGCATGTTTTTCATCATTGAGATCATCATTGGCAAAGAGACAATATACGGTAGCTTACTAAATTGATCCATGTCAAATGATTATGGTAATCAAAGAGGATGCTGTGATAAAACTTTTAAAACTAAACTGCGATGTGATAGTGCAAAATTTGAAATGAAGTTAAGGAAGAATACAACCCTCAAATTTGCGCTGTCACTTATAGTGTGTATTGACGCATCCTTCTTTACGGCGATCTATCTTCTTTGGATTGCAGTGATAGAAAAAGATAAGTTGCGTCTTTGTGTAACACCTCCGCAATCCTGAGCCTTGATCATTGCGAGAAAAACAATGAGAGGGTCAAATAATTTTAAACAAATTTTTTTTTACCGCAATCTCCTTTTTTTTTCGAGTAAGCTTAGATAAAGATTGAAAAGATCTAGTGAAATGAAAATTTTGAGTAGTAGAGAAATGTTGTAGATTCCATGATTTCCAAAACTTGCATCCCTGATGAATTTCAATCGTCTAATAGCGTAGGGACCACCTACTTCTTTCTTTATTCAAAGTTTCTTAGTTCCACAGACTCGAATTGGCGATGCCAGCCTTTTTCGTGATATACTTTTACTCGCTGCCCATTAACTTTGAATATGTTGGTTCCATCATCATTTGATAATTCAACTGCGCCATATGGAAATACCTTCTTAACTATGAATGGTCTGGACCAACGCGACTTTAATTTCCCAGGGAAGAGCCGTAGTCGTGAGTTGAATAGTAAAACCTTCTGCCCGACTTGGAGGTTCTTACTGCATATGTGTTTGTCGTGCCAATGCTTTGTGCGCTCCTTGTAAATCTTTGCGTTCTCATATGCGTTAATCCTTCATTCTTCTAGCTCGAACAGTTGAATTTTTCTTGCTTCTCTTGCTTTTTTCAAGTCAAAATTTAGTTTCTTCACCACCCACAATGCCTTGTATTCCAGCTCTAGAGGCAAATGACATGCCTTACCAAATACCAACGCATACGGGGACATACCTATGGGTGTTTTAAATGCAGCTCGGTATGTCCATAATGCATCATCGAGCTTTTTGCCTAATCCTTTCGCGAAGGTCTTACAACCGTCTCAAGTATCAGCTTGATCTCCCGATTGGACACCTCGGCCTGACTATTCGTCTGCGGATGGTATGCGGTGGCCAGTTTGTGGAGAATGTTATATTTGCGCAGCAGCTCCTTGATAGTATGATTGACAAAGTGAGACCCCTCATCACTTATTATGGCATGTGGAGTGCCAAAATGAGTGAAAACATTTTTCTTCAGGAACTAAGAGACTACCGCTGCATCGCTTGCAGCACATGCCACTGCCTCTATCCACTTGGATACATAGTCGATGACTAATAAAATATAATGTTTACCATTCGAGTGAGGGAATGGCCTCACGAAGTCAATACCCCATACGTCGAACAACTCAAGCTCCAAGATGATATTCATTGGCATTGCATGTTTTCATGAAATGTTACCTGTGCGTTGGCACCGATCACACTTCATAACGTAGTCAGCTGCATCCTTAAACAATGTTGGCCAAATGAATCCACTCTATAAAACCTTAGCTGCGGTGCGCTGTCCTCCAAAGTGCCCACCATATGGTGAGTCATGACATTGCGATAATATGTGTTGTTGAGCAGCATTTGGTATGCATAATCGCAAAATCTGGTCTACCCATCTTTTGTACAGATTCGACTCATCCCAGAAATATGATCTACATTTGTGCTTAAGCCACCTCTTCTGGTGGTCAGTGTATTCCTTTGGAAATTGCTCATAAACTAGATAGTTGACTATGTCAGCATACCAAGGCAATTATTCATTATGGAACAGCTGCTCATCTGGGAACACCACACTCACCTCTGACTCATTGTGGTCAACCTCAGGGTTTTCCAATCTGGATAAGTGATCCGCAACTTTGTTCTCCGTCCCTTTTCGATCAATTATTTCTATGTCAAATTCTTAAAGGAAGAGAACCCATCTGATCAACCTTGGCTTTGCATTCTTCTTTGTCATTAAGTACTTTATTGCCGAATGATCAGTATGCCAGCAGATATGCTCTAAATTTTTCCAATGCAAAAATTACTACAAGAAGATCTTTCTCTGTGGTGGTGTAATTGGTCTGAGCAGGATTTAATGTCTTACTTGCATATGCTATGGGATGTAAGATTGTTTTTCTCTTTTGTGCCAAAGCTGCTCCCATCGCATACCCGCTTGAATCGCACATTAATTCAAAAGGAAGTGTCCAATCCGGTGCAATCAACACGGGTGCGGTGGTCAGTGCATTCTTCAAAATTCTAAATGCGTTGAGGCAATTGTCATCAAAATCAATTTTTCTATCAGCCTTCAACAGTGCACTCAGTGGTCGTGCTATTTTCGAGAAGTCTTTGACAAAGCATCTATAGAATCCAGCGTGCCTCAAGAAACTTCGTACAACCTTTACGCTTGTTGGAGGTGGAAGTTTTTCAATTGCTTCTATTTTTGCTTTATCCACCTCCAACCCATCCTGGGAAACCTTGTGCCTTAACACGATTCTCTCCTCTACCATAAAATGGCATTTTTCCCAGTTAAGAACAAGATTCATCTCCTCGCTTTCTTCAGTATCTTCTCCAGGTTAGCTACATAGACTTCATAGGTGTGCCCATAGATAGAGAAGTCGTCCATGAAGATTTCAACAGAGTCCTCAAGATAGTCTGAAAAGATGGCCATCATGCACCTTTGGAACGTGCTTGGCACATTACAGAGGCCGAATGGCATGCGGCGAAAAGAAAAGGTCCCATATGGGTAGGTGAATGTGGTCTTGTCCTGGTCTTTTGAAGCAATCATAATCTAGTTATACCCGACATAGCCATCCAGAAAGTAGTAAAAGTCATTTCCAGCTAGTCGGTCTAACATTTGACCAATGAACGGCAGAGGGAAATGATCTTTCTTTGTGGCCGCATTCAGCTTGCAGTAGTCCATGCAAATGCGTCACCCGTTGACGGTCCTTTACGGTATTAGTTCATTATTTTTCGTTCGGGACTACCGTCATGCCCTCTTTTTTGGCACACACTACACGGGGTTGACCCACGTGCTATCTGCTATAGGATAAATAATGCTCGCATCTAACCATTTAATGATCTCCTTTTTAACGACTTCTTTCATCGCAGGGTTGAGTCTGGGCTGATGTTCGATCATTGCTTTGTGGTCTTCTTCGAGAAGAATTGCTGGGCTAATTCCTCGAATGTCAGCGAGTGTCCAGCCAATTGCTCGCACATGTTTCCTTAGAATGCTTATCAACGCATTCTCCTTGTCTTCGTTAAATTCCGAGGAAATTATTACTAGCAACTTCTCATTCTGCCCAGAAAATGCGTACTTTAGGTGGTTCGGTAGGATCTTTAATTCCATTGTTGGTGGTTCTACTAGGGACGGTTGCATTGTTTTTCTTTATTCTTTTTCTGTTGGCTCTTCTTCTTGGTTTGTGATCATCTTTTCTTCCTTGCTTGTTTTTGTTATGATCGCATTACAGGCAGCAATGGATGCGTTTGCATCCTCTTCTACATTTTCTTCATCAAACTTTTCTTCTTCAATCAAATTCTGGTCGTCATTTGAGTCATGTAGGTCTACTTCGTCAGGAAACTTCATGGCATGGATGATGTTGAACTTGAGCTTCTGTCCATTTATGCTTAAAGTGATCTCCCCTTTATGCACATTAATCTGGGCACGACCTGTTGATAAAAATGGTCGCCCCAGAATGATGGGCACATCTTTGTCGGCTTCAAAATCCAAGATGATGAAGTCGGTCTATAGTATGAATTTATCGATGGTAATCAGCATGTCCTTCACCTTCCCCTCTGGATGCACCAGAGATCTATCTGCAAGTTGGAGAGTCACGGTCGTGAGCCTAAGTTGCCCCACGTTCAGCTGCTTAAAGATCGACAGACCCATCAAATTGATGTTGGCCCCAAGGTCACACAAGGCTTGCCCGATGTACAGTCGTCCTATGGACCAAGGTATAGTAAATCTCCCAGGATCGCTCATCTTCGGTGCAATTATTGATTTTGAACTCTGTGTTAAAGCCACCATGGAAAATTTACCAGTATCCCTCTTCTTGGTTACCATTTCCTTAAAAAACTTTGCGCATGCAAGCATCTCCTCAATCGCTTCACTGAATGGAATATTAATATGTAATTGTTTTAACATAGACAGGAAGCGTTGGTACTGTACCTTTTCATTCTTTTTCTTTTTGAGCCTCTGCAGAAAAGGTGGTAACTGCACTCTCACGGTCCCCTTCTCAATTGGCTTTGAGGTGGATGCAACTTCTGGCTCTATTGCTTCTTTTTCTCCTTCTTCTTCTTGTGACACCGCAATTTTAGGTTCCAACGCAATGGGAGCAATCCGGCTAGGCTCCTTTCTTTCTCCCTCCACAGTTTTTCCACTTCGCAATGTCACAACTTGACATTGCTCTTTTCCTGATCCCCCCCGGGTTGCATGGGAGTTTTGTTGAACTCGGTAGAGTCTGTCTCTTATACACATCTAGATGTGTATAAGAGACAGTCTTTCTTCCTCCCTCCACAATTTTTCCACTTCGCAATGTCACAGCTTGACATTGCTCTTTTCCTGATCCCCCTGGGTTACGTGGGAGTTTTGTTGAACTCGACAGAGCCCTTTACGGTCTGTTCTTTAGCTCATTTACAATCTAGCCCATTTGTAATTCTAGATTGCGGATGGACGTAGCCTGACTTTGAAGCACAATTTCATTTTTCTCTATATACTGCTTCGAAAAACTCTCCAAGGAGGATGATTGCAGCGGTTGCGAGCTACTGGCTTGATTGCTTGTCTGGCGGTTATTGCACGGGAAGAATCCATGTGGCCCTTCTTTCTGCGCCATAGATTGAAAATTCTGCTACTGATTCTTCCAAGCAAAATTGAGGTGGTTTCTCTACCCGGGGTTATAGGTATTAGAAACGGGATTATTTTTCACAAAGTAAATTGACTGTGGATTATGTGGGCATTCTTCCATTGCGTGTCCATCACCGCAAGTTGCACACCTTGCGGTGTTTTGACTAATTTCGTTCATTTGCCAATTTTGTGGTGTTGGGCTACTGATCACAATTCCCTAAATTAAGTTCATCATTGCGGTCATCTGATTCTGTAATGAAACAATAGCACCATTACTCGCGTCGTTATCCTTGATTCTTAGTCTCTGATCACTCTCTCTTTAATCCTTGTGGTTTTTAGAGATGCGATCCAAAATGTTCTTAGCCTCATCATATGTCTTGTCTAGCAGACCACCAGCGGCTGCCGCATTGGCAGCGGTATGTGAAGTGGGATTTAAACCATGATAAAATATTTCCATTTGAAGGCAGTCTGGTAATTCATTGTGTGGACAGTCCCGGACCAACCTCTTAAACCTCCCCCAGGCATCACTGAGTGATTCGTCCATGTCTTGTTCAAAATTAGTGATTAGTTTCCTGCGTCTAGCATTCTCAATAGGTGGAAAATACTTCTTCATACATTTCTATACGACCTGTTCCCATGAAGTGATCTCTCCCGACTCAAGGAAATACGCCCATTTTCCTGCCCATTTTCTTCAATAGAGGTGTTCGGGAACACAAAAGTATTGCAGATTTCTATAAAACTTTGGGGGTGGGCGTGGGGTCCTCGCCACGCCGTCCTCCAAATTGTCTTGCAGTTTGGATCATCTACAACCTCACCGGTTTCATTTTGAATCTGTTTCCATCAAAGGCAAGCCTCATGATTCCCGGAGAGAAATCATAGAGGTTTGGCGATGCATAGTCCCTAATGGGCCTATTGCGATTGTTAGCCAGAAGGATTGGATTCGCCATGACGTTGTTCTCGTTTTGTGCTCCGTTTCCAGGCTGCCCCACCATCTCTTCTTTATCTGACTATTGTTGTTGGCGGTCTCTTAATCTCCTTCTGAAGGCCCTTTCAATCTCCGGGTCGTAATTCTCCAGAGAGTAAGAGTCTGCAAAGAAATAAAAAAAATCACTATTAGCACACTGTTTTGCCGAAGTCCCTGACAATGACGCCAAAAAATTGATGCATTAATTTGTGATGTGGAATTGTGGATGAAATGCGATGATGAAAATGCGTTGAGCACTCAAGTTTCCTCAGTGAGATCCAAGTGTAAAGCTCACTGCGTTTCCTGGTAAGTCCAGGGTTAAGCTCAGGGACTTGGGAAACAATATACGGTGGTGATTTCTCAAAAGACTTTGTGGTAACCAAATATATTAAGTAGTTGATTGGTTTTGTTGTTTGCGATAATGAAAATAAATAAATACGGCGGAGTTCGAAAAAAGTTGACAAACGGAAGATGCGATGAGTATGTGGTGAACGGGTTGAGAAGGGTTTCGGCTAACACTTCCTAGGATGTGTTCATGCTTTGCGATCATGCAACACACATACAATAGTAAACCATCTCTCGATGCGAATGCTACGACTTTTAATGCTAGAATGCATGCGATATATACGATAAGTCTATAAGACCTACACATAAGCCTCTATTCTTATTTATGCGATGACAAAATGACACACACAAATAAGGCGACCACATAATATCATACCTATCTCTAGGATGCATGTGATGCAGGTTGGCAAATAGAGCTTATCTCTAAGTCCCTATCTCTTGTTTATGCAGTTCTAATCTTGCTCTCTCGAGTCTAGATTCTAACCTAGCTCTCTCAAGTCTTAGGTTCTTTCTTTAGACTCTCTCTCGAGTAGCTCTAAAGGAATGTTTGGCACAACATAAAACAAGACAATCCCAAGCAATGAAAATCCTAGGTCATGTTAGCTTAGTTCTTCTCAACCCATTCGACTAGTTTAGCTACTCATGCATGCTAAGAGTGTGAAAAGATGTAGAATAAGAACTTCCATTGTATAAATATAGAGTTGAAGTACAAAATAACAATGCAAGTATAGAATAAAGAGTCTGGTAGCAATCTCTCATCCCAGACTTTTACACGTCTTTTCTACTCGTGTTCAAAAGATAATCTCGCTCTCGCGAGAGTTGGCCCGCTCTCTACTTCTATGCCTCTGGGTTCTCTTTCGATTTGCCTGAGCAATCTTCTAGACCTGTCTCTTATACACATCTAGATGTGTATAAGAGACAGGGCCTGAGCGATCTTCCGGCGTTTCGGCTCTTCTCTTGCTCTGCCTTAAAAATAAAAGAAAAACTATGGACAAGGCTAAACTATGAACAGAACTTGTGAACTCGTAAGCAGGTGAACTTTAGAACCCCTTTTCTGAAGGATGCCTTCGGTATTTATAGAGCTTCGGGGTGAAGGCGACTTCTCTCTTATGATTGCACATATGGGATGGCTTAAATTCCCTGATTGATGCGCCGAATAATTGTCACCGAAAAGCTAAATGTACTTGTTATCATTAGCCGCTGTCAACTTAATTCGGATTCAACCATCATCTATCCCATCGTGATTAATTATACCTTTAACCCAGATGCACCCACCAAGTTGCGCCGGCTCTATGCGACAATCCTTCTCGAGCAGATGTTTGTGAACACAAATCACCGCAAAGCCTTGCGGTAATGCTGTGCTCGTCCGTTGATTTCCTGTGATCGCTCTTTTCGCATTGCGTCAAAATATATTCTTCATAAAAATACAAAATTCAACTGTTTCTATGTGATGAACGCATGCAACCGCAATGTAATAAACTTAATGCTTTTTGGACGCAATCTAACATAATTTATCAATGCAAGCCAGCATTGTTTAAGAACTTAACACTATGATAACGTGCATTTCTGCCCGTTATCACACCACTATTATCACAATAAAGTGTGATGGCCTTTGACATATCTGGAACAACTTCCAGATCATTCAAGAATTTCCTGAGCCAAATGGCTTCCTTAGCAGCTTCACAAGCCGCTACATACTCAGCCTCCATGGTGGAGTCAGCGACACACCCTTGCTTTGTGCTTCACTATACTACTACCCCTCCGTTAAGAGTGAACACTGATTCTAATGTAGAGTTCCTAGAATCCTTATCAGTCTGAAAATCAGAGTTCGTATATCACATAAGGATCAATTCCTTAGAACCATACACAAGCATGCAGTCCATTGTTCTTCGTAGATACTTGAGGATATTCTTAACGACTATCCAGTGATCTAATCATGGATTAGATTGATATCTACTGACTATCCCCACTGCATAGTAGATGTCAGGTCTAGTACATAACATCACATACATCAAGCTACCTACAGTAGAAGCATAGGGGATCTGTCTCATCTTCTCAACTAGGGGTCCTAAGACACTGCTCCTTAGACAATGTAACTCTGTGCCTGAATGGCAATAAGCTCCTCTTGGAGTTCTGCATAGAATATTTGACAAGCATTTTGTCAATATACGATGCCTGAGACAGTGCTAGCATTTTGTTCATTCGATCTCGAAAGGTCTAAATACCCAGAACAAACTGAGCCTCTCCCAATTCTTTCATTTGGAATTAGGTCACTAGCCAGTTCTTAACTGTAGTCAGTAAACCTACATCATTCTCAATGAGTAGGATATCATTTACATATTGAAATATCTCTTATTTAAGAAAACCAGTGAGTGGAACAAGATCTTTCCAAGCTCATTGTGAAAGAATAAACACATTCACAAACATACAAGAACAATTATGCATTATAGAGAGAATTACAACATGCTTTCTTACTAAAACAAAAGGAATTGAGAGATATATCTTTGAAGAACTCTTCTTCTGAAAATCTCTCGCTCTCGTGAGCAATTGTACGACAATCTCTCACTCTCGTGAACAATCATCTAGTAATATCTCGCTCTCGTGAGCAATCATCTAGCAATCACGAACTGTTTGATCCTCGAACAGCAACCCCTCGACACTACCACTCGACAATCTTGGTATTATCGGAGTGAGAATCCAGGAGGTGTGGGCTTTATGTGAATTTTGTAGAGGAAAGAAGGAAGTATACGGTCGAACTAGACGATCAAGTAAGTGGGAGAAACATTTTCTCTATCACATAGACAATGGATACTTGATCGTATATAAACTCTCGCTCTCGTGAGCAATCGACTAGCTAATGGTCTAGTCAATCGTCTAGGAAATCTCTCGCTCGATCGTTTAGTCTCTCGTGAGGGCTATCGTCTTGTCTCTCATGAGCGATCGTTTAGTAATCAATAAATGATGCGATCTTTTAAAACTGAAAACTCTTTTCATTTTTATTCTTCAATTATTAAAAAAAAATAACCTCCCACTTGTACGGTTAAAGGAGAAAATAAATAACCAACCTCATAATTGTTTTTATTATAAATAAATATAATAACTAACTTATCATATTATATTTATAACCTATAGTTTTAATATCACATCATATGTAATATTTAAACCATAGTTCTTTTCTCCTTATTTAATATAAACATATTTATATCAATTCCTCCAATTAATGTATCTAATATATCAAATCAATTATATCGCATATAATTGAACCAATTTAATTATATCATATATAATCAAATTCCCTCTTGTTAAATTGAACACTTCAAACTAACCCAAAAACTGATTCTCAACTTGAATCGATTGAGATACCAAGGGAACCTTATGGACCTGTAGCTTGAAGTTCCAACGGTACGTGAATAACTGACTAAACTCTTTAATCAAGATATCCACCATCCGTTAACTGCTGGGCACTCCACCAAAGACCGAAAACTGCACCCTTCACACTACAGATATATTTTGGTGTCTATTGGATATAACCAATCAATAGTATGAAAACCCTTCACAGTTCGCTCGTAAGTACAACTAGACCAATTTACCGTTTTGCCCCTGTAGTTACATCTAACTCCTTAAGTACCACTGATTCCTCTAATGAACAATACAACATAATCCTACTATGAGTGAACACCTCTCGGGCCATGAGAAAATGTGTGGCACCACATTGTTTAAGCCCCGGAATCAGCCCTTAGGGAGAAATCTACCTACTTACACCTACTTTGGGGAATGAGTGAATTCCATCTTGTGTAGTTGAGTTCCCAGCTCCCTAATCAGACAAATCCCTAAAGTGGTAGGTTTGAGTCGGCAATCTGGCCATTTGCACCAATGTAAATCAAAAGACCGCCCTCATAGGCAGGAGTTCCCAACTCACTTAGGATTAAGGTCATGTTACCTATGGTCATCCTAGTGAAATGAAAGTCTTTGTCATGAACGCCATTATATAACGAGACTAAACATTTTGTGGTCTGGTCTTATACAAACTTCTTTGTATAGGATACCCCCACTCGCATGTCTCCAAATGATTGATCAAGATCAGACCATCTATAGCACTTTACAACACTTGTAACAACTACAAAGCAGGTTGTATCAGTAGTGTCACCAGGATAAGGTTTCTCTCCTCTATCCATATACTACAGACCATTTAGGTTATCACTTAAGGCATGATCCACTTGTATGTCTCCACATACATGTTTAAGTTACAACGATAACCAGGGATCTTAGTTTATTGGTTTGTGGTTAATGCAACTAAAATATCTCATATTTCATAGACAATAATGAAGAAAATATCTCATATTATTACATCACAAGTGTTTGTTCATACAAGTGTTTACAAACTATAGGATCCTACGAGATTTAGAGCATCAACACCAACAATCTCTCACTTATCCTAAAGAGAGTGGGTGTACAAGATAAAAACAATTAAAAAAATAATAAACTAGATCATTAAGGCCGAGTACAAAATCTCCCACTTGCCCTAGTCCAGTCGCGAATGGTCCCATAGACCCATGCTCTGTAGATGACCCTAAAAAACTATAGCCGTAAGAGCTTTCGTAAACAGGTCAGCAACATTGTGCTCCTAAGCTATCTTCGTGACTATCATGTCCCCTCGATGCACAATCTCACAGATGAGATGATACTTCCGCTCTATATGTTTATCGCGCTTGTGACTCCTAGGCTCCCTGGAGTTTGCCACAACACCACTATTATCACAATAAAGAGTGATGGGCCTAGACATGTGTGCAATAACTTCCAGATCAGTCAGGAACATCCTGAGCCAAACAGACTTCTTAGTGCTTCGCCATACTACAGCTCCTCCTTTAAGAGTGACACTGATCCTGAAGTGGATTTTCGAGAATCCTTATCAGTCTGAAAATTAGAGTCCGTGTATCCAGTAAGGATCAAATCCTTAGATCCATACACGAGCACATAGTCCCTCGTTCTCCGAAGATACTTGAAGGTGTTCTTAACGACAATCTAGTGACCCTGTCCTAGATTAGACTGATATCTACTGAGTATCCCCACAGCGTAGCAGATTTCAGGTCTAGTACATAATATCGCATACATCAAACTGCCAACGGCAGATGCATAGGCGACTTGTCTCATTTCCTCAACCCCTTGAGGTGTCTTAGGACACTATTCCTTAGAAAATGTAACTTCATATCGAAAAGGTAGTAGGGCCCTTTTGGAATTTTGCATAGAGTAATTGATCAACATCTTGTCAATATACGATGTCTGAGATAGCGCTAGCACTTTGTTCTTTCGATCCTGAAAGATCTGAATACTAAGAACAAACTGACCCTCTCCCAAATATTTCATTTGAGGAATTGGGTCACTAGCCAGTTTCCCAATGAGTAAGATATCGTCTACATACAACACTAGAAAAACTACTGAACTGCTGATGATTTTCTTGTAGACACAAGGCTCATCAACGTTTCGGTCAAAGTCATAAGATTTGATCGCAATATTAAACCTTATGTTCCAAGATTGAGATGCTTATTTCAACCCATAAATGAACCGATTCAGTTTGAAAATCTTTTGCTTTTGACCTTGGGCTATGAATCCCTCAGGCTGCACTATATAAATGGTCTCCTCAAGATTACCATTCAGAAAGGTAGTCTTGACATCCATTTTCCATATCTCATAGTCAAAATATGTGGCAATGGATAGGAGGATGCATATAGACTTTAACATGGCAACAGGCGAGAAAGTCTCCTCATAGTGAACTCCCTTCACTTGGGTATAACCCTTTGCCACAAGTCTAGCCTTGAAGGTTTGACCTTCCCTTCAGCACCACGTTTCCTCTTGTAGATTCATTTACAACCTATAGGTTTAACCCCATCAGGTTCATCTACAAGATCCCATACTAAGTTGGGGTACATATACTCCATCTCGAGATCCATGGCTTTGACCCATTCATCTCGGTCAACATCCTCCATTGCCTTCTTGTAAGACAACGAATCCTCAACCTCGCCATCGGCTTCCATAGCCATGATTTCAGTGAAACCCATATAGCAAACATGTGGGTTTGTAACCCTTCCACTACGTCGAGGTTCCCTCAACTCTTAAGGTGGATTTGATCTACAAGATGAACTTCCATTAACAACTCTTGTTGATGTAGCAAGCCCTTCAACAATTATTGTTGAAGTTTCAGTTGTTTCGTTGGAAAGTTCATGCAACACGATTTTACTACGTGGACTGTGCTCCCTCATATGATCCTCCTCAAGGAAGGTAGCATTTTTCGACACAAACACCTTATTTTCCTTAAGATCATAAAAGTAAGCCCCTTGTGTACCTTTGGGGTAGCCTATAAAATAGGCACAGCCTCGAATGTGGTTCCAGTTTCTTGGGATTAGCCTCAAGCACATATGCTAGGCAACCCCAAATGCGGAAGTGATGCAAACCAGCTTTACGCCCGTTCCACAACTCCAAAGGTGTTCTGGCAACACTCTTAGAAGGAACCCAGTTGAGCATATAAGCTATTGTCTCCACTGCATAGTCCCAAAACGAGTCTGGTAAGGAAGTGTATCTCATCATTGACGAACCATATTCAACAAGGTTCTGTTTCTCCTCTCTGATACACCATTCTGCTGAGGTGTACCAGGCGCTGAGAGTTGGAAAACGATTCCATGTTCTATCATATAGTTCTGGAACTCATAATCCAAAAACACTCCACCCCAATCTGATCGAAATGTCTTAATCAATTTATCCAATGCATTTTCAACTTCATCCTTGAACTCTTTAAACTTTTCAAAGAATTCTGACTTTCGTTGCATCAAATAAACATACTCATACCTTGAGTAATAATCAGTAAAAGTGATGACATACTCGTAGCCTCCCCTGGCTCGCACATTCATCGGACCACAAAGTTCTGAATGCACTAATTCTAGAGGCTTTTTGGCTCGATAACCTTTTCTAATAAAAGGTCTTTTAGTCATCTTACCTTTAAGGCATGACTCGCACACCGGTAAAGAATTTTCCTCTAACTCGCTTAGAATTCCATTCTTTACCAACCCCTCAATCCTATTGAGATTGATGTGCCCTAATCGAAGGTGCTAAAGTTGGGCATTTTCCTTAGAAGAAACCTTAAGTCGTTTATTTTGAGTCACGGTAGTTTTAAATATCTCTACATTCAATGAAACACTTTACATAAATTAAGTTCCTCTTTAATTTCGAAACTACATATACATTATTTAAAATGATAAATTTATTCTGTAAAGTCAACTAGGGCCCTCTCACTGCCACAGCTGAGATGACATGCCCGGTGCCTACTCACATTGTTATCTGACCAGCCTCAAGTTTCCGCCAGGATCTAATCCCCTGAAAAAAAGAACAAACATGATTAGTGGCCCCAGAGTCTATAATTTAGGTAGAATCATCATTTTCCACTAAATAAGTTTCCAAAACGAGTAAATCATATTTACCTTGTTTTTCCTTGGCCTTAGCCTTCTTCTTCTCTTTTAACCAGCAAGGACAGTTCCGCTTCCAGTGCCCATCCTGGTTGCAATGGAAACATTTTCCTTTTTCAACCGACGCTGGTCGCCTACCCCACTGTGTGGTAGGGTGTGGGTTAACAGGTGCCTTCTCTTTTTCCTTACTACTGTTCTTCTTCTTCTACTTAGTAGTGTTAGAAGTAGAAGGTGTAGACTTAGTTCTTGAGATCGAACCTCGATGGAACTTCTTAAATGATGAAGCAACATTTGCTTCACCAACCTTCTTCTCTTTGCTTTTCAACAAGGATTGGAATGTCTGCAACTCGTTGAAGAGTGTTCTAAAGGAATAATTAACTTTGTTTAGCACAGCATTGTTGACAAAGTGTAGGAAGCTTTTTTGCAACGTGTGCAGAATTATGCTAACCTAGTTGCCCTCATCGATACGAGCCCTATTCATCTCCACCACATTGAAGTGGACCATCATGTTCAGAACGTGTTCTCAAACAGATGTACCCTCCTCCATTTTGGAGTTAAAGATACATTTCAGAGCTTCGTACTTGAACTATCCAGACGATTGCTTAACATTCCCCACAGGGACTCCATGATGTCACAAGCACAGAACGTAGGCTCATGCTTCTTGGCCAAAACGTCGTTCAGGCTGGCCAAGATATAAGCTCGGGCCTTCTCGTTTGTCCGTGTCCATTTCTCATATGCCCCCAAACATTTCGAGCGGCATTCTATATGAGGATACTCCTTCGTAAGGATGAACTTCAGATCATCGATGATAAGAATGTTGGGATTAGTGTCCTAATTCTCCCAGAGTCTTGTCGTTTGTAATATATATACATTGTTATGAACAAAATAAGAGTTATTTCATTATGGCATTTACTCATATCCGATAAACAAAGCTCCATGGTTATTTTATGTAAACTTAAGCATGTATATGAGATATATAAGTGGATCATGCCTTAAGTGATAAGCTAAATAGGTCTATAGTATAAGGATTAAGGTGGGATACCTGAACTTGGTGACACTACGGATACGACCCGCTTTGTACAGGTTTGTAAGTGTTGTGAACTACTATAGATGGTAGATCCTGACCATTCATGTGGAGACATGCGAGCGGGGGTGTTCTAATACAAAGAGTTTGTATAACACTGAACCATAAGATGATTCATCTCTGTAGATAACGTTATTGATACTTGATAACGGGCAGAAATGCACGTTATAATAGTGCTAAGTTCTTAAACAATGCTGGCTTGCGTTGATAAAACATGTTAAATTGCATCTAAAAAACATCAGATTCATAATATTGCGGTCGCATGCGTTCATCGCATAGGAACAGTTGATTTTTGTATTTTTATGTAGAATATGCATTGATGCAAGGCGAAAATTGCGAACATAGGAAATTATTGGTTGAGCGCAGCATTACCGCAAGGCTTTGCAGTGATCGTGTTTGCAAACATTTGCTCAAGAAGGATTGCCACAACTTTGTCGATGCAACATGGTGGGCGCATCTGGGTGAAAGGTGTAATTAATCACGATGGGACAGAAAACTGATGACAGTCGAATCCGAATTAAGTTGACAGCCGCTAACGATAACAAGTACATTCAAATTTTCGGTGACAAATATTCGGCGCATAAGTAAGAAATGAAAGCCATCTGTGCAATCATAAGAGAGAAGCCGCCTTTCATCCCTGAAGCTCTATAAATACCAAGGGCAACCTTCAGAAAAGGGGTTAAAAAATTCATACGTTCGGATCGCACGTCTATGTCCATAGTTTTCCTTTTTCTTTTAAGGCAGAACAAGAGAGGAGGATAGACGCTAGAGATTGCTCAAGGCAACTCAAGAGAGAACCTTGGGGCGTAGAAGCAGAAAGCAGGCCAACTCTCACGAGAGCGAGATTATCTTTTGAACACGAGTAGAAAGACAGTGTAAAAGTCTGAGAAGCAAGAGATTACTACCAAGCTCTTTATTTTATTCTTGCATTGTTGTTTTGTACCTCATCTTTGTATTTATACAATGGAAGTTCTTATTCTACATCTATTCACTCTTTTAGTATGCATGAGTTGCTAAACTAGTCGAATGGGTTGAGAAGAACTAAGCTAACATGACTTAGGAAGTTCATTGCTTGCGATTATCTTGTGTTGTGCTGTGCCAAATATCCCTTTAGAGTTACTCGAGAGAGAGTCTAAAGAAACAACCTAGGAGTTCAGAGAGCCAGGTTAGAATCTAGACTCGGGAGAGCAAGATTAGAACTGCATAAACAAGAGATAGGGACTTAGAGATAAGTTCTATTTGCCAACCTGCATCGCATGCATCCTAGAGATAGGAATGATATTATGTGGTCACCTTATTTGTGTGTGTATCATTTTGTCATCGCATAAATAAGAATAGAGGCTTATGTGTAGGTCCTATACACTTATCGCATATATCACATGCGTTCTAGCCTTAGAAGCCGTGGCATTTGCACCGAGAAGTGGTTTGCTGTTGTATGCATGTTGCATGATCGCATAGCATGAACGCGTCCTAGGAAGTGTTAGCCGAAACTTTTCTCAACTCGTTCACTGGATATTCATCGTATCTCTTGTTTTATCAACTCTTTTCAACCTCAACAACTATTTATTTATTTGGTCAATGCAAAGTTCTCCTAAAAATTATCAACGCAACCTATTTTCCCAAGTCCCTGAGTTCGACCTTGGACTTACCAGGAAACTCAGTGGAGTTTACACTTGGATTCCACTGAGGAAACTTGAGTGCTCAACGCAATCTCATCATCGCATATCACCCATAATTCCACATCATAAAATCAAGCATCAAGTTTTTGGCGCTGTTGCCAGGGACTACGGCAAAATAGTGTGCTAATGGTATTTTTTTTTTTAATTTCTTTACAGACTCTCAATCTCTGGTGAATTATGACCTGGAGATTGAGAGGACTTTTAGAAGGAGATTAAGAGACCGCCAATAAAAACAATAGTCAGACAAAGAAGAGATGGCGGAGCAGCCTTGAAACGGAGCACCAAACAAAAACGTCATGGCGAATCCAATCCTGCTGGCAAACAATCGCAATAGACCCATTAGAGACTATGCATCGCCAAGCCTCTATGATTTCTCTCCAGAAATCATAAGGCCTACCCTCGATGGAAGAAGATTTGAAATGATGCCGGTGATGCTGTAGATGATCCAGACTGCAGGACAATTCGGAGGATGGTGTGGCGAAAACCTGCACACCCACCTCCGAAGCTTTATTGAAATCTGCAATACTTTTGTATCTCGAACATCTCTGCCGAAGAAGTTCAACTAACTTTGTTCCCATTTTCTCTTTGTGATCAGGCAAGGAAATGGGCATATTCTCTCGAGCTGGGAGAGATCACTTCTTGGGAACAAGTCGTGGAGAAGTTTATGAAGAAATAATTTCCACCTACTGAGAACGCTAGACGAAGGAAACTTATAAAAAAATTTTGAACAAGACATGAAAGAATCGCTCAGCGATGCCTGGGAAAGGTTTAAGAGGTTGATCCGAGACTGTCCACGCAATGGTTTGCTAGACTGCCTTTAGATGGAAATCTTTTATCATGGTTTAAATCCCGCTTCGCAGACCGCTGCCAATGCGGCAGCCGTTGGTGGTCTGCTTGATAAAACATATGACAAGGCGAAGAATATCTTGGATCGCATCTCCAAAAACCACGTGGATTGGAGAGAGGGTGATCAGAGATTGAGAATCAAGGATACCGACGCAAGTAATGGTGCAATTGCTTATCTACAAAATCAGATGACCGCAATGATGAATTTTATTCAAGGAATTGCGATCAGCAGCCCAACATTGCAAAATGGGCAAATCAATGCAATCAGTCAAAACACCACAAGGTGTGCGATTTGCGGTGATGAGCACGCAATGGAAGAATGCCCGCAAAATCCACAGTCCATTTTCTTTAAAAAAAAATAATCCCTTTTCGAATACCTACAACCCCGGGTGGAGAAACCACCCCAATTTTGCATGGAAGAATCAACAACAGAACTTCCAATCCGTGGCGCAGAAAGAAGGGCCACCTGGATTCTTCCCACACAACAACGGTCAAATGAACAATCAAGCCAATAGCTTGCAAAAACTGCAATCATCCTCCTTGGAGAGCCTGTTGAAGTTGTACATAGAGAAAAATGAAACTGTGCTTCAAAATGAGGCTACGTTCATCCGTAACCTAGAGTTACAGATGAGCAGTTTACAAGTGAGCTAAAGAGTAGACCACAAGGGGCTCTGTTGAGTTCAACAGAACTCCCATGCAACCCGGGGGGATCAGGTAAAGAGCAATGTCAGGTTGTGACATTGCGAAGTGGAAAAACTGTGGAGGGAGAAAAGAAGGAGCTTAGTTGGACTGTTCCCATTGTGGCAGAATCTGAAATTGCGTGACACAAGATGAAGAAGAAGAAAAAGAAGCAGTAGAGCCAGAGGTTGCGTCGACCTCAAAGCCAACTGAGACGGGGACCGTGAAAGTGCAGTTACCTTCTTTCTCGCAGAGACTAAGAAAGAAAAAGAACAAACAGGTACAGTACCAACACTTTCTGTCTATGTTAAAACAATTTCATATTAATATTCCATTCAGTGAGATGATTGAGGAAATGCCTGTCTATACAAAGTTTCTGAAGGATATGGTAACCAAGAAGAGGGGAGCTGGTAAGTTTGCCACGGTGGCATTAACACAAAGTTCAAAATCAATAATTCCACCGAAGATGAGCGATCTTGGGAGCTTTACTATACCCTGCTCCATAAGAGGACTGTACATCAGGCAAGCCTTGTGTGACCCTGGAGCCAGCATCAATTTGATGCCTCTGTCGATTTTTAAGCAGCTGAATGTGGGGCAACTTGTACCCACAGCAGTGACTCTCCAACTGACCGATAGATCTCTGGTACATCCAGAGGGAAAGGTGAAGGATGTGCTGATCACCATTGACAAATTCATCCTACCAGTCGACTTCATCATTTTGGATTACGAGGCCGACAAAGATGTGCCCATTATTCTGGGGCGACCATTTTTATCAATAGGTCGTGCCCAGATGGATATACATAAAGGGGAGGTCACTTTGAACATCAATGGATAAAAGCTCAAGTTCAACATAATCTGTGCCATGAAGTTTCCTAATGAGGAAGACCTGCATGACTCAAATGATGACCAGAATTTGATTGAAGAAGAAAAGTTTGATGAAGAAAATGAAGAAGAGGATGCCAGTGCATCCGTTGCTACCTGCAATGCGATCATAAAAAAAACAAGCAAGGAAGAAGAAATGATCGCAAACCAAGAAGAAGAACCAACAGAAAAAAAAGAAAGAAGAACAACGCAACCATCCTTAGTAGAACCACCAACACTGGAATTAAAGACCCTACCGACCTATTTAAAGTACATATTTTTGGGGCAGAATGAGAAATTGCTAGTTATTATTTCCTCTGATCTTAATGAAGACTAGGAGAATGTGTTGATGAGCATTCTGAGGAAGCATGTACGAGCAATTGGCTGGACACTCGCCGACATTAGAGGAATCAGCCCCGCATACTATATGCATCGCATTCGTCTTGAAGAGGACCACAAAGCAACGATCGAACATCAGCGCAGGCTCAACCTTACGATGAAAGAGGTCGTCAAAAAGGAGATCATTAAATGGTTAGATGCGGGCATTATCTATCCTATAGCAGATAGCACGTGGGTCAACCCTGTGCAGTGTGTGCCGAAAAAGGGTGGCATGACGGCAGTCTCGAACGAAAACAATGAATTAATACTGCAAAGGACCATCACTGGGTGGTGCATTTGTATGGACTACGGCAAGCTGAATGCGGCCACAAAGAAAGATCATTTCTCTCTGTCGTTCATTGATCAAATGCTAGACCGTCTAGCTGGAAATGACTTTTACTGCTTTCTAAATGGTTATGCCAGGTACAACCAGATTATGATAGCTCCAGAAGACCAAGACAAGACCATATTCACCTGCCCATATGGGACTTTTACTTTTCGCCACATGTTTTTTTGGCCTCTACAATTCGCTAAGCACGTTTCAAAGGTGCGATGGCCATCTTTTCAGACTATCTTGAGGACTCTGTCAAAATCTTTACAGAAGACTTCTCTGATTATGGGAACACTTATGAAGTCTGTCTAGCCAACTTGGAGAAGATACTGAAGAGATGCGAAGAAACGAATTTGGTGTTTAACTGGGAAAAATGCCATTCATGGTAAAGGAGGGCATAGTGTTGGGGCACAATGTTTGCCGGGATGGGTTGGAGGTGGATAAAGAAAAAATCAAAGCAATTGAAAACTTCCACCTCCAACAAGCGTGAAGGCTGTACGAAGTTTCTTGGGGCACGTTGGATTCTATAGACGCTTTATCAAAGACTTTTCCAAAATAGCACGGCCACTGAGTGCGTTGTTAGAGGCTGACAAAAAATTTGATTTTGACAACAACTGCCTCAACGCATTCAGCGTTTTGAAGAATGCGCTGATTACCGCACCTGTATTAATTGCACCTGATTGGAAACTTCCTTTTAAAATAATGTGCGATGCAAGTGAGTATGAGATTGGAGCAGCGTTGGCACAAAAGAGAAAAACAATCTTGCATCCCATCGCATATGCGAGTAAAACATTAAATCCTACTCAGACCAATTATACCACCACAGAGAAAGAGCTTCTTGGTGTAATTTTTGCGTTGGAAAAATTTTGAGCATATCTATTGGGGATGAAAGTACTCATCCATACTAATCATTCGGCAATAAAGTACTTAATGACAAAGAAGGATGCAAAGCCAAGGTTGATCAGATGGGTTCTCCTCCTTTAAGAATTTGACATAGAAATTATTGATCGAAAGAGGATGGAGAACCAAGTTGCAGATTACTTGTCTAGACTGGAAAATCCTGAGGTTGATCGCAATGAGTCTGAAGTGAGTGCAGTGTTCTCGGATGAGCAGCTGTTCCATATTGAAGAATTGCCTTGGTATGCTGACATAGTCAACTATTTGGTTTGCGGACAATTTTCTGAAGATTATACCTACCACCAACAGAGGAAGCTCAAACATGAATGTAGACATTATTATTGGGATGAGCTGAATCTTTATAAAAGAGGGGCAGACTAGATTTTGCGATTATGTGTCCCAAATGCTGCTTAACAACGCATATTATCGTAATGTCACGACTCACCATATGGTGGGCACTTTGGAGGACAGCACACTGTAGCTAAGGTTTTACAGAGTGGATTCTTTTGGCCTACATTGTTTAAGGATGCAACTGACTATGTAATGAAGTGTGATTTGTGCCAACGCACAGGTAACATTTCATGGAAACATGCAAAGCCGATGAACACCATCTTGGAACTTGAACTGTTCGACATGTGGGGTATTAATTTCATGGGGCCATTCCCTCCCTCGAATGGTAAACATTATATTTTATTAGTCATCGATTATGTCTCCAAGTGGATAGAGGCAGTGGCATCTGCCGCAAGTGATGGGGCGGTAGTCTCTTAATTCCTAAAGAAACACATTTTCACTCGTTTTGGCACTCCACGTGCCATCATAAGTGATGAAGGGTCGCACTTTGTCAATCATAATATCAAGGAGCTGCTGCGCAAATACAACATTCTCCACAAAGTGACCACCGCATTCCACCCGCAGATGAATGGTCAGGCCTAGGTGTCCAATCGAGAAATTAAGTTGATATTTGAGAAGGTAGTAAGGCCTTCGTGAAAAGATTGGGCAACAAAGCTTGACGATGCGTTGTGGGCATACCGGACTGCATTTAAAACACCAACAGGTATGTCCCCATATGCGTTGGTATTTGGTAAGGCGTGTCATTTGCCTCTGGAGTTGGAATATAAGGCACTGTGGGCGGTAAAGAAGCTAAAATTTGATTGGAAGAAAGCAGGAGAAGCGTGGAAAATTCAATTGGTCGAGCTAGAAGAATGAAGGATTAATGCATATGAGAACGTAAAGATTTACAAGGAGCGCACCAAGCGCTGGCACGACAAACACATACGCGACAAAAACCTCCAAGTTGGGCAGAGGGCCTTACTTTTCAACTCACGTCTATAGCTTTTCCCGAGAAAACTAAAGTGACGTTGGTCCAGACCATTCATAATTAGATAAGTATTTCTGCATGGCACGGTTGAATTATCAAATGATGACGGGACCAACATATTCAAACTTAATGGGCAACGAGTAAAGGCATATCATGGAGAAGGCTGGCATCGCCAAGTCGACTCCGTGGAACTAAAGAACTTTGAATAAAGAAGGAAGTAGGTGGTCCCTGCGTTATCAGACGGTCGCAATCCATCAGGGACGCAAGTTTTGGGAAGCATGGATCTTCAATTCTTCTCTACTATTTGAAATTCTCACTATATCTTCATTTATCTTTTTAGTCTTTATCTATTACTTCTTATTCTACATAAAAAATAAATAAAAAATAAATAAATAAAAATGGAGATTGCGATAAAAGCATTTTGTTTTGTTTAAAATTATTTTGACCCTCTCTCTGTTTTTTTTTTTTTTTTTTTTTTTGCAACGATTGAGGTGCTGGATTGAGGAGATGATACACGAAGAAGCAACTTATCTCATTCTGTCACCACAATCCAAAGAAGTAGATCTTCGCAAAGAAGGGTGCATCAATACATAATGGCGGGCGACAACGCGAAATTGGGGGTGTACTCTTCCTATCTCTCTATTTCAAATTTTGCACTATCACAATCGCATTTTAGTTTTAAAAGTTTATCATCGCATCCTCTTTGATTACCGCAATCATTTAATATTGATAAATTTAGTAAGTCGCCGCATGTTGTTTCTTTGCCAATTATGATTTCATTGATGACAAACATGCTTCTATTCCTTTCGTATATATTAGAAGTTAATCTTAAGATAGTCACCTCATGAAACATTTCTAGAAGTTAAAGGTTTGCTAGTTTTCTTTCAAACTCTCTTTACGAAAGTTTTCTAAGCACATCGCATGACTTATTCTCAATCTTTTGGCAATAAGGACATTGTCGCATTATAAATTTGGGGGTGAGGTTACTTATTTTCGACCTTGCTATCGTGAAATTTTTTTTAGAATAACACCCATGTTGATAAGAGTTAAGTTGTGAAAGGCACTTACGATAGTTGGTGAGGTAAGTGCGAAAGTAAGTCACCAAGATCAATGCATAAATAAATGACCGCAACTCCGCTGCTAATACGATGTGAGTTTAGTCTGAGAAAGAGCGTATTGCTCGTAGTTGGATGTCTGTATGACACATGTGGGGTCAAGCCAAAATGAAGGTAAGGCACTTGGATCAGCGCAAGTTCAGAAAAAAAATAATAATGTCAAGAAAAATGCAAGGATAAAATCATTTGATACCCATGTCGAAAAGTTTTCTTTTTAAAATAAATCATGCGATGTCCCGGAATTTAGTAAAGTCCTTTTGAAAGTTAAGCTTGCGATCCCTAGGTCTTAGAAATATTTTAAGAAGAGACTTGAATAAGACTTAAGGAACTTTTAGTGTATAAGAGCTGAATGAGCTGAATGAAGTATCTTTGAGAAATCTAGGAAAAGAACATTGTGGTCGACTTACTAAAGGAAACCTTTAGCTTATGCTCTAGGACAAGCATTGTTTAAATTTGGGGTGTGATAACAGGCATAAATGCACGTTATCATAGTGCTAAGTTCTTAAACAATGTTTCGCATGCGTTCATCGCATAGAAACAGTTGTTTTTTGTATTTTTATGCAGAATATGCGTTGATACAAGGAAAAAATTGCGATCATAGGAAATCATTGGTCGAGCGCAGCATTATCACAAGGCTTTGCGGTGATTGTGTTCGCAAACATTTGCTCGAGAAGGATTGCCGCAACTTGGTCAGCGCAACATGGTGGGCGCATCTGGGTGAAAGGCATAATTAATCACAATGGGACAGAAAGCTGATGATAATCGAATCTCAATTAAGTTGATAGTCGCTAACGATAAAAAGTACATTAAGCTTTTTGGTGACAAATATTCGGCGTATCAGTCAGAAATTAAAGCCATCTCATCAATGCAATCATAAGAGAGAAGTCGCTTTTCATCCCCGAAGCTCTATAAATACCAAGGGCAACCTTCAGAAAAGGGGTTCAAAAATTCATACGTTCGGATCGCAGATCTTTGTCCATAGTTTTTCTTTTTTATTTTAAGGCGGAGCAAGAGAGGAGGAGAGATGCTGGAGATTGCTCAGGGCAACTCGAGAGAGAGTCTTAGGGCGTAGAAGCAGAGAGCGGGCCAACTCTCGTGAGAACGAGATTATCTTTTGAACATGAGTAGAAAGATAGTGTAAAAGCCTGGGAAGCAAGAGATTATTACTAGGCTCTTTATTCTATTCTTGTATTGTTGTTTTATACCTCATCTTTATATTTATACAATGGAAGTTCTTATTCTACATCTGTTCACTCTTTTAGTACGCATGAGTAACTAAACTAGTTGAATGGGTTGAGAAGAACTAAGCTAACATGACTTAGGAAGTTCATTGCTTGCGATTATCTTGTGTTGTGTTGTGCCAAATATCCCTTTAGAGCTACTCGAGAGAGAATCTAAAGAAAGAACCTAGGACTCGAGAGAGCCAAGTTAGAATCTAGACTCGAGAGAGCAAGATTAGAACTGCATAAATAAGAGATAGGGACTTAGAGATAAGCTCTATTTGCCAACCTGCATCACATGCATCCTAGAGATAGGAATGATATTATGTGGTCGCCTTATTTGTGTGTGTGTCATTTTGTATCGCATAAATAAGAATAGAGGCTTATGTGTAGGTCTTATACACTTATCGCATTTATCGCATGCGTTCTAGCCTTAGATGTCGTGGCATTCGCACCGAGAGGTGATTTGTTGTTGTATGCATGTTACATGATCGTATAGCATGAACGCGTCCTAGGAAGTGTTAACTGAAACTTTTCTCAACCCGTTCACCGCATATTCATTGTATCTCCTATTTTATCAACTCTTTTCAAACTCCGCCGCATTTTTTTTTATTTTTCATTAGCGCAAACAACAACCTCAACAACTATTTATTTATTTGATCATCGCAAAGTTCTCCTAAAAATTACCAATGCAACCTATATTTCCAAGTCCCTGAGTTCGACCCTGGACTTACCAGGAAACTTAGTGAAGTTTACACTTGGATTCCGCTGAGGAAACTCGAGTGCTCAACGCAATCTCATCATTGCATATCATCCATAATTCCACATCATAAAATCAAGCATCAATACTGGAGACTTGCATCTCACCTAAACAACCATAGGTGACACAACCTCAATCTTGAGTGTTTTAGGAACTCTTGCTTTTGAGGGCAGTCCTTTGATTAGTATGGGTGAGAGTGACCAGATTGCCAACTCAACATGCCTACCCTTTTGGGGACTTGTTTGAAATTGGAGAGGGGAACTCAATTACGCAAGATGGAATTCACTCCTTCCCCAAAGCAGGGGTAAGTAGATAGATTGCTCCCTTAAGGGCTGATTTCGGGGCTTGAACATAGTGGCCATAACTTTTCTTTGGAAGAGAGGACTCGGTCATAGTAGGACTATGACTTATGTTCATTAGAGAGATCAGTGGTACTTAAGGAATTAGATGTGACTATAGGGGCATAACGGTCATTGGCCGAGCTGTACTTACGAGCGATCTGTGAAGGGTTGTCGAATTGTTGATTGGTTAAGATGGACACATAATATATCTGTAATAAGGAGAGTTTAGCTATCGGTCTTTAGTGGAGTGCCTGACGGTTAACAGATGGTGGATCTCGTGACTAAAGAGTTTAGTTAGTTATTCATGTACCATTGGAGCTTCGAGCTACAGGTCCATAAGGTCCCCTTGGTAGCTTAATGGATTCAAGTTGAGGATCAGTTCTTGGTGTTATTTTGAAATGTTCAGATTGACAAGAGATAATTAAATTATATATGATATGATCGGTATGGTGTATGAGATACATCAAGTGGAGAATTAATTTAAATGAGATTTATATTAAGTGCCATGGAAATAAAAAAGATTTATGGTTTATATGTTTCATGGGATGAAATATTAAAACTATAGATTATAAATATATTATGGTAAGTTAGTTATTATTTATATTTATAATAATATTAATTATCTGATAATTATCTCTTTTTCTCTAATAACCAATTGAGTGGGAGGTTATTGGTGGTTTCATGGTAACCGTGAGATAAAAGAAAAAATGTTTTCCTAATTTTTAGAAGATTTGCAAAGTTATGAATTTGAGATTTCCAATCTCGAAAATTACTCACAGATAGTTGTCAAGTAAATCAGGAATTAAACGACAGCTTGAAGTTAGCTAAACGATCGTGGAGTGTTCTTACACGATAGACACTCAGCTAGATAATGAGCTAAATGATCGCATAGCTTTTACTAAACGATTGGGCATCGACCTATACGATATGTTGTTTCATCTCCCACTTGCTCAATCGTTTACATGATTGTTCTTCCTCCAGTTTTCTACCTCTAACCAAGTCCACACAAAGACCACCCTCTGGATTCTCACACCGAGAATACCAAGGTAACCTTTTTGGTGGTGTTATACTCAACTTAACACAGTCGAGGTTTTGTGGAGGCCGTACGTGGTGTTCGGGGTATTCGTGACCTTGGTGATCGCTTTGTTCGACTACCTGTGATCGTGCAGTGTAGCGGTCTGGTTGGACGAATGTTCATTTGTTGATGTGTTGCTGTGATCGAGCGTTCGTGATTAAGGGATGTTGAAGATGAGTCTTGAAAGTTTTGTTTGTTCTATCCCTTGATCGTGTAGTAAAACATGCTGTAATTTTTATTTTATGCATAACTGTATGTTTCCGTTTGTGACTGTAATTGTTGTTGTTCATATACAATTGAAATTTGGAAAGATCCTTCTGTTGCTCATGGAAATCCTCGTGTATGATTTCCTTCAAAGAATGGTATTAATCGTGTTTTTCCAACTAGCATAGTTTTTGCCAGTTAATTTTTCGGCACTTAATAGAGCTAACACGGTTGTTGCCATTTTATCGTTGCTGAAAAACATGAACAAACTTAATAAGTCTATGCATTACAACTTTTAACATCAATTTTAGTTTTAGAAAAATAGTTCTAATGTACCCTAAGTGAAAAGACATCTATTTTGCAATGATGCTCCAGCGAGGCAGGACAAAAGTCACCATTTTCGGTCCAGAAATGTTAACCTTTAATAATTCCACGTAAGCGTAATCCCATATTTTAAGCTCTAGAGTCCCACCTTAATTTGCCCACTGTAGGGAAAAAGCAGATTAGGACAATAGACTAAAGCAATCTTATCTTATACAAGAGATCAGATAAAAAGTCGTGCAAAACTTCCATCCTTTAGGAAAACATTCCTAGGGTACCTTGAGGCTATGCACAAAACGTTATCCAACCTAATGAGAGAGACCATGGGATATGTTGTCACACGTCCCGCTCCCACTTACTATGAACATTCTCTCCATTCACCTTGGTATTGACCTACCCAAACACCATACTTTAGGGGGACACTCCCAGGGTGCCTTGAGGCCGAGGATAGATCTCACGGTGTAAACATTAGGGAGAAACGTGAAGAGGTTTAAGTAAAATATCACATACCCCAAGTACCTCTCACTGAATGTTCTACCTAGTGATTCATTAACTTAGACAATTCGGCTACTGATTTTATCTAAGTGTGAGTTTAATTTGCTAAAAAATGACTCTTGTTTTTTATAATTAAACAAGTTCGAATCAAGTCTCATTACACATTTTAACGGACTATCATCAAATTTGCATGCATGCAACAAATCTATCTAATTCACCTTTCTAGGTAGGTTCCCAGGTAGGGGTGTTCCGTTTCTGTCAACTTAAGTACCCCAGCCTAAACAGAACCCGCCTTAGACAAAAGGTCCCTTATAGATAGATTTGGTACATATTTAATCTTTTATTAGTCAATTAATCTGATTAAACTGATTAAAATATTAAACCTTAGGTTTTAATCTCATTAGAACCGTGATCTTTGGTCTATCTCCATCAAATTTTAAAACTCTTTTAAAACATGATTCAAGCCTAAGTTTGCATGCATGTCTTTCTTATAAATTTTAGTTCTAATTTCCATTATAACTCTTATAAAAGGAAACAACCAAAATCATTCACATTGATAAGTTAGACTAGGTATTTATAACTCTTATAAATTTAACTTATGTGTCATGCTTCATGCAATGTCCCTTCATTACTATATGTAACTTTTATATAAAGAAGTAATGAACTAAGCATACATGCTTCTATATACCCTTATACTATAACATTTATAATATAAAGATGATGTATGAATAAGCATAATGCATGCATAAATATAACTTTTATATTATATGATGCATGAGCATGCTCTTAAAGTAATTAATCATGCAAGCTACTATATCATAACTCTTACAATATAGAGATGATGCATGACAAATGTATAATCTATGGTGGAATTTAAAACTATATGGCATACTATATGACATATAATTTAAATATACATCTCATGTACACTCACCAAAATTAATATTCCGGGATGATTAGCCTAAAAACCTGAAAATAAAAACTATCTATTACATAAACCATTGAGTAAACCGGTTAAAACAAGCAAACTGGGTCTTGAATCGCCTGGGCAAAGATCGTTTCTTGATCGTCTAGTATTGGTGAAGTAACCACGATCGTGTAGCAACAATCGAGTACCTTTGACTATACGATGAAGCATGAAGGCCACTCGATCATGTAGCGCACTGAGTATTAACATTTACCTAAATGATTGAGTAGAAGAAAACTACGCGATGAAGCATGATCGTTTAGACAATCGAGGAGCAATACTGGCCGAGTGATCGAGTAGCCATGGACTATGCGATGAAACATGTTGGCCTACACGATTGTTTAGTGTGTGCACCTACCATGCAAGGTAGTCAGGTTGTAATCAATCCCGTTCAGAATTGCGTTCCTACGGAAGTGCAAGAAACTTTCAGGTAAAGATTCCTGTATAATGCTAACCTTGTTGGCCTCATCGATTTTTGACCCGTTCATCTCTACCATGTTGAAGTGGATCATCATTTGAGAACGTGTTCTCGAACAGATGCCCCCTCTTGAATATGGGCATTGAAGATGTATTTAAGAGTGTCGTGCCTGAGCTGTGCAGACGGCTGGCCGAATACTCCCCTCACGGACTCCATGATCTCATGGGTTATGAGCATAGGCTCGCGTTACAGCATTGCCTCAGCATAAATTCCAGAGAGCAAGTTTTATTTTAGGAAATGCCTCAGGACACATGCGCGGACGAAGATAGTGCCGTCACACCAAGTTTTATTTTAGGAAATAAAACTTTTGTTGGAAATTTTCTTCTATACTATGTCCAAGGGTTTTTGGTTGCTAAATCAATTCATGACGCCACAAAATTCCAGAGACCTAAAGTGATTTTTGCTAGAAAAAAGAGTAAAGACTGTGAGAGAAAGAGTTAGAGGTTGTTCGAGTGAGGTGTTGACCAAGGTGAGATTGATGTATTCCAATGATGAGAAAACGCTTCGACAGAAGAGTTTTCTTATTCTTTTTATTACCTTTGTTGTGTATGCGTGCAACTTTGTATGAGATTGTGTATTTGGAAGCTACGAGTGGCTAAACTCTTTAGTTTTAGGGTGTTGATGAATTTATTTATTAATTTAAGTTAATTGTTTAATATTTTCATGGATATTGTTGTTGGGGTTGATGCCCTAAATCTTGTGGGTTTTCTTGTTTGTAAATTATTTGTACACAAATTATTTATTTAATAAAATAAAGTTTTATTTTATTCGACATTTAATTTGCATTAACTCTATCCAATAAATTAGGATTCAAGGTTATTTATTGTAACTTAAACATATATGTAGTTGATATATAAGTAGATCATATTTAAATAATAACCTAAATGGTCTGTAGTATATGGATAAGGTTGGGTACCTTATCTTGATGAGACTACGTATACGACCTACTTTGTAATTATTACAATAGTTATAAAGTGTTACAAATGATCTAATCATGATCATTCATGTAGAGATATGTGAGTGAGAGTATCTTATATAAATAGTTTGTATAAGACCGGACCGTGAAACAATTAGTCTATCTTCATAATATTGTTACTTGAAGAAACTTACATTTCACTAGGATGACCCATTTGTTACTTGACCTTAATCCATAGTGAGTTGTGAACTCCTGCTTATGAGAGCAATCATTTGATTTGTATGGGTGAGAGTGGCCAGATACGTTGACTCAATAAGCCTACCATTTTGGGTTTTATCTGAGTGGGGAGTTGGAAACACAACTACACAAGATGGAATCACTCTTTCCTATTTTGAGGGTTGATTCCGAGTCTTGAACAATGAGGCGCCTCACCCTCTTACTAGCCAAAGAGGGGTCTAGTTTATAGTTAGACTATAACTAATTGTTCGTTAAAGGAATCAGGGGTACATAAGAAGACAGATGTAACTACAAGGATAAAACAATAATTTGACTTAACTGTAGTTACGAGCAATTTGTGAAGGGTCAAATTACTATTAATTGATTACATTTGTAAACATAAAGATATATCTACTGTGCGAAAAGTGCATCTGTCGGTCTCTTGTAGAGTGATCGACAGTTACTGAATGTTGATTAATTTAATTAAAAAGTTTAATTAATTAGTGTTGTACGATTGAAGCTTCTAATCTATAGGCCCATAAGGTCCCCTTACTAGCTCACAAGGGATAAAACAAGATATAATTGTTTTTGGAAGAATTTGAATTGTTCAAATTATTTAAAGGAACTAAAGATATTAATGTGATTAATATATAGTATAATGTATATTCATACATTATAGTATATAGTTAATTATAAATATGATTTATAATTAAAACATATAATATGTGAGAGATAAATATTTGAATAAGATTTAAATATTATTCTTATGAATAAGATTCATATAAATACTATAGGTTAAAATTAATATGAATGAGATTCATATTAAAACTATAGGTTATAAGAGAGAATTACATTTTAATATGATTAAAATGCAGAACATATAGTTAATTAACTAAAGGTTAGTTAATTAATTATATAATATTATAATTTTTATATAATATTAATAATTCCCTTGTTGGTTTTCATGTGGAAGCTAATTAACTCCCTCTCTCCATACCTTCCCTCTAATAATTAGTCTACATAAAGCAGAAAGACGGTGAGTGGATCATAATGTGAAAGAGAACAATTTTTTTTTTGCTCAAGAAATCGTATTCTCTCTCTCAAACTCTCTACCTTTCCCTTCTCCCAAAAAACACTAAAGGAGACCACACTTCACATCTCTTGTCCTAAGAAAAGCAAAGGCTCTAAGTGGCGGTGTCCTATTCGTTGGGTTGTTTTCTGGTGTTCGTGCGAAAAGTTCGTGTCTGGTTCTTGAGAGAATTTATGAGAAGAAGAGTAATACTGCAAGGATAAGCATTTCTTTTTCTCTTCCTCTCAGTAGAAAGCACGCTTATTGGCTTTTTATAATGTTTATACTGTTCTACATTTGACTGTATGAATTTCTTTGCATTTTACATTTTTTTTCTCAAATTTAACTTCAATTACACGACGTTTACATACTTCCACAAACGAATTCCATTCCTTCAATTGTGGGATGATATATTTTTTAGTGTTAAGCTTATATTCTTATTGATTGGCTATCAACACATATGAGGTTAGAAATATAATTGAGAGGTTGTATGTTTAACTGGATCTATAACATTGAATCTTTGTTAATCTATGATAACTTATATTACTACAAGTTATTGTCTCTTAAAGTTAGAATATTTAGAAGTATTTGTTGAGAAAAGCACCAAATTCATAGGAAGATGAGCAAAATTATTTTCCATACATTCATTAAGTTCAAAAAAGAGCTTAGGAAAAAAGCATGCCACTAATACGTTTTATATGTAGGAATATAGGCAGAAACAAAAGAAAAGAACCATGCGCTGAATCCAAAGATGACCCATGCGACCAAAAAGTTCAAAAAGAAAGAAGAACGAGAAATTCATAGTGGCGAAGCTGCTTGAGCAACAATCTGAGAGCCAAACGCATTTGAAGAGACCATCAATAACTGCAGAAATGAATGCGTAAAAGTTACCTGATGCGCTTGCCACTATGTTGTATGGCAGAAGTGGTCCTCGCGTCTAGCTCAATACATATCCAAGCCTAAATGAAGAATTTAACACACTGAAAGGAACAATCAGAGAGAGTTACACTCCATTTTCGAGAAAGAAGAACATTCTCTATAATTCGAGAGAATTTCTAGAAAACCTTCTTCCTCCACCATTCTTGAGGTGAATTTTCCTTGGAGCTCCATCATCACCACTGGAGAAGAAGTCTCAAGCAAGGAATATTCTCCTTAACCTACCACAAAGCATAGTTAACATCCATTTCAGACCATCGAAAGCAAGAGAAGGTTGTCGACGATCATCATCTCTACCCATTCATCTTTTATTTTCCCTTATCTCATCATTTGTCGTATTTACATCTCCACACACTTTTGTTTGATCTTGTAACAACCTTGTTCCATTTTATTATCTACATCATGACTTCATCTTCTATCTTTTCTACTTTTATTTTTCTTATCATGAATAGCTAAATCCGTAGTGAGTTGGGATGAGTTAATCCTCATTTCGGTTAGCTTAGTGATTAACCAAATTTTCATTCAGGTAATGAAGCTTTAAATCCAACTTATGATTTCTTTTAACCATTGGAATCATGAGATAATAATTAACTATTAGAGATAAACACTTCCTTACGTTCTAAGTAATCTAAGCATACATCATGGATGACTGAGCTGACTATGAACTTCTGTTTATTCGGAATTATCCTTCGATTTGTATGGGTGAAGGTTGGCTCAACAGCGCTGGCTCAATAGGCCTCCCATTTCAGGAGTAAGACTAGGTAGATAGCTGGGACATAGGGTGCAAGACGAAATTCACTCCTATCTGCTTTTAGGGATAGTAGATAGGTTGCTTCCTTAAACGTTGACTCCAGGTCTTGAACAAGGGGCCTCACCCTCTCATTGGTTCAATAGGGTCTCAGTTTTGTAATTGAATCACAAACCAATTGTTCAGTAGAGGATCGACAGGGCTTAAGGAGCAAGATGTAATCTCGGGGGTAAAACAGTTTTTGACCCAGCCATTATTACAAAAAACCTCTAAGGGGTTGACTTACTAATTATGGTTATATTTAGTAGACAGAAATATATCTATGGTGAGGGGAGTGCAACTACTAGACTTTAGTGAAATGACCTGGTAGTTAACGAATATTGGTTAATTGGGTTAAAGAGTTTAGTTGGTTAATCACGGAGCCCATGATTTGTAGGTCCATGAGGTCCCCTTACTAGATCATATCGGACTAAACCTTAGAATAGTGTGACAAATGAGTTCGAAGTGTTCGAATTTGATTTTTGGAGTAAAGTGTTTCATATATCTGATATATTTAACCTAATGTTTAATTATGAATTAAACATATAAAGAGAGAATTAGAGATATTTAAATAAAATTTAAATATCAAGATTATGAATAGAAATTCATATTGATTGGGATTAGCTTAGATTTAATAATTAAATATTAAATTCAATTAATTAAATTTTAAATTAATTATTTAACATTAATTTAATTTTAAATTAATTATTAGAATTAATTTTGAAATTAAATAGAATTGGTCAAAATTACAATAAAAGTCAAAATTGTTGACTAGGTCAAAATTCCAACAAAAGACAAGATGTGGACTTTAGACTTTGAGAAGTCAAAAAGTCAAATTGTTGACTTTGGACTTTTAGAGTCAAAGATAGACTTTTGACCAAGTTAGTAGGAAAATCCAATATTTTCCAGTGGAAAAAGTCCTATTTTGCATTGCTAGGTGTCAATCCCACTTGAAAACACTAATCCTACTTTGAGTTAATAGAATTTAAGTGTGAAATTCTTATTAACTTAAATTTGCATGATTTACATGATTTGGCCTATAAATAGAAGAGTTCTATGATGTTTAATCTTCTTGGAAAAGTGGAATTTTATGAGGTATTTTTAGAAAAATCTTAACTTAATTCTCTCTCAATTCCTTATCCTTTTTTCCTATCCAAATTGGTCACTCACCAGATTCCACCATCCCATTCTGATGTCGGAGAATAGTCGGGAAGACTCTCGTTGTGGTCTACGAACCGTTCGTAAGGAGATTTGAGCAGATTTGGAGAAGAATTAAGACTACAAAGGTTGTATATTGTCTATCCCTTTGTTTTAATTTAATTGCATGCTTATTCTTTTGAAATTAATATAATTAGGCTACTTTAGATCCTTTATTTCTTTCGTTGCGCATGTGTTTGTTCCATCAAGCCCCACCTTTGAGCTCTTGCCCAAATGATTTGAATAAGTTTTTAGATTTTGGTTGGCTCTCTACCTTAACGAAACCTGCCTCTAAATAGTTTTTTAGATCTTGGTTAGCTCTATGTGTTTGTTGTTGATCTACCTAACCTTAACAAGTAAATTACAAGCAATATCACCACACATGCATTAGCAACCCCTCAATTTTCTAGGACAAGCTAAACTAGGTCCACCTCAAGTAGATAAAGAAAAGGTTGAGAGAATGAGGGCAGTAAGATGCAGAATCCGGCCTTAAACATCTAGTGTTACATTTCAAACTCATTTATAGGAGGATTTGCAGTGCTTTACTTGGGGCTGGGCAGGTGAAGGTCGGTAGAGGAAATGATGCGATAACGCTTTCACATATTCTCCAAGTCCATAGGGATGAGCCAAGATGGAGACTCAACCTCACCACTAAGATCCATGGAAGGTACATCGATTGAACATCTAACCATAATGACTAAAGAAGCTACTACGAAAGGAAACGTGACTTACTGCTAGTCGATAACTCCAGTTTGATAAAGTCAAACGCGAGAAAAACGAATCTCTACTGCCACGACCAAAGTCAATATTTATAGCAAATCTATGCTCGGTGATGACCATTTGATGGACTATCATTCAATGAATGACACTACTCGAACATGAGCTAATGTTATGAATAATAATAAAACAAAGTGATATACTTATATCATTGATAGTCACTGATAGTATTCTATCACTATTTATGAATGATAGACTATTGCCTAAAACTTGAATTTCTTGTCAACTTCTTAAACCAATTTACTTCTTTAAATAAGTCTCCACTGATAGATAGTGATAATCTTTTATCATTATCTATCAGTGATATAAAGTGATAATATTTCTATCATTGATAGTCAGTGATAATCTTTAAATGTTCAATCAATGATAAAAAGTGATATACTTCCATCGGTGATAGTCACTGATAGTCTTCTATCACTATCTACTAGTGATAGATTATGCTCAAAAATTATATTTATTGTAAATTTTTAAATTAGTTTGCTTCCCTAAATAAGTCTACCACTAACAGTTAGTTATTGTCTTCTATCACCGTCTATCAATATAGAATATGCTTGAAATGATATCACATGGATCCATCTACATTAATCAAATAATTGATAATAACAGACTAAAAAAATATATTTTACGAAAAAAAAGAATGAAAAATGAAAAAGAATCAACAAACTTTATATTTTATAATGTGCATTAAAATGAGAAATAATTAGGGGAAAAAGAGAAAAACAGCATGTGGAGAAGTTATTGAGAGTTGGGAAATGGGCAATATCAATATGTGGGTTATGATGGCATTTTAATCAGAGTCATTTAGACGGAAAATTTTATAAAATGACCCAAAACTCAAAAAATTTTCTACCAATGACCTCTTCCTAAAAACTTTTCTACCATTGACCTTTAGCCCATGCAAATTCCAAAATTACACCCAGTTTTTAAAAAGTCTTCAGACCGTACCACATTTCTTCTTTTCTTCAATGATTTCTTCAGCCCTTCACTCAATTTGCATTCAATACAACATCAACATTCCACCAAAACATTTATTCCCAACTAATATTCTTCCAATAGAATTGAGAGAATGGAACGTCACTCTCAGTATTCACCTTCTATCGAACTCCCCACGAAATTCTCTCATTGTTCTCTCGTAGCTTTCTCAGAGTTCCAGACTAACATCTTCGTTGATTGCTTTTATTATCAGATTCAGTCCACATTTCTTCTTCGTTCAACTATTTCTTCAGCCCTTCATTCAATGTATGATTTCTTGTCCTAGATTTCTTTTGTAATAAGTGTCTTTAACATTAAATGAACGATCGTATAGTAATATATACACAATCGTTCATTCC
Organism: Benincasa hispida; assembly: GCF_009727055.1. Lineage (NCBI taxonomy): Eukaryota > Viridiplantae > Streptophyta > Magnoliopsida > Cucurbitales > Cucurbitaceae > Benincasa > Benincasa hispida. The sequence continues at coordinate 39,255,013 of NC_052360.1, read as the reverse complement.
AATATAAACAATCGCTCATAAATTACTAGATGATCATTCATTGCAATCTAGGCGATTGTTCATAAATTACAATACGATCGTATAGTAAATTATAAACGATTGTATAATAATTTATACACGATCGTTGAGTAAATTATAAACGATCGAGTAGTAATATATACAAAATCGTTTATTACAATATAAACGATCATTCATAAATTACTAGACGATCGTGTATAAATTACTACACAACCGTATGTAAATTATAAACGATCGTGTATAAACTACTACACGATTGTATAGTAAATTATGAACGATCGTGTAGTAATTTATACATGATTGTATAGTAAATGATCACATAGAAATGTATAAACAATCGAATAGTAATTTATGCATGATCGCATAGTAAACGATCACATAGTAAAGTGTAAACATTTATAAACGATTGCATAGTAATGTATAAACGATTGTTTACTTATCAATGATTTGTTTATTCCATTATAGATCAATGACGCTACTTCGCATCTTTGTATGATTTGGTGGGGATTGGGATAAGTTCGGAAGAAATTATATTGGTAGTCATATGAAAGGTCTGAAAGTCGAAAATGATATAATAATCACTGAATTAGTGAGTATGATGCACCAACAACTGAATATCGATCCGGATATGTTTGATATACACATCAATGCTATAATTTATTGGTCCCGGCTCCCCCAATTCACATAGTTGATGATGAAGATCTTAGATTCTTTTTGAAAGGCAGTGATGCATCCTAGATGCCGTTATTTGTATCAGTTACACCTTATGAAAGTCATGGAGTACACACGAACAATATGTACCACCATTGCAATCCAACCAATCAACCCATTTCAACCAGTCAAAATTGTGGGTTTGCAACCTTTTCGACACGTAATATTCATACCATGTCTTCACTTGATGATCATATTGAGCCATATAACTTAGGGGATGACCGAAGTGAAGCTTGGTTTGGTCAAAACAGTGAACCCAGATGTACTTCACAATTCAATATTGAACATGGATATGGACAATCTTATGGACTACAAACTTCTCCAACACCTACATCTATGTTCCAACCCCACCTGCTCCCGTTCTACCAATTGTGATGCCTTTGGTTCTAATGCATTTCACCATTCAAACCGAACAATTTATTGATATACCCAGACCATCAGAGGGTTCATCGTATGACGACCTCATCACAATACCTCATGACTGTCTGAATGACGAGAAAATAAAGGTCAGACAATTTTTTTTTTTTTCGAAATATGATTTGTCAGTTAAATTATCGATGCTTGAAATAAGAAAGAACTTTGACTACCATGTAAAAAAGTCAACAAAGAGCTTGCTAACTATTCAATGTTCGGTGGAGGAATACAAGTGGATGGTCCATGCAAAAAAAAAAAAAAAAAGAAAAGAAAGAAAGTGATTCCTTCAAAGTGACGAAATATCCCAGCGAACATACATCTCCTCTTGAAATGAGAATTAGTAATCATCGACAAGCAAAAAGTTGGGTTATTAGACACTTAATCAAGTCAAAATACGAACAAGTTAGTCGAACCTATCGCCCAAGGGATATAATTGAGGACATTCGACGAGATTATGGAGTAAACATAACTTACGGGTGGGCTTATCGCGATAGAGAGTACGGGTTGGTGTATGCACGAGGGTCGCCAGAAGGATCATATGCTATTGTTAGAGCATATGGCGAGGCACTTAAGCTTGCAAATCCAGGTACGATATTTAAGGTTGAAGTAGAGGACAGAAAATACTTTAAGTACGTCTTCATGGAACATGGTCCATGTATTAAGGGTTTTCTAAACTGCATCCGCCCAGTAATCATTGTTAATGGGACTCATTTGCATGAGAAATAAAAAGGTATGTTGTTAATAGCAATATGTATCGATGGCAATAACAACATATATCCTATCGCCTTCAGTATTATAGATGATGAGAACGATGTATCATGAACTTGGTTCATGAATCATTTGAAGGCTTCGATAGAAGACGTTCCCAATTTAGTGATTATATCAGATTGTCACATATCAATTGCAAAGGTTGTTGCAAGTATATTCCCTGATGCATTTCATGCCCTATGTATATAATATATTCAGAACAATTTGGTTGACAAATTCAAGAATAAGGACATAATCCCACACTTCTACCTAGCGGCGAAAGCTTATAGAATGTCTGACTTTCAGATGTATTTGGCTAAGCTTCATCAATATCCTGGTGTGACGGCCTATCTTAAGGAGGTTGGATTACAACGGTGGGCGAGGGTTTATCAAGTCCATTGTAGGTATGACAAGATGACTACAAATATAGTAGAATGCCTCAATGGAGAGTTGAAAGATGCACGAGAACTATCAATCACAAAGCTATTAGAGCATATCAGCGAGTGGCTATAAGGTTGGTTCTATATTCGACGTACACAAGCAATGGCATGCACAATCATTGTAACTGATTACGAAATGAGTATTCTTAAGGATTCAGAATAGATGTCTAGAACATATCATGTTTCCCCAGTGAATATGCATATAATTAATGTGAACGATGGATATTTTGGGGGTTGGTTGATCTTCGTTCATGGACATGTACGTGTATGGAGTTTAATTGCCTCGAGATCCCGTGCTCCCATGCAATATTTGCAGCGACCTTGAGAAACATTAATGTTCAAACATTATGTGCAAAATGGTTTACAGTTGAGAGTGTGTGCTTGCTACTTACGCGGAACCAATCTTCTCAGTTGGACACAGACAAGAATGGGTTTAAAGACCATATCTTGGAGATTTTGAACCAATTCCACCATTGGAAAAGGTAGCAAGTGTAGGTCAACATCAAACCGTCAGGATACCTTCAATTGGAGAGGAGCCACGACAAATACATAGGGTACACGATGTGGTCAGAGAAGACTAACAAAACAACGTGCAGACAAACATTGATAACACCTGACATTGGCCCATCTATACTAAACAATATGTAATTTTCTTGGGCGATTGCTTAATTTTTTCTGTACGATCGTTTAGCTATTTATTTGATTAGTTAAATGTACAACACCAATTATACTCTAAAAATTTAGCACAAATTTATCTAAACGATCACTTAATTATTTATTTGCTTTGTTAAATGTACAACACCAATTATATTCTACAAATTTAGCACAAATTTATCTAAATAATCGCATCACAAAACTAAACGATCGCATAACAAAAACTAAATGATCGCATAACAAAACCTAAACGATCGTATAACAAAAACTAAATGATCGCAAAACAAAAACTAAATGATCACATAACAGATATCTAAACGATCGTGTAACAAAAACTAAACGATCACATAACAAAAACTAAACGATCGCATAAACAGAAATCTAAATAATCGCGTAACAGTTAGCTAAACGATCACATATCAAAATCTAAACGATCGTATAACAAAAACTAAACGATCGCATAACATATATCTAAACGATCGCATAACAGTCAGTTAAATGATCGCGTAATAGATATCTAAACGATCGCGTAACAGTTAGCCAGACGATTGCATAACGGATATCTAAACGATCACGTAATTCATATTTTATTTTCTGTTCAAAGGCCTATACTTTTGAAAAATATATTATCCTTTATCAACTGTTTTTTAAAATATCTTGAAAAGAAATATTTTCTTTTATCAGAGATAGATCTTTGAAAAAAGATATACTTTTATCAAACATATAACACCTTTGGGAAAAAAAAATTGATTTTAAAACCCCAATTTTCTTTCTTTTCTAATTAATTTCTTCCTCTTCTTCACCGTAATTCATATTTTATTCTTCCCCTTCACCTTCTCCCACCGCCACGCCCCACCTCCGCCATATACCGGTGCTACCCTAGCTTTGTTTAATCATTGATGTTGACCTTCTTCCGTGACTATATGAACCTTTGAAGCTGAAAATCTTTAAGTTTGGATCTTAATCTCCTTCTCTCTTTCATTTGCATCCAAGGCTGTTTTTATTCTTTTTTAATCTCAATCTTCTTCTCTCATTGAACCTAAACCAGTCTTCCCCTCCGTGAAAGTATTGCACCTGCAACCATCATTAATTTAAGACTTGGTTTTGATGTCCTTGGGTGCGTTGTAAATGGTTTGGGTGAATACGTCTCTTTCAGCATTGATTCCAATTTTCATCCAGGTGAGGTCGCAATCACCAATATTACAGGCAACAACATCAATAAATGACAAATTCGATCTCATTTGTTGCGATTACGGAGAATACATCGGGTGAGTACTCTGGTTTGGGGCACATGGTCATTCCTAGCATTGTGGTAAGCCTTAATGTATTGCTATCCTTACACGCCATGCTGGTTATTCAAGTTCAATCTGTGGTTTGTTCCTCCAATGGAGTTACCATATACACAATTCGTAGCTTCTATATTTTTTTTTTCCTGTTTCAAGAATGATGCCAGTGATTCAATCATTAGATATATGTTTCAGGTGCATGTTTGGATGATGATGAACAGTATAGAAGCTGATGATTTAGATCTTCGTTTTCTTTCTGCGCCATTTCTTCATTCTTATAATTTAAAAGATCAAGGTGCAATTTGTTATAGTACATGTATAGGGAAAGGAAACACTCATGTGTTATGACATGATTTTATAAAACGAGACATAAATCCTGTATTTATATTTAACACCCTATGTTCATATTTTGCACTCTACTTGTGAATTTGTTGGGAGAACACTTCTTATATATGGAAATTTCGGCATGGAAGAGAGGGTACAAAACATGCCTTTTTTAGAATAAACATGCATGCGTGCGTGTGTGATAGCTCTAAAAAAGTTATTTTTATGTCCTTAATCACCCTTGTTTGTTATGTTTAATTTGTTTAAATATCTATTCTTATAGGAATTCGAGCAAATCATGCATTCCAAAGTGTTACGGGCCTTTCGAGATTTAGTTGGAGCCATCGAAATGAAATCGAGCACCTAGAGCTTCAAGGATATAAAATTATAATTTCACCCCTGGGGCCAGCACAGTAGCGCCATGCGCTACGCTTGAAGGCAAAAAGTAGCTTTGGTAAGAACGCAGCAACACTTCAGACTTTGACGGAAGGGATGAGCACTCGTGCGCGCACGAGCATTGCGACACCATGGGCTGCACTACAACAACTAAGGCCAACACAGTGTTGCGACGTTAATTTATATATATATATATAAATATATTTGCCCAACTTTTAGGTATTCCATCTTGGGCGTTCATACCATAGCCTAATTTTCTCTTCTCCTCTTCTCCTTCCCTCTATAATTCTTCATTCTTGAGTGTATTTAATGGTTGTAAAGCTTATATTGGATCGATCTCGTGGCTAAGGTGAGTTGCTAGCTTAGGTGTAGATGAAACCCATGGATCCATTGTGAGGATTTTTGTTCTAAATCTATATTTCTCTTTGATTTTTTGTGGTTCTTGAATGCATTTAAATTTTTATACTTAGATGTATGATAGGCTTGATCAACCATCATTCATTATTTGATTGCTAGAGACTAGGAATCCTCTAATGTGTTTAAAGCATGCTTGTTGTGAATTCTAGGTTGTTTAGAATGACCCTTTTACACATTGCATGGTTAGGATATTCAATAAATACAATTGATTAGTAACTTAGGCTATCCATGTCATTAATCATCTTAGTTGAACTCATCAAGCTTAATGCGATTTTTTGCTTGTTATGGATGCCATCGAACCTAACAACTAAGCAATTAGTCTAATTAAGAAATTAATTAAAGTAAATGTAAGATTTCTATTGACGCTATCGAACCCAATTAATAGAGCATCTATTTTAATTAATTCATTAGTAATTAGGGTGTCATTGGCTATCCGAGCAAGTTGACTAAGCACACTAAATCGAGAGAGATAATCCTTTGTAATCCTATGATCAATCAAACATTGGGTAGATCCTAAGATTTGAGCTAGGCGTTTCCTTTACATTTCCTACACTTTTATTTTCTTACAATTTAAATTCCTGCACTTTATATTCCTTGCACATTATCACTATTCAATCAAAAGCCTCATTTTTACTACTTTTCATAGACCAATTATGCTTAGAGTGATTCTTTCTTCAGCTTCCTATGGTTCATCTTGGACTAACCGCTTGTGCTACTTAGTAGTATAAGTAGTTGGTTAGGAGAATTATAAATATTATTTGATTTTTATTCTTTTGTAAGCGATGATTATCACCCTTGGGAGTTGCCTAGCTCGATCTCTATGTCGATACATGCTCCTTCTTCCCATTCAGGTAAGTCTCTAGAGGAATTGGTTATGGAGTATTTTATCAACTCTTATGAGTTTACGTAGGAAAACTTCCATGGGCGAAAAGAGTTCTCAAGCTTCCAACAAGAAAACCTCTATTTCGAATCTGAGGCTAGAATTGATCCTTATAGTATGAGTGACCTGGTTACTCAGATTGTTGAATCAGTTGAGAGGCGAGATGAGCCCTTGTTGCAGCCGCCCTCTAAGACTACTAAGTTGAGCAGGAGTGAGGTAGCCGATATCGACCACCATGTTAAGCAGCTGATAATTGGCAGAAATGCACGTTATCATAGTGCTAAGTTCTTAAACAATGTTGGCTTACGTTGATAAAGTGTGTTAAATTGCGTCCAAAAAGCATTAAGCTTATTACATTGCGGTAGCATGTGTTTATTGCATATAAATAGTTGGTTTTTATATTTTTATGCAGAATATGCGTTGACGCAAGGCAACAATTGCGATCATAGTAAATCATTGGTCGAGCGCAGCATTATCGCAAGGTTTTGCGGTGATTATTTTCGCAAACATTTGTTCGAGAAGGATAGCCACAACTTGGTCGGCGCAACATGGTGGGCGCATCTGGGTGAAGTGCATAATTAATCACGATGGGACAGAAAGCTGATGACAGTCGAATCCAAATTAAGTTGACAGCCGCTAACGATAACAAGTACATTCAGCTTTTCGGTGACAAATATTTAGCGCATCAGTTAGGGAATTAAAGTCATCTCATCTATGCAATCATAAGAAAGAAGCCGCCTTCACTCCGAATCCCTATAAATACAGAAAGCATCCTTTAGAAAAGAAGTTCGGATACTTAGAAAAATTTCTATGGAATTTAGCCTTGTTCATAGTTTTCTTTTATCTTTAAGGCGGAGCAAGGGAAGAGTTGATACGCTGGAAGATCGCTCAAGGCAACTCGAGAGAGAACCTTGAGGCAAAGAAGTAGAGAGCGGGCCGACTCTAGCAAGAGCGAGATTATCTTTTGAACATGAGTAGAAAAGACGGTGTAAAAGCCCGAGAAGCAAGAGATTGCTACCAGGCTATTTATTCTATTCTTGCATTGTTGTCTTGTACTTCATCTTTATATTTATACAATGGAAGTTCTTATTCTACATCTGTTCACTCTCTTAGCACGCATGAGTAGCTAAATTAGTCGAATAGGTTGAGAAGAACTAAGCTAACATGACCTAGGATCTTCATTCTATGCGATTATCTTATATTTATGTGTGTTTCATTCATCCATTAGAGATACTTGGGAGGATAGTCTAAGGACAGGATCTAGGCTTGGGAAGGTCAGGTCAGAATCTAAGCTCGGGAGAGTCAGACTAGAACTGCATAAACAAGAGATAGGGACTTAGAGATAATCTCCGTTTTTCAACTTACATCGCATGCACCCTAGAGATAGGTATGATGATATGTGGTCACCTTGTTTGTATATCATCGCATAGACAAGAATTAGAGGCTTATGTGTAGGCCCTAGAGACACCTTTTCACGTACATCGCATGCGTTCTAAACTTAGAAGTTGTGGCATTCGCACCGAGAAGTGGTTTACTATTGTATGCATGTTGCATGATCACATAGCATGAACGCATCCTAGGAAGTGTCAGCCGAAACTTTTTTCAACCGGTTCACTGCATACTCATCGCATCTTCCGTTTTATCAACTCTTTTCAAACTCCGCTGCATTTTTTCATTTTTCATTATCACAAACAACAACCTTACAACTATTTATTTATTTGGTTACCGCAAAGTTTTCATAAAAATTACCACCGTAACTTATTTTCCCAAGTCCCTAAGTTAGACCCTGGACTTACTAGGAACTCAGTGGGGTTTACACTTTGATTCCACTGAGAAACTTGAGTGCTCAACGCATTTCCATCATCGCATATCATCCACAATTCCACATCATAAAACCAAGCATCAAGTTTTTTGCACCGTTGTCGGGGACTTCGGCAAAATAGTATGCTAACGGTAATTTTTTTGATTTCTTTGCAGGTTCTCAATCTCTAGCGAATTACGACCCGAAGATTGAGAGAACATTTCGACGTAGACTAAGAGACAACCACCAACAACAAGAGAGAACACCAAGAATTGCGGAACAACAGGATGCAAGGGCCGCAAATGCGAATAATATAATGGCCAACCCCATTATTCTGGCGAATGACTGCAATAGAACCATCCGGGACTATGCGTCACCTAACCTCTATGATTTCTCTCCAGGAATCATGAGGCCGGCGTTAGATGAATCGAGGTTTGAAATGAAGCTGGTAATGTTGCAGATGATCCAGGCTGCTGGGCAGTTTAGAGGAAAGCGTGGCGAAGACCCGTACACCCACCTCCGGAGCTTCATAGAAATCTGCAACACTTTTATATTCCTGAATATATAAACCAAGGAAGTTCGGCTCACTCTGTTCCTATTTTCCTTATGCGATCAAGCAAGAAAATGGGCATATTCTCTCGAACTGGGGGAGATAACCTCGTGGGAAAAGGTGGTGAAAAATTTTATGAAGAAGTATTTCCCACCAACCGAGAATGCTAGGAGAAGGAAATTAATAACAAATTTTGAACAAGAAGATGACAAATCGCTCAGTGATGCCTGGGCGAGGTTCAAGCGGCTGGTAAGAGATTGTCCACATAATGGCTTACCAGATTACCTGTAGATGGAGATCTTTTACCAAGGACTGAATCCCTCTTCACAGACCGTTGCCAATGCGGCAGCCACTGGTGGTCTGCTCGATAAAACATATGGGGAGGCAAAGAGTATACTTGACCACATTTCCAAAAATCACGAGAATTGGCGGGAAAGAAATCAAAGATTAAGAATTAAAGATAATGATGCAAACAACGGGGCCATCACATCCCTGTAGAGCCAGATGACTGCGATGCTGAGTTTAATTCAAGGCATCGCAGTTAATAACACGGAGCGAAGAAAGGGCAGGTCAACGCAATCACTCAAACGACTGTAAGTTGTGTCAATTTCGGAGATGATCATTCGATGGAGGAATGCCCCGAGAATCCCCAGTCGGTATACTTCATAAGAAATAATCCCTACTCTGATACATACAACCCTGGGTGGAGAAACACCCAAATTTCACGTGAAAAACTCAATAACAAAGCTTTCAACCTGTGGTGCAAAAAAGAGAGCCACCCGGATTTTTCCCACGAAATGACGGTCAGACAAGCAATCATGCTAGTAGTTCACAATCACCACAATCTTCGTCCTTAGAGAGCTTGTTGAAACAGTACATTGAGAAAACGAATCAATGCTTTAGAATCAAGCAACATCTATTCGAAATCTCGAAATTCAGGTGGGACAAATTATAGGCAAGCTGAAAAATAGACTGCAAGGGGCATTACCCAGCTCAACTGAGCTTCCTCGCAACGCTGGGGGTACGGGGAAGGAACAGTGCTTAGCAGTCTCCTTGCTAAGCAACAAAATAACTACAGAAGTAGGGAAGAAGCCCAACGCGACCAACTTAAATGCAGTGACAATCGAAGTCCATTGACCTATAGTCAGAATAGCCCGAGAAAATGAACCCTGAAATTGCGTCCACCCTCAAACATCTAGATCTTGAGACCGAAGAAATCCAACCACCAACAGCTCCGCAAAGATTGAAAGAGGAACAAAATGATGAAGAAAATATCGTAACAGTGGCCGCAGCGCAAAACGTTATGATCCCACTGAAAATGGGAGATCTAGGAATCTTTGCAATACATGTTCTATTGGAGGGGTCTACAGTGGCCAAGCACTATGTGATCTTGCGGCAAGTATAAATATAATGCCGCTATCAATCTTCAAACAATTGAATGTTGGCACACCCACGCCCACAAAAGAAACTCTCCTACTCATGGACAGATCTCGCATACACCTTGAAGGAAGTTGAAAAATGTCGCAATTTCAATCGATAAATTCATCTTGCCGGGAGATTTCCTCATTTTGGATTATAAAGCGGACAAAGATGCACTCATCATATTGGGACGACCATTCCTTTCGACTGGTCGCGCTCAAATTAATGTACGCAGGGGGGAGATTGTAATCAACATTCATGGGGAAAAGCTCTGGATTAAGCCAGTCAAGATCCTAGAGGACAAAGAAAAGAGAGAAAAGCCACCGTGGACATGAAAAGACTAGCTTAGAATAAGTAGTCCCTGAGTTACTATATAACTCAGCTCCATCAGGGACACAACTCTTTTGAACATCCTTTTTCCTGCATCATTACTTCATGAATTTTTATCATACTCGTTATTATCTATTATCGCAATTACTTTGTTGTTATTGATTATCTATCTACACTGTTCTTATTCTAAAAAAACAAAAAAAAAGCGGTAAAAGAATTTTTTTATGTTTAAAATTATTTGACCCTCTCTCTGCTTCTTCGCCTCAGGGTTCTCTCTCGAGTTGCCCTGAGCGATCTTCTGGCGTATCGCCTCAGGGTTTTCTCTGGATTGCAGAGATGATACACAAAGAAACAACTTATCTTATTCCGTCACTACAATCCAAAGAAGATAGATCGACGCAAAGAATGATGCATCAATACACAATGCGGGCGACAACGCAAATTTGGGGGTGTATTCTTCTTTATGTCTATTTCAAATTTTGCACTATTGCAACGCATTTTAGTTTTAAAAGTTTTTATCACCGCATCCGCTTTAATTACCGCAATCATTTGACATGAATAAATTTAGTAAATATAACAAAATATTTCTAGAAATAGGAGTCTGCTAGCTTTCTTTCAAACTCTTTTTACGAAGCTTTCTATGAATATCACATCACTTCTTTCAATCTTTTGGTAATGAGGACATTACCACATTTTAAATTTGGGGGTGAGGTATTTATTTTCGACCTTGCTATTTTGAAGAAAAAAAAAGAAAAAGAAAAAGAATATATATTTTGAGAATAACAACTCCACTGTCAACGCAATAGAAAACTCATGTTGATAAGAGTTAAGTTGAGAAGGGCACTTACCTGTAGTTGGATGTCCTTATGACACATGTGGGGGCAAGCCAAAACAAAATTAAGTTACCAGGATTAATGCATAAATAAATGACCACAACTCCGCTGCCAAGTAGGTATGAGTTTAGTTGGAGAAAGGGCGCATTGTTCGTAGTTGGATGTCCGCATGACACACGTGAGGGTAGGCCAAAACGAAGGCAAGACACTTGGATCAGCACAAAGTCAGAAAAAAATAATAATGTCAAGAAATATGCAAGGATAAAATCACCTAACACCTCGGTGGAAAATTTTTCTTTTTAAAACAAATCATGCGATGTCCCGAAAGTTAGTAAAGTCCTTTTGAAGGTTAAGCTTGCGATCACTAGGTCTTAGAAATATTTTAAGAAGAGACTTGAATAAGACTTAAGAAAAATTTTGGTGTATAGAAGTTGAATGAAGTATATTTGAGAAATCTAGGAAAATAACATTGCGGTCGACTTGCTAAAGGAAACCTTTAGCTTATGCTTGAGAACGAGCATTGTTTAAATTTGGGGGTGTGATAACAGGAAGAAATGAATGTTATCATAGTGCTAAGTTCTTAAACAATGTTGGCTTGCGTTGATAAAGTGTGTTAAATTACATCCAAAAAGCATTAAGTTTATTATATTACGGTCGCATGCGTTCATCGCATAGAAACGGTTGATTTTTGTATTTTTATACAGAATATGCGTTGACGCAAGGCAAAAATTGCGATCATAGGAAATCATTGGTCAAGCACAGCATTATCGTAAGGCTTTGCTGCAACTTTTGCATGAGAAGGATTGCCGCAAGTCGGTCGGCGCAACATGGTGGGTACATCTGGGTGAAAGGGAAAATTAATCACGATGGGACAGCAAGCTGATGACAGTCGAATCTGAATTAAGTTGACAACTGCTAATGATAACAAGTACATTCAGCTTTTCGGTGACAAATATTCGGCACATCAGTCAGGGAATTAAAGCCATCCCATCTGTGCAATCATAAGAAAGAAGTCGCCTTCACTTCGAAGCCTTATAAATATAGAAGGCATCCTTCAGAAAAGAAGTTCGGATACTTAGAAAATTTTCTATAGAATTTAGACTTGTCCATAGTTTTCTTTTATCATTAAGGCGGAGCAAGGGAAGAGCTGATGCGCCGGAAGATCGCTCAGGACAACTCGAAAGAGAACCCTGAGGCGAAGAAGCAGAGAGTGGGCCGACTCTCACGGGAGCGAGATTATCTTTTGAACACAAGTAGAAAAGACGGTGTAAAAGCCTGGAAAGTAAGAGATTGCTACCAGGCTCTTTATTCTATTCTTGCATTGTTATCTTGTACTTCATCATTATATTTATACAATGGAAGCTCTTATTCTACATCTATTCACTCTCTTAGCACGCATGAGTAGCTAAATTAGTCGAATAGGTTAAGAAGAACTAAGCTAACATGACCTAGGATCTTCATTCTATGCGATTATCTTGTATTTATGTGTGCTTCATTCGTCCATTAGAGATGCTCAAGAGGGTAGTCTAAGGACGGGATCTAGGATTGGAAGGTTAGGTCAGAATCTAGGCTTAAGAGAGTCAGATTAGAACTGTATAAATAAAAGATAGGGACTTAGAGATAAGCTCTGTTTGTCAACTTGCATCGCATGCACCCTAGAGATAGGTATGATGATATGTGGTTGCCTTGTTTGTGTATCATCGCATAGACAAGAATTAAAAGTTTATGTGTAGGCCCTATAGACACTTTGGCACATACATCGCATGCGTTCTAGCCTTAGAAGCCGTAGCATTCGCATCGAGAGATGGTTTACTATTGTATGCATGTTGCATGATCGCATAGCATGAACGTATCCTAGGAAGTGTTAGCCGAAACTTTTCTCAACCCATTCACTGCATACTCATCGCATATTTTGTTTTATCAACTCTTTTCAAACTCTACCGCATTTGTTCATTTTTCATTACCGCAAACAAAAACCTCACAACTATTTATTTATTTAGTTACCGCAAAGTTTTCATAAAAATTACCATCCCAACTTATTTTCCCAGGTCCCTGAGTCGACCCTGAACTTACCAGGAACTCAGTGGGGTTTACATTTGGATTCCAATGAGAAAACTTGAGTGCTCAATACATTTTCATCATCGCATATCATCCACAATTGCACTTCATAAAACCAAGCATCAGTAGCCGATTCCTCAAACTTCAAGCCAAGATATGACGTTAGATTCTTTCATTTATGAACTTGCTAATTGTTCTTCTCAGTGCGAGTATAAAAAAACCATCTAATTTACCCATTTATCAAGAAAAAGAAAAGAAAAACAAGAAGTGATAAAAAAAAAAGAAAAATAAGAAGAAGAAGTATGCGTGCACGCGCGATAGCACTATAGGGAGTGTAGCCACACCATGAGATGCACTATAGCAAAGGCCATGAGTGCAGCGATGCTCTCCCTCAGCATAGCTACGTTTGAAAACTTTTATAAATACTCTCTTTAACTTTTCGTGCTTTTTCATGTGGGATTTCAATGGAGGCTGAAGTCTCTCCCAAAATTCTTCCCCTCCTTTGTATTTCTTACATCTTTGCTTTGTTTTTTACGTTTCTTTTTTGTTGTGATTAAGGATTGGAGCTCTCTCCTCTACTCTTTGTCTATGGATTATAGAAGTATGTAATTGTGTTTACTTTTGGTAGCAAAACTGGGGTGATATCTTGAGATTTCTTTGAATGGACTGAATGCACATTGTTATGTTTTCTTTGAATCCATTTTAATTTCTAAATGCATATTTGTGTGTGGCTATTCCTTCATGTATGTGGGCTGCCCATGCTAATTGATTTGTAGCTTCGTCACGTTCGTACTTGAATGTCTATCTCAATCACCTAAATAACAATTAGTTAATCATCTATTTTATGGCTAACCTAAAATGCATTTCTTAACTAGGTCCAGAGATAAAATTGATTAATTAGTTAGGCTACCCAATTGGTTAATCAACACAATCGAATCCTTAATCTTAATGCACATGTTCTTATTTCTATATGGGCGCTATAGAACCCAATAGACTCAGGGGCGTGTAGTTTAATTAGGGCTTGGCTTAAGGCTTTAATTATTAATTAGGGCGCTTGCTTAGTTTAATCAAACGATTCGGCTGTCTGTAGCTTCATTGGGTAAGGTCAAGCTAAGTGGGTCGTTGTGCACGCATAAATCAAATGCATTTTTAGCAGAAATCGATGATTGAAATTGCATAGGATCCCTCTTGCTTTCGATACTAGATAAACCCAATCCTAGGTTATATTTACCCGTTGCTTTTATTTTTCTTGCACACTTATCACACTATCCACACTAAACCCCCCTCACCATTTACCGCTCGAATAAGGAAATTGGCTTAACAAAAAACTAATGTCACCGCTTCCTTACGGATTGACCTAAACTTGTCGTTATTGCTATGCCAAATTATAGTAGTAGTTGAAAAGTTCGATATTACAAATTTATTTTTTATTTTTAGTCTTTTGCAAGCGACGATAAAAGGCTACTATCAAATTAACGCCGTTGTCGAGAAGGTACAATTTTTTGTTTCGTTTTGTTAAGTTTCTAGTTAGAGCTTTCTTTTGCTTTTGATTTGTTTTATTTTCTTGTTTTAGGTTATTCATGGCTAATAGAATGCATAGTATATACTATGCGTGACATGGAAGCAAGCTGTCAAACAGCTAGATGAAGAGACCAAGTAGATTTCTGAACTCAGAAGTATGCTTGGTTATCTTTTCTCGACTGTTCGATTGTTGGCTAAAAGGCAACTGTAAAGTAGTCGATGCCAGGAGCCATGCCTTAAGGAGTCACCTTAGTCAATGGAAACTTGATGTACACCCATGTTGGATGGACTACTCTCTCCTATGACTATGATAATTCCTATGCATCACCATAGTACTACGAGGATCCCTCCATCCCCGAGCCGTCAGATTTTGTTAAGCTAGAAAACCAAGGTATGTCTTTAAAGGATATAGTTAGAGAATTTAGTGATCATCGATTCTCTGTGCAGCATAAGTATTCCCACATCTAGGAGGATTTTCTTCATATTCAATAAGACAGTCTTCAATTTGCAATGGAGACTATAGTTGAGATGTAGCGTCTGAGTGACCAGCTAGCTCAAATTACTGACTCAGTTAGAAGTTAGAGGAGTCCGAGCTGCATCACCATATTTTTTAGACTATGAGGCACCCGGTTATAAGGTAACGTACTTTGATGATGAGGACGATGATGAGGACCTCTTTTATCATCTACTATTTCATAAATTTATGATTATTCTTTCTTCTATTCTCAAGAGTCAATTGAGTCTTTTTCTATTTTGGACTCGTTTGAGCCATTGAGCCTTTTGATTCTCTTGTTTTTCCTTTTTTATATATACTAAAAAACCAAAATTTGACCTGTTTGACACCCTTTAGAAGATGGAGTTTCTTCGAAGCATTGAATGCTACATCAACTCAAGTAAGAAGGGGCTAAAGAAATACGAGAATTTCCTCATACCTTGACAGGAGACGAATCACATCGAGCAACCGACGTTAAATATTTACCCTTCCTAGAGGGAGCCAGGTGGAAAAAAACTATTGCTTTCTTTCATTACTTTCTAGGTTAGCTTTTTATTTTTCTTTTGTAGGGACCACCGTAAAAAGAAGAATAACATCATTTGAGAGGAGAGCTCTACTACCACACCTCAAAGATCGTGTATGAAATTTTTTATAGGGGAGGTTTTTTATTCCCTTGTCTTTTATTTTTATTGGGGCTAGATTAGAGATACAATGGGGACAATGTATAGTTTTAGGTTGGGGTTGTAGTTATATATCATGTCTGGCAAGCGCTTGAGCATCTAAGCTCGAAATTTATGGTTGATTTGATGATATGTTTATTGTGCTTCGTGTATTGTAATGATGACTTTCTATGATAGACTTTAGATAATTGCTATTCACACTGGTTAGGATCCACGGAAATGTATGCATAATTTTTTGATCAAATTTTAAAAAAAATATTGATTCCCTTACATTGCATAAGCATGTAGCCGTCTAATTTATGGTTTTGAATGCTTAAGATTTGTTATTTGGCCTAGATGCTTTGTTGTCACCCCAAAAGGCCCAGGTGATAGTTGTTATGTAATTGAAACTCAACTTAGTAATGTATGCTTAGGTTTTGTTAAGTAAAAGCTTATTGTATGGTAAAGAAAAGGCAAGCTTGTTGCAGAGTAAAAGAAAGTTTTTATGTCATTTTTTAAGGGGATCACTCCTCTTTCTTAGGGGTATAATTAACCCGGGGTGGCTATGACACCTGTAGTTTCCCTCTATGCTAAAGTGCCCTTGAGAAATGAGTAAGCTTTGGCATCTTTAAAGGATACATTCCTCGTAGTTGGATGTCTTTCATGTAACCTGTGTGGGCAAGCCAAAATGAAGGCAGCATGGTCTGGATAAGGCTTCATCTTTTGTGTAGAGTAAGAAAAGGGCAAAAGGAGAGAAAGAAAAGAGAGAAGAAAAAATAGAATAAATTTTTGGTTCCATTACCACCTTGAGTCTAGGAAGCTTAATGTTTGATCCAACGAGCCAAAGTAGGGGGAAGACGAGTTGAGGGTTAAATAAAACCTTCACGGGCTAGTAGAGACCTAAACAGGATTGGCTAAGTGTACACTACATAGGGGATAGAGAATTAGTTTTAAATTTCTTAGTTGATTGCATGCATTTGAATGGTCTTATCTTTATGAATTTTGTTGGTGTCTTTAGCATTGAGAATAGAGTCATTTGTAGCATAAGATTCATATCTAGATTCTGTTTTCATTGCTTGAGGACGAGAAAATTTTTGGTTGGAGGTGTTTTATAGCTCTCAAAAAGAGCTATTCTTTTATGTCCTTAATCTCCTTTGCTTGTTTGTTTAATGTATTTAAATATCTATTTTTGTAGGAATTCGAGAAAATCATGCATTTTGGAGAGTTACGAGTGGGTTGATGTTGATTTGGAGCCATGAAAGTGAAATCAAGCACCCAAAGCTTCGAGGATGCAAAGTTATGATTTTACCCCTGGGGCCAGTGCAACATTGGCAAGGGTGCAACGATGCTCACCCTTTGCACAATGATGCTTTGGAATTTTATGGAAGGGATGAGCTTAAGTGCAATGTACGAGCGATGTGATGCCATAGGCTGCGCTACGACAACTAAGGCCAATGTCGTTACACTACTCCTTAAAGTCACAACACTAGCGTTTATATATATATATATGTTTTTGCCCAATTTTTAGGTATTCAATCTCAGGCTTTCAACCCCCAACCTAATATTCTCTTCTCCTCTTCTCCTTCCCCTTGTTTCTTCATTCTTGGGTGTATTTGATGATTGTAGAGCTTATCTTGGATCGATCTCGTGGCTAAGATGAGTTGCTGGCTTAAGTCTAGGTGAGACCCATGGATTCATTATGAGGATTTTTGTTCTAAATCTATATTTCTCTTTGATTTTATGTAGTTCTTGAATTCATTTAAATTTCTATGCTTAGATGTATGATAGACTTGATCAACCATCATTCATTATTTGGTTGCTAGATATTAGGAATGGTCTAATGTGTTTTTAATCTCCTTATGGCAAAAAAAAATCCAAATCATACTCATTGTGAATTCTACGTTCTTTAAAATAACTCTTTTCCATATTGCATGACCAGGATAGTTCAAGAACACAATGGATTAGTAACTTAGGCTATCCATGTTTTTAATAGTCTTAGTTGAACCTATCGAGCTTAATGTGACTACTTGCTTGTTATGGACACTAAACCCAAACAACTAAGCAATTAGTCTAATTAAGAAATTAATTAAAGTAAATGTAAGATTTCTATGGATGCTATAGAACCTAATTAATCGAGCATCTGCTTTAATTGTGTAATTAATTAGTAATTAGGGTGCTTTCCTTGGCTATCCGAGAAAGCTGACTAAGCACACTAAATCAAGAGAGATAATCCCTAGTAATCTTATGATCAATCGAACATTGGGTGGATCCTAAGTCCTGAGCTAGACATTTCCTTTACTTTTCCCGTACTTTTATCTTCTTGCAATTTAAATTCCGCAATTTACATTCGCGTATTTTATTTTCTGCGTACATTACCACTATCCAATCAACCCCTCCCCCCCTTGTTTTTTAATGTTTTCCATAAAGCAATTTAGCTTTAAGAGATTCTATCTTAGGCTCCTTTTTTTTCAACTCCAGATTTGCCGCTTGTGCTACTTTAAATATCATTTGATTTTTAGTCTTTTGTAAGCAACGTCAAAAAGTAATTATCAGTTGATTTTAGTATTTGTATTCACAACTTTGAGAACTAGCAAAATCAGGTGAGTGAGAATCTGATATGATAAAGACAACTTATTTTATCTTAAGGATATATAAGTTGTCATAGTCCAAAATGCAAGCCCAAGTTCTTATTTCTTATTCTTCCTAATGTATCTATTATCGATATTTTTAGGCAACTTTAGACAAAAAAAAAAAAAAAAAAAAAAAATTTAACCCCTCTTACGAGCTTGTAAGTAGTTGAAATAAGTCATCTTCATAGGGAATCCTGTAATTTTCTTAGTTTGATTTCTGAATTCGTTGGTAACAGGGGAGATTTTTGGTAATCGATTATTTTTAAATTGTAAATTGAATGAAAATAATATTGCAAGAAATAGGCAATGTAAAAGCTCTGGAAAGTTCTATAAAGAAAGATCAACCAAGGGATAGAAATTTGTTTGGACAAATTCTTTATCACAGGAAACTAGAAATTAGGATCTCTTTATTACGAGATAATTCTAATTAAACTAAGCCTTCAAATTACTTGGATTTCTAGGTGACGATAGAAACCATTTAAGCTCACATTAACTTGGGCCTTTTGGCCAGTGTTGTTCATGTTAGAGACCCTGAGGTCATCTAGTCGTCTGACCCAATAGTAAGGGAGTATCCGGATGTTTATCTGGAGGATATCCTAGGGTTGCCACTGTACCGATAGATAGATTTCACTATCGATTTGGAACTAGGCACTACCCCAATCTTTAAAGCTCCTTATAAAATGGCTCCAACCGAACTTAAAGAGCTTAAGACCTAATTAAAAGAGTTGCTTGACAAGGATTTAAAACATCCGAGTGTGTCACCCTAGGGTGTGTTAGTGTTGTTCGTGAAGAAAAAGGATGGTTCGTTACACATATGCATAGACTACAGAGAGTTAAATAAGTAACCATGAGGAATAAATATTCGCTCTTCGAAATTGATGATCTATTTTTTCAGTTAAAGGGAGCTATTGTATTCTCCAAAATTGACCTCCGGTCAGGTTACCACCAATTAAGTATAAAGGATAGTGATATCCCTAAGACTACATTCCATTCTAGATATGGACATAATGAGTTCATTCTAATGTCGTTTGGTTTGACCAATGCTCCAATGATGTTCATGGATCTGATGAACAGAGTATTCAGGGACTTCCTTGGCACCTTTGTAATTGTTTTCAATGATGAAATCTTGGTCTCTTCCAAGACAAAAGCAGAACACGAGGAGCATATTCAAAAAGTCTTAGGAATTTTAAGGGAGAATAAGTTGTATGCTAAATTCTCAAAGTGTGAATTATTGCTACATAAAGTGTCCTTTCTTGAGCATGTAGTTTCGAAGGACGAGGTTTCTGTGGACCCAACTAAAACTGAGGAAGTTACGAGTTGGCCCTACTCCACGACAGTTAGTGAGGTGTGTAGTTTTCTAGGGTTGACTGGTTATTATCGTCGTTGTAGAGAATTTCTCCCGCAGAGCCACCCTTCTGACTTAGTTGACCAGGAATGGAGCTTCGTTTGTTTGATGCAAAGCTTGTGAGGACAGTTTCCAAAACCTCAAGCAAAAGCTGGTTTCTACACCAATTCTTACAATACAAAATGGCTCCAGAAGTTTTTTTTTTTTTTTTTTTTTTTTTTTTTTTTTTTTTTTTTTTTTTTTTTTTTTTTTTTTTTTTACAGTGATTCTTCTAAGAAGGGGTTGGGTTGTGTGCTTATGCACCACAGAAAAGTGGTTTCATATGCCTCCCACCAGTTAAAGTACCATGAGCGAAATTATCCTATGCGTGACTTAAAGATAGCAGCAATGCTCTTTGCCTTGAAAATCTAGAGACACTATTTATATGAGAAAAAGATATAGATCTTCACCGATCATTAAAATTTGAAATACTTCTTCACCTAGGAGAAGTTAAATATGAGACAGCGCATGTGGCTCAAGTTAATGAAGGATTACGACTGTAAGATTCTATACAACCCAGGCAAGCAAATATGGTGGTCAATGCTCTCAGTAGGAAGACAATTCATTCAGCTACCTTGATCACCAAAAAGGTCCAACTATGTAATGATCTGGAATGGGCAGAAATTGTAGTAGCAGTGGGGGAAGTCATCTCGCAGCCAGCAAGGTTGATGGTATAACTGACTTTGAGGTAGAGATTTATAGATGCATAGCAAGGAGATTCGTACCTTGTTTAGAAGTTTCATCAGGTGGAGTTAGGACAGGACAACGAATTTTCAGTATCCCTGAATCATGATCTTCTTTATCAGGGACGTTTATGCATACCTACAGATAGTGGTCTTAAGAACGAACTATTGGCAGAAGCTCATAGCTCCCTATTCTCGATACATCCTGGTAATACCAAGATGTATCAATACTTGAAACGATACTATTGGTGGTTCTATATGAAAAGAGAGATAACTGATTATTTTAGCAAATATTTAGTCTGACAGTAGGTGAAGGCCCTAAGGCAAAAGCCAGCGAGTTTATTACAGCCATTAAATGTACCAAAAGGGAAGTGGGAGAGTGTGTCCATGGATTTCATTGGATTTGCCCAGGACAACTTAAGGTTTTTTTAATGATATGTGTTGTTGTGGACATGCTCACTAAGGTGGCGCATTTCATTCCACGGAAGTTGATGCGTTGTGAATGTGATGAAATAATGATGTGAAATTGCGGTGGTGAACTATGCATTGCAAATGTAAGTTTTCCTAGTAAAATCCAAGTATAAACCTTACTAGGTTTCTTGGTAAGTCCAAGGTCGAACACAGGGACTACTGAGACAATATGCGACGGTGAATTTTGATTCCTTTGTGGTGACAAAAACAAATGAGTTGGTTGGTATAAATCCTATGTGGTGGAATTGAGTAAAGAGTTAATGAAAGCGGAAGTTACAATGAGTATGCGAGGAATGGGTTGAGAAGGGATTTAATTAACACTTCCTAAGATTGCGTTCAAGTTATACGATCATGCTACACACACACAACAACACGTCATCTCTCAATGTAAATGCCATAGTTTCTAATTTTAGAACGCATGCGATGTATACGATATTGTCTATAGGACTTATGTCTAAGCCTCTATTCTTGTCTGTGCGATGATGAATGATACATACATACACAAGGCAATCGCATCCTATCATATCCTATTTCTAGGGTGCATGCGATGCATGATAGCAAACAAAACTTATCTCTAAGTCTCTATCTCTTGCTTATGTGGTTCTAATCTGACTTTCTCAACCCTAGATTCTAACCTGACTCTCTCAAGTCTAGGTTCTTTCTTTAGACTACTCTCTCAAGTATCTCTAAAGGGTGAAGGACGCATAAATAAGACAAGATGATCACATAAAATGAAGATCTTAGGTCATGCTAGCTAAATGCTTCTCAATCCATTCGGAAATTTAGTTATTCATGTGCAATGTGAAGAGTTTGAACAGATGTAGAGATGCAAATTCCATTTTATAAATAAAGTCAGAATACAAAACGAAAATGGAAAGTAGGGATAGGACACCTGGTAGCAATGTATTGCTCTCCGAGGCTTTTACACTGTGTTTTACTCTACTCTGCCCAAAAGAATGTTCTTGCTTTCGCAAGTATCGACCCTCTCTCTGTTCTCAGTGCTTCCCGGCAGTCTCTCGAGCTAACCAAGAATGACCTTTCGGCATCTTCTTCTCTTCGCTCGCCTCCTCCTACTAAGTATAAGAATTACAGACTATGGCTATCTATGATCTATCTCTATGTATATGACGAACTATGTATATTTCGAACTAGCAAAAACTGGAACTGGAACTGGAACTCCTTTTAAGGAAGGTGGCCTTCAGTATTTATAGAGCTTCAAGGTGAAGAAGCTTTTCTCTCAAATGATTGCAATGATGGGAGGTCATTAAGTCTTTGTCTGATGCGCTGATTAATAGTCACCAAAAAGTTGAATGTACTTGCTACAGTGTGAGGTTAACGGCTTGTCAACTAAATTCAGATTCGACCGTCATCAACTTTCCGTCCCATCACGATTTATTATGCTTTCACCTTGATGCACCGTCTTTATGCAGCCACCTTCTTGAACAAATCTTCACGAGCACATACGATCGCGTAGCTTTATGGTCGCAACCTTCTAATGCGCTTGGGCACCAAATTCTTTGGATCGAAATTTGCTTTGCGCCAATGCATTTTCATGCACAGAATAAGTAAATTAGTTGTTTTATTGCAATGGGCCATGCGATCGCAATGTTCTCAACTTAATGCTTTTGGACACGATTTTACATGTTTTTACCATCGCAATCCCACATTATTTTATATCTTTACGTTGTAATAACGTGCATTTCTGTCTGTTATCACACCCTCAAATGTAAAACAATGCTTGTCCTCAAGCATAAACTAAAGATTTTCTTTAGAGAGTCAACCGCCTTTTCTT
The DNA here is from genome assembly GCF_009727055.1 of Benincasa hispida. Lineage (NCBI taxonomy): Eukaryota > Viridiplantae > Streptophyta > Magnoliopsida > Cucurbitales > Cucurbitaceae > Benincasa > Benincasa hispida. Next base: position 39,232,102 of record NC_052360.1, on the reverse strand, counting down.
TACCTAGATTTCTCGGGGTGTCTTATTCAAATTTTATGAACCAAAATCTTCTTAATTTCTATCCAAGTCTCTCCTTAAAATATTTCTAAGACTTAGGGACCGCAAGTTTAACCTTAAAAAAGACTTTACTTGTTTCCAAGACATCGCATAATTTATTTCAAGAACTTTTTCCAACCATGGTGTTTCCAAATGATTTTTATCCTTGCATAGTTTAGATATTATTTTTATGACCTTGCGCTGATCCAAGTGCCTAGCCTTCGTTTTGGCTTGCTCCCACGGGTATCATGCGAGCATCCAACTACGAGCACGACGCTCTTTCTTAGTATAAACTCATGCCCATTTAGTAGGAGAGTTGCGATCATTTTATTATGCATTGGTCACGATTCCTACCTTCATTTTGCCTTGCCCCCATGGGTGTCATGCGAACATCCAACTACGAGTAGGATACGATCTCAATGTTATTGTTTTTTTTTAGAGATGCCTAAACGTAGCAAGGTTGAAAATAAATACCGGCGCCCCCAAATTTAAACGTAGCAATGTCCTCATTGCTGATAGACTGAAAGATCCATGTGATACTCTTATGAAGTTTCGTAAAATTCAGTTTGAAAGAAAGCTGGTGGACCACTAACTTTTAGAAATGTTTCATGAACTGATTGTCCTGAAATTGAGTTGATTCTAGTACATGTGATGAGAAATGGAGGCATGTGTTTCATCATTGAAATCTTAATTGGTACGGGAAAAAAATACGGTGACTAACTAAAGTAATCAACATTTAATGATGCGCCAACTAAAGAGGATGTGATGATAAAATTATCAAAGTTAAAAATGAGATGCGAGGATGCAAAATTTGGAATAAACAATGTCAAAGAAAGATACAACCCCCAAATTTGCTTTGTTGACCGCATCATCTGTGATCGCATCCTACTTTGCAGCGAGCCAATTTCTCCGATTGTGATGGCTGAACAAACTAGTCGCATTTTTCGGTTATCGCATAGCTCCACTGCAATCGTTTACCACGATCGTTGCTAAAAACATCGAGAGGGTAAAAAATATAAAAGACAGAGTTAAAACTTTTTTTTTTTGAAAAGATTGTGTAAAAAGGATATAACAATGATAAAGGATATAAAAGGTAGAATGAGTTCATGAGATGAAGATTTAAAAGGATACTTCAAAAAGATTACGTCCCTGATGAGTTTGAATCTTATGATTGTGCAGGGACTGCCCACTTCTTCTTTAGTCGGAATTCCTCAGGTCCATGGAGGTTTTCTCGCGATGCAAGTCTTCTCCGTGATATATCTTGACTCTTTGCCCATTGACTTTGAATGCTTGGTCCCATCCACATTGGATAACTCAACCGCTCCATGCGGGAATACCTCTTTGATTATAAATGGACCAGACCATCGTGATTTTAGTTTTTCGGGAAAAAGTCGTAGTCGAGAATTGTACAACAAGACCTTCTGTCCGACTTGGAGATTCTTCAAGCATAGTTGTTTGTCATGCCAACGTTTCGCGCGCTCCTTGTAGATCTTGGCATTCTCATATGCTTGAGTTCTTCATTCGTCAAGCTCGACCAACTGAAGTTTCCTTGCCTCCCCTGCGGTCTTCAAATCAAAATTGAGCTCTTTCACTGCCCACATTGCTTTATGCTCCAACTCAAGCGGTAAGTGGCATGCCTTTCCAAACACCAGCGCATATGGGGACATGCCTATAGGTATTTTATAGGCGGTCCTGTATGCCCACAAGGCATCGTCCAGCTTCATTGCCCAATCTTTGCGTGAAGGCTTCACCATCTTTTTTAAGATCAGCTTGATTTCCCTGTTGGACACCTCAGCTTGGCCGTTTGTCTATGGATGGTATGCGATGGCGACCTTATGGTGGATATTATATTTGAGCAGCAATTTGTTGATGATGTTATTAATAAAGTGGGAGCCTTCACACTTATTATGGAAAGTGGAGTGCTAAAACGAGTGAAGATATTATTTTGCAAGAACTTGGAGACTACCGCCACATCGCTTGCGACGCATAATACCACTTCTACCCATTTGGAAACATAATTGACGACCAATAGAATGTATTTGTTACCATTTGATGGTGGAAATGGTCCTATGAAGTTTATGCCCCAGACGTCGAATAGCTCCAATTCTAAGATGATATTCATGGGCATCGCATTCTTCCATGAAATGTTTCCCGTGCGTTCGCACTAGTCGCATTTCATTGAGTAGTCTCTTGCGTCCTTGAATAAAGTTGGCCAAAAATATCCACTTTGTAACACCTTTGCTACTGTGCGTTGACCTCCAAAATGTCCACCATATGGTGAATCATGGCATTAGGATAGTATGCACTGGTGAGCAGCTTCTGGTATGCATAGTCGCAAAATCGGGTCTACCCCCTATTGTAAAGATTTGGCTCATCCCAATAATATGATTTACATTCGTGTCTAAGCCGCCTCTTTTGGTGGGTTGTGTAGTTCTCAGAAAATTGTTCACAAACCAGATAGTTGACCACATCTGCATACCATGGTAACTCTTCAATTTTAAACAGCTACTCATTTGGGAAGGTTGCATTCACCTCTGACTAGTTGCAGTCAACTTCCAGATTTTTTAATCGTGATAGGTGATCCACAACCTAGTTCTCCATCCCTTTGCGATCAATGATTTCCATGTTGAATTCTTGAAGGAGGAGAACCCATCGAATCAACCTCGGCTTTGCATCTTTCTTTGTCATTAAATATTTGATTGTAGAGTGGTTGGTATGAACGATCACTTTGGATCCCAGCAAGTAAGCTATGAATTTCTCCAATGCAAAGATCACCGCAAGAAGTTCTTTTTCAGTGGTAATGTAATTTGTTTGGGCAGGGTTCAAGATTCTACTCACATATGCGATGGGGTGTAGCATGTTTTCTTCTTTTGCGCTAGCATCGCCCCCATCGCATAACCGTTTACGTCGCACATCAACTCAAATGGCTTTGTCCAATTCGGTGCGATTAACACAGGTGCATTCTTTAGTATCTTGAATGCGTTGAAGCATTGGTCATCAAAGTCAAAAGTTCTCTCGACCTCTAGTAACACACTCAATGGTCGAGCAATCTTTGAAAAGTTCTTCACAAAACATCGATAAAATCCTGCATGACCTAGGAAGCTCCTGACAGCCTTCACATTTGCTGGAGGTGGGAGCTTTTCAATTGCCCCAATCTTCGCCTTATCCACCTCTAGCCCTTCCTTGGAGACTTTGTGCCTGAGCACAATACCTTCTTTCACCATGAAGTGGCATTTCTTCAGTTCAACACAAGGTTCGTCTCTTCACATCTTCTCAGTATCTTCTCCAGATTGTTTAGACAAACTTCATATGTTTGCCCGTACACCGAGAAATCGTCCATAAAAATTTCCACAAGATACTCAAAGAAGATGCCCATCATACACCTCTGGAATGTGCTCGACGCATTGCATAATCTGAACGGCATGCGTCGAAAAGCAAATGTTCCATAGGGGCAGATGAATGTAGTTTTCTCTTAGTCTTCAAGAGCAAGCATGATTTAGTTGTAGCCCGCATATCCGTCCAAGAAGCATAAGTAATAATTTCCTGCTTGGCGGTCTAAAATATGGTCAATAAAAGGCAAAGGGAAATGATCCTCCGTCGTCACCGTATTTAGTTTGCGGTAGTCCATGCAGATCCGCCAACCAGTGACAGTCCTCATTGGTATTAATTCACTATTTGCATTTGGGACTACCGTCATCCCTCCTTTCAAGGCACACATTGAACGAGGCTAACCCACGTGCTGTCAGTGATTGGATAAATAATTCCTGCATCCAACCATGTGATTATCTATTTTTTCACAACTTCCTTCATCGCAGGGTTTAGCCTGCGCTGATGTTCGATCTAGCCTTATTGATTTTCCTCGAGACGTATCCTGTCCATGCAATATGTGGGGATGGTTCCTCTAATGTCTGCTAGCATCCATCCTATTGCTTTTATGTATTTTTTCAGGATGTTCAGTAGCACATGCTCTTGTTCTTCTTGAAGTGCAGAGGAAATTATTATTGGTAGAGTTTCATTTTGCCCTAGAAAAGCATACTTCAGGTGATTTGGCAAGGTTTTCAATTCCACAGTGGGTGGTTGTTCCAAGGATGGTTTTTGTGCTTTTCTCTCTTCATTCAACGTCGGTTTTTCTTCTTTGGTTGTTGTTTCCACGATTGCACTGCAGATTACCACGGATGTGGTTGCATCCTCTCCTTCATTTTCATGTTTAGACTTTTCTTCGTCATAACAACTGGGTTCATTATCGAAATCTGTTAAGTCTTCTTCTTCCAGATACTTCATGGCTTTAATAATGTCAAACCTGAGCTTCTTTCCGTTCAAACTCAGTGTGATCTCTCCCTTGTACACATCAATCTGAGCGCGACCAGTGGATAAAAACGGTTGTCCCAGAATGATGGGTACATCATTGTCTACTTTATAATTGAGGATGATGAAGTCTGCCGGTAAGATAAATTTGTCAATCGAGATCAGGACATCCTTCACCTTCCCTTCTGGATGAACAAGGGACCTATCAGCTAGCTGGAGAGTCACCGTCGTGGGCGCCAACTACCCCACATTCAACTGATTAAAAATCGAAGGGGCATTAGGTTGATACTGGCCCCGAGATCACAAAGCACTTGACCTATATATATCCCGCCAATTGAGCAGGGTATTGTGAAACTTTTGAGGTCGTGCATTTTCGGTGGAATAATGGTTCTTGACCTTTGCGTTAACGCCACCGTTGCAAACTTACATGTGCTCATTTTTTTCATCACCATGTCCTTCAGAAACTTCGCATATTTTGGCATTTGTTCAATCGCTTCAGTGAAATGGATGTTGATATGCAACTGTTTTAGCATGTCCATGAAGCGATAGTACTGCACTTCATCATTTTTCTTCTTCTTAAGTCTCTAAGGAAATGGTCGCAGCTGTATTTTCACCTTTCCCTATTCCATAGACTTAGAAGTGGACGCAACTTCCAGTTCCATCGTCTTCTGTTCTTCTGGTTCTTCTTGTATCCAAGAGGTTTGAGGTTCCATCGCAACTGGAATAGTCCGGCCTGGTACCGTCTTTTCTTCCACTACTGTTTTTTCGCTTCGAAAAGTCACAACTTGACATTGCTCCTTTAATGTATTCCCTGAGTTGCGCGGGAGCTCAGTTGAACTTGGCAACGCCCCTTGCGGTCTACTTTTAAGCTCGCCCACAATTTGTGCTATCTGAATTTTGAGATTATGGATTGAAGTTGCCTGATTCTGGAGTACTGTTTCATTCTTCTCAATATACTGCTTCAATAGGCTCTCTAGAGATGAAGATTGCGGCACCTGTGAGCTGCTAGCTTGATTTTGCGATTGACCGTTTATTCGCGGGAAAAATCCTAGCGGCCTTTCTTTTTGCGCCATGGGTTGATAATTTTGTTGTTGATTTTTCCACGCGAAGTTAGGGTGATTTCTCCACCCTGATTTGTATGTATTTGAGAAAGGATTATTCTTTACGAAGTAAACAGATTGTGGATTCCTCGGACACTCTTCCATTGGATGGGTTTCTTCGCAAGTGGCACAACTTGCACTTGTTTGATCGATTACATTGACTTGCCCTCTTTGAATTCCCGGACTATTGATTGTGATGCCTTGTATTAGATTCATCATCGCATTCATTTGATTTTGTAGGGATTTGATGGCTCTATTACTTGCGTCACCTTCTTTAATTCTCAGTCGTTGATCGCTTTCCCTCCAATCTTCATGATTCTTCAAAATGCGATCAAGGATATTTTTCGTCTCGTCATACGTTTTGTCAAGTAGACCTTCAGCTGCTGCTGCATTGGCAGCCATCTACGATGCAAGGTTTAAACCATGATAAAAAATTTCCATTTGGAGATGATCGTGTAAGCCATTGTGCGGACAATCTTGCACCATTCTTTTAAACCTCGCCCAGGCATCAATGAGCAATTCGTCAATATCTTGTTCAAAATTTATGATCAACTTCCTTCTTCTTGCGTTCTCTGTCGAGGGAAAGTACTTCTTCATGAACTTCTCAACTACTTGGTCCCAAGACATGATCTCCCCTGGTTCGAGAGAATAGGCCCATTTCCTTGCTTGGTCGCATAGTGAAAATGGGAACAGCGTTAGTCGAACCTCCTCAACTGAGATGTTTGGGAACACAAAAGTATTGTAGATTTCAATAAAACTCTGGAGATGGGCGTGTGAATCCTTGCCACGCCTTCCACCAAACTGTCTGGCAGTTTGAATCATTTGCAGCATAACCGGTTTCATCTCAAACCTCGATCCGTCCAAGGCTGACCTCATGATTCCTAGTGAGAAATCATAAAGGTTGGGCGACGCATAGTCCCGGATGGGTCTATTGGGTCGTTCGCCAGGAGAATGGGGTTCGCCATGATGTTATTTGCGTTTGGTGCTCTGCCTTCTAGTTGCTCCGCCATGTTGGGATTTCTCTCTTGCTGTTGTTGGCAGTTATTTCTTCTTCTTCTTTGGTAAGTTATCTCAATCTCTGGATCGTAGTTGGCTCAGGAGATTGTCCTTCGCTCATACGACACCCGCTTCTTCCTTTACCAAAGGAGAGGCAGTGCACAGAGATGGAAAGCTACAAAAAAAATAAAAAAGTTACTGTTAGTGCAATATGTATTGCCGTAATCACCAGCAACGGCGACAAAAACTTGGTGCGTTGTGAATGTGATGAAATAATGATGTGAAATTGTGGTGGAAAACTATGCGTTGCACATGCAAGTAGTAAAATCCAAGTATAAACCTTACTAGGTTTCCTAGTAAGTCCAAAGTCAAACACAGGCACTACTGAGACAATATGCGACGGTAAATTTTGATTCCTTTGTGGTGACAAAAACAAATGAGTTGGTTGGTATGTTGTTTAAAGTATAAATCCTATGCTGCAGAATTGAGTAAAGAGTTACGAAAGTTACAATGAGTATGCGGGGAATGGGTTGAGAGGGGATTTAGTTAACACTTCCTAAGATTGCGTTCAAGTTATGCGATCATGCTACACACACAGCAGCATGTCATCTCTCAATGCAAATGCCATAGTTCCTAATTTTAGAACGCATGCTATGTATACGATAATGTCTATATGACTTATGTCTAAGCCTCTATTCTTGTCTATGCGATGATGAATGATACACACATACACAAGGAGACCACATACTATCATATCCTATTTCTAGGGTGCATGCGATGCATGATAGCAAATAGAACTTATCTCTCAGTCTCTATCTCTTGCTTATGCGGTTCTAATCTGACTTTCTCAAGCCTAGATTCTAACCTGACTCTCTCAAGTCTTGGTTCTTTCTTTAGACTACTCTTTCAAGTATCTCTAAAGGGTGAAGGATACATACATAAGACAAGATGATCGCATAAAATGAAGATCTTAGGTCATGCTAGCTAAGTGTTTCTCAACCCATTCGGAAATTTAGTTACTCATGCGCAATGTGAAGAGATTGAACAAATGTAGAGATGAAAATTCTATTTTATAAATAAAGTCATAATACAAAACGACAATGGAAAGTAGGGATAGGACGCCCGGTAGCAATGTATTGCTCCCTAAGGCTTTTACACTATGTTTTACTCTACTCTGCCCAAAAGAATGTTCTTGCCTTCACAAGTATCGGCCCTCTCTTCGTTCTCAGCGCTTCCCAGAAGTTTCTCGAGCTAACCAGGAATGATCTTTCGGCATCTTCTTCTCTTCACTCGCCCCTACCTTCTAATTATAAGAATTACAGACTACGGCTATCTATGATCTATCTCTATGTATATGGCGAACTATGTATATTTCGAACTAGCAAAAACTGGAACTCGAACTCGAACTCCTTTTAACGAAGGTGGCCTTCGGTATTTATAGAGCTTCAAGGTGAAGAAGCTTTTCTCTCAAACGATTGCAATGATGGGAGGTCATTAAGTATCTATCTGATGCGCCGATTAATGGTCACCGAAAAGTCTAATGTACTTGCTACAGTGTGTCGTTAACGGCTTGTCAACTAAATTCGGATTCGACTGTCGTCTGTTTTTCGTCCCATCATGATTTATTATGCTTTCACCTTGATGCCCCGTCTTTATGCGGCCACCTTCTTGAACAGATCTTTGCTAGCGCATACGATTGCATAGCTTTACGGTCGCAATCTTCTAATGCGCTCGGGCGCCGAATTCCTTGGATCGCGATTTACTTTGTGCCAACGCATTTTCTTGCACAGAATAAGTAAATTAGCTGCTTTAATACAATGGGCTCATGTGATTGCAATGTTCTCAACTTAATGCTTTTGGACACGATTTCACATGTTTTTACCGTCGCAATCCCACATTATTTTATATCTTTGCATTGTAATAATGTGCATTTCTGCCCGTTATCAGAAGCCCACATATTCGATGAATAAATGGGCTCAACTGTACATGAAAGAGATAGTAAGATTACATAGGGTACCAGTATCGATTGTATTCGAGAGAGACCCTCGTTTTACCTCCAGTTTTTGGAAGAGCCTCTAGGAAGCGTTAGGAACTCGATTGAATTTTAGTACAAACTTCCACCCTCAAACTGATAAGAAAACGGAGCACTTGAACTAGATCTTGGAAGACATGTTACACGTCTATGCATTAGAGTTATGAAGCTACCATTGGCATCTTGCCATTTGAAGCTTTGTACAGTAAAGGTTGCAGGTCTCTTATTTGCTAGGGTGAGGTTGATGAATGGATATTGGTGGCAACTAAACTAGTGGAGATGAAAAATAAAGCCATGCAGAAGATTAAGGCTCAAATGCTAACGCTGCAGAGTAGACAAAAAAGTTACATCAACGTTAGGCATAAAGATCTTGAGTTCGAGGCAGATGATAAAGTTTTCCTAAAAGTAGCACCTTTGGAAGGTGTTATGAGGTTTGGAAGGAAGGGAAACTAACTCCGCATTTTGTTGGGCCATTTGAGGTCTTGAAGCGAATTGACCCTGTGGCTTATCGGTTGGCTTTACCACCATCTCTTTCTGTGGTCCATAACATTTTTATGCCTCCTTGCTGAGGAAGTATGTGATAGATCCATCTCAGGTAGACTTCAAGCCCTTATACCTGAATAAAAACCTTATTTATAAGGAGAAGCCTATCCAAATCCTAGCTAGAGAAATGAAGACTCTTCGTAACTGTGAGGTTTCTTTAGTGAATGTTTTATGGTAGAATCATCAGTTTGAGGGGGCAACTTAGGAATGAGAAGACAAGTTGAGGACTCAGTACCCAGAGCTCTTCCAGAATTAGAACTTTTGAGGACAAAAGTTTCTTAAGGAAGAGAGAATGTGACGTCCCAAAAATTCTTAAGGTAAATTCAATTTGCTTTATCTTGGGTTAATTAAGGATTTTGTTGTTGAAAGGAAAAGAAAAATTGAATTTTATTTTGGGTTTAAAAAATGTGATAAGTGGTTCAAAGATTTGGGATTAAGTAATTTTTGGGTTGACGTGAAATTAAATAAAATAATTTATTTTTGATTGGTTGAGGAAAAGGGGGAAATTAGGTTTAAGGGTTTATTTATTTAAGTGGGAACTTCCTCGATTTGCATGCAATTAAAGAAACAGAGAAAAAGAAAATTAAACAAAGAAACTTTTCTTCCTCCTTGCAATCTTCTTCCTCCCCTCCCCCCCCCCCTCGAGTTCATGCATACCGCCGACCAAAGCCCTTAACGTCGTCGTTGCCCCAAGCCGCTTATGTCACTGATTGGGAGCTCCCAAACACGAGCCACCACTACCCCAATCACCAATCCAGCTGCGAGCGCACATGCCATTGTTGATTCAGCCGCACCTCAGCTCATTGCTCGACGTGTCTTCAGCTGTTCATTGTCTAGGTTATGTCGAAGGCTCCAGGCGCTCTTCCAGCCAGCCACGTTGCAAGAGTCCAGTAGCGGCACGGGGCATGTTTCTAAATATTCTTCTCTTCAATATTCTTCTCATTTTGCACAAAAAAGTCGCTCATGTTTCTGAAAAATACCTTTGAAAAACTCTTCAAATTAGCAAGAATTCCTGTTGAATCTCCTCTTCTTTGGCTTCAAGACTACCACTTGATCTCCCCACTATCCTCTAAGACCGTAGATTGGATGGTGAGATCCAAAATGAGAAGAATATTGAAGGGAATTTAAGGAATGTTCAGTCTTTTGTGCAACTAAGGAAGAATAACCTATTTCTTCTTAAAATCACTTTTGCTTGCATCAAAATATCCAACAGCTGATTCTTTAACTTTTAAAGAAAACTTTCATGCAATCAGATTGCATTTAGTTTTGACATCAAAACAAAAAACTTATAGTAGAATTGGGGGTGTTCATATAATTGAAAGAGTGGGAAAATCCTGGTTAATTTCCATTTTTCATTTTTAATTGAATTCAATTTGAACTCAATTTAATTTGAATTTTATTTAACTTCAAATTTCAAAAATAAATTCAATATTAATTCAAAAAGTAATATTTAAATAAAATTAATTTTAAGTAATTAAAAATTTTAATTAATTTAATTAATTTAATATCAGATATTAAATTAATATAACACAAATTTCAAAACATGAATCTCTATTCATGCAATTAATATTTAAATCATATTTAAATATTTTCAATTTGTATTCAATTCGAAAATAGTTATAGCATATATAATTAATAATTCTCGTAATTCGAATTTGAACTTTTCAAATTTTCTCATCACGCTATTCTAAAGTTTAGTCCATCTGTGAGCTAGTAGGGGAACCTAATGAATGTACAGATCATGAGCTCTAACTATCTGAGATTAATTGGTTAAACTTTTTAAATCGAATTAATCAACCTTTGTTAACTATCCGATCTTAGTAGTTGCACTCTCCTCACTATAGATATATTTTCTATCCACTTGATATAACCATAATCAGTAAGTCAACCCTTCATAGGTTGTTCGTAATAACGGTTGGGTCAAAGGTTGTTTTTCTCTCAAGATTACATCTGATTCCTTAAGTTCCACTGATCCTCTAATGAACAATTGGTTTGTGATCTAATCACCAAATCGAGTCTCTCTTAGGCCAATGAGAGGGTGGGGCCTCTTATTCAAGATCTGGAGTCAATACTTAAGGGAACAATCTCTCTGGTATCCATAAAAGTGGGTATGAGTGAATTCCGTCTTACACCGTATGTCCCCAGCTATCTACTCGATTTTACCCCTGAAATGGCGGGTTTATTGAGTCGGCATTATTGCATCAACCCTCACTCATGCAAATCTAAGGATAATCTCGAGTAAATAGGAGTTCATAGTTAGCTAAGGATTAAAGTCAAGTTACCTAGGTCATCACTTTGAAATAGTCAGCCTTAAATAAGAAAAAGTGATATAAAGTAAGAGTGACTTATTTCTTGGTCCGGTCTTATACAAACTCTTTGCACAGGAAGCCTCCGCTCCCATGTCTCCACATGAACGATTCAAGATCACATCGCTTGTACTTAATACAAAGTGGGCCGCATCCAATAGTATCCCCAGAATAAGGTATCCAACCTTATCCGTATTCTATAGACCGTTTTGGCTATCTACTTAAACTCGATCCACTCTTATGTCTCCATATAAAGTCTAAGTACTCATGCAATAACCATGGATCTTAGTTTATTGGATTTAGGTTCTTTCTAAAATGAAATGAGCAATTCATACACAACTTTATTGAATAAACTTCAATAACATCTTTATTGATAGTATAATAAGTTTAAATGTTTACAAAACATAAATTTTAGGACAACAAACCCAACATAGTGTTTGTTTTGAGGTCTCTCAAAGCAAAGAGGGGAGAATAAATTATTTACGCTAGATTTTATTGAGGTAAGTTGCCTACTATCGGTTTTCCCTCGAACCTACGTATGTGTTAAGTATTGGTTCCTACGTTGACCAAGAATATTATGACATGTTTGTTGATCAGATGGAATTATGGAAGCTTATGTTTATACCATGAAATATCGATATATTGTATTGTTATAGTGTTTGATTGATGAATGAATTGTGAGACTGTTTCAGAAACCTAAATAGGATTTAAGACTTTGATTGTATGCTTATGCCTTTGTGAGACTGAGAGTGATTGTTAGCATTTTTATCGAGCTAGGCACATCGCATGTCGTGAGCCTTCAGGTTCACACCTTATGTCTATGTACGGTGCTCTCTTAGGACCACCACTTAAGGTTTTAATTGTGTCCTTCTAGGGTCCCTACCTATAAAAGCATGTCGTCGGGATTGCCCCTTATGCTTATGCCTATGATGCGTTTTGTGCACTTGGGTCTTTGTAGAAAGGCTAATAGTTCACCTAATGAGCTCAGTAGTGAATCACTTACTAGGTATATTTATATACTCATCCTTTTCTCTTCATGTTTTTCAGGTAAAGGTAAAGATAAACTAGTGAATGATAGAAGAGATCTGTGACTTGACAATTGGGACATAATATCGCTTCTGCACTTATGTTTTGTTTGATAGGATCTTGTTGAGGACTCTAGCATTTTCAAACTCTTAGTTATTTCATTTATTCATTTGTTATTTCATTGTCTACTCAATTTATTTTAAATGTAAGTCAGGGGTACCCTGAATGGAGTTTTCAGGATTTTATTGTTTGAGCTTTATTTAATGAAATAAAAGTTTTAATTCTTTTCTTTAATTTTTCTTCAAGAAATTAGTTATCGAGCCTATGCATGCATATAGTAGCATCCTAAAAGTATAATGGAAAGTTGGGTCATTACACAAAATTTGCAATTTGAAGAGAAAAACTCTCTCCACATTTTGACACCAACAACTCTTCTTCCAATCTCAAAATTTCCTTCAATTTCTTCACAAATTGGATCCCACAATCCGTTTTAAGGTCAGAGAATAGTGGGGAAGACTCTAACATTTGTCCACGAAGAGTTTATGATCAAATTCATGCAAAGGAGTTGTTGTAATTTGAGTTCTATAAATGTTGTATCTCAAACCCTAATTCTTTGATATGAACATGCATGCTTTAATCTCAATTAATGTAGTCAGAGTTGTTAAGATCCAAATTGTTTATCCTTGCACGTTGATATAAAAAAACTATTGTTTGAGATACATCCTTTGTAGAACTCAAATTACAACAACTCCATTGCACGAATTTGATCACGAGCTCTTTGTGGACCATTGCTAGATTCTTCGTGGAACCCTATTGTAAGAAGAGACTTATATTTCACCAGGATGACCATAGGTGACTTGACCTGAATCTTGAGTGAGTTGTGAACTCTTGTCTATGAGGTCGGTTCTTTCATTTACATGGGTGAGAGGGCTAGTTTCGCCGACTCAATATGCCTACCATTTTGAGGATTCTTCTAATTGGAGAGTTGGGAAGGAAAATAGACAAAAAGGAATTCACTCTTTCCCAACCTTAGGAAAAGTAGATAAATGGCTCCCTTAACAGTTGATTCCGGGTCTTGCACAATGAGGCCTCAACCTCTCATTGGCCTGGAGGTGTTAGTTTATAACTGTACTATCAATTGTTTGTTCACTAAAGAAATCAGTGGTACTCAAAGAGTAAGATGTAACTAAGGGTAAAACAGTAATTTAATTTAACTGTAGTTATGAGTAGTTTGTGAAGGGTCAATTCATTGTTGATTGGTTATATCCATGGACACGAAAATATATCTGAGGTGCGAAGAGTGCAACTATCGGTCTTTAGTGGAGTAATCAATAGTTAATGAATATTGATTAATTTAATTAAAGAGTTTAACTAATTAATCTCATATCCTTGGAGTTTCAAATCTACAGGTCCATAAGGTCCCCTTGTTAGCTCGCTAAGGATAGTAATGAGGAATGATTTGAATTGTTCAAATTACTTAAAGGAACTTTATATTAATATGATTAATATATAGTGTATTATGATATATTATAGAATATGATTAATTATAGATATGATCTATAATTCAAATTATATAAGAGAGATATATTTAAATGAGATTTGAATATTTAATTCATATAAACTGGATTCATATAGAATTACAATTTTAGAGAGATGTATTTGAATGAGATTTAAATATTAGATTTATATGAATTTGATTCATAAAGAGATGTATGCATTTAAATATGTGATTTTATATATTAATTAACCCTATATTAAATATGATTTATTATACAGTTATTTAATTTATATGTTAATTGGTTTATTAATGGTTAATTAATTAATTAACAAATGATGGAGAATGAAGGCTTAATTGATTAATTGATAGTTAATTAATCAATTAACAAATTATGGAAAGTGGGAAGACTTGGAGAGGGGATACCCTTTTCCTATTAATCAATTGATAGACTATTATAACCCTTTGAGAGTAAGGGAATTTGTGAAAATTTGCCCTAGCCTTCACTCTCATATTCCCTCCACTTTACTCTCTCAAGAACATTCCCTCTACCTTCATTCTCTTTTCTCAGGTGTTAAAGGGTACACATCTAGCTCCTTGGAATCCTAGAGCATAACAGAGAAGATCTTGCAATGGTGTCTTTGTTCGTTGAGAGGTTGAATTTGTTCATGTGCAAAGTAGAGGAAATCTTGAAGAAGAGGAATCTTCAAGGGTAGTTTTCTTCTTCCCTTTCTTCTCTTCTTCTTCACTAGGAGCATGCTTAGGTTTATTCAATGTTCATCCTATTTTTGTGTGAATTATTCCCCTTTTTTTATATTTTATAAAATTGATTTTCAAATTACACAGCGATCACACTCTTCTGCAAGAATCCAATTCCCTTAACATCAACCAATTAGTGCCAAAAGTAAATGAGTAAAAAATGCTGAGGTGACTCGTCATACAAATGCAGATATTAAAGGAAAGTACTAACAATAAATGTAACGACAAAATACCAACAATAAGTAAGCAGTTAAAGAGACACAGAAGTTGGTAACCCAGTTCGGTGAAATCCACCTATGTCTGGAGGGGGACAATGTGCCCAGAAAAGATAATCCACTAATATTAAAGACTTAAGTAGTTTACAACATAATACTTATCTGTAATACATAACTACTAGGGTGACTCATGTAAAGCTCAAATCATTGATCATCTAGGTTTCCCATAGATGTGATACTCCCTCTCAAATATATTTAGGCTCCCCCTAGTTTGGTAATATTAGTGTTGAACACTTTGGCTTCCAACAGTGTATGAAACTCCTCGTTGTTATCTTCTCTTCAAGTCAGCGAACTCCCTTCACTGATGAATCTTAAGATCCCCTAAGATTGAGAAATCTTTCTCCGTAGTTAATTCTTAAACTCCCCTAAGACCGAGAATCCCTTCTATTCAATAGTGCCTTAGGTACCCACTATGACAGAATAATCTTTTCGTTTTTTAACCATTCACACAACAACGTTGCACACAACGAATGAAGAACTTGCACAACAGAATGTAGTGAGCAAACAGTAAGAACACCAAGATGAAAAATTCGGCCACAAAATAGAAACCGACTTGCTCGATTAACAAAAGCGGCAACTTTAAATGATCAGCATAATTATCCTTTAATAATTGAATCCAAGAAAGAAAATAAATCCTCATTTGGAAAAGGAAAGTCGTGCCTCAATAAAAGAAAATATTTGATGGAATAATTAAGCCTGATATTTTCAGATAAGAAAAATATTTTGTAGGAAATACTATAATGACACAAATGGATGTTAAGACTTTATTTAAGACAATTGTAAAAACCAATGCCTTAGAAAAATATAAAGCCAACCAACCAATTCTCCAACAAGTTCCCCCTTTGGATAATTTTTTTTAGGGATAGTTGCAAATATAGACATTAGACCCAAAGTATTAGCAGATATAACATAATGTAAAAAAATTGCAAATATGGTCAAATATAAATAGTCTACCAGTGATAGATCATATTATTAGTAGGAGTCTATTAGTGATAGACCATATCACTAGTAAGAGTCTATCAATGATAGAAATCTATTGCTGATAGACTTATCTACGTTTGGAAATTTTTTAGATGACGTTAGACACTTGGTTATTATTCGTAAAAATACTACCAATTGCAATTACCCTATTTTTTAAGACAAAATAAACCAAACAACAAAGCACGTTAGCAGAAGATAAAGAGTTGAAGGACTAGCATGCTGAATTAAACTCATTCTCCCCACTTTTGTTTGACTTACAAAACAGCCAAAGCCAACTTCAACAAAATAAAAAACAAATACTGTAAGAACGGTTGAAATCAGACAAAACAAGACTTTCAGTGTAGGAGTCTCTAGAGAAACAACAGATATTCCAAGCACAACACTGCCATCAAGATTCTTCCATATAGCATTAAACTTAATAGAACTAACTTCAGAAACATCACCGGCAGGGTAGCAAACGACCTAAACCAAGGAAGGTTGATTTTCTCAATTAAGGCATACACACCAACAACTTCAGTTATGGCCTTTGAGTAGCAAACGACCCAAACTAGAATTTTCATGAATTGCTATAATTCAAATTTTCACAAGCCAAAGTAGTCCTTAGAGCTTCATTCATACTCTTAATTTCAATTGGAGATGTAAAGCAACTATTGTTAATCATCTGGAGATAGTCAACCCTATCATTCTTTTTGGTAGCCACTTCTACACCAAGATTACCAATGATATTGCGAATGGGATGATTTTTATGAACTCTGTTGGATGGAAGCTTGTTAATTGTTTTAGCCTGTTCAAAAGCCGACTAATTATCTTATACTGGTGTTTCAGAACCCATGTCAGATGACATATTGAGAAGATGTTAGGGACATTTGTATCAACAAGTGGAAGCACGTTTTGAATCTTCTTCTTCCTCAGTAGTAGAAATTGATGCATCTGCAACATCATCAATCACAACATTGATTGACTCCATTACATTTCAAGTTGATTTATTGAACACTCTCTAAGCCCTGCTATTTATAGAGTACCCTAAGAAAATACCTTCATCACGATTTAAATCCCATATTCGCCTAAGTTTTTGATATGTTAGAATATAACATGGACTCCTAAAGAATGAAAATATTGGACATTCAACTTTCTCTCTCTCCAAACTTCATAATTTGTATAGGCCATACATGGGCAAAGATCAATCCGGTTGAGAATATGACATGCAATGTTGAGAGCTTCAACTCAGAACTAGAGAGGAAGATCTTTGGCATGTAACATAACACAAGCCATCTCTTGGAGGATCCTATTTTTATGCTCAACTACACCATTTAGTTGGGAAGTAAAAGGACCTAAAAACTCGTGATGTATTCCTTTAGAGGAACAAAAATTAACAAACTGCATATTTTCAATTTTTTTGTCGTGGACACTATGATATGAAGAATCTTCAAGTCTTTTTCTCTCTGAAGTTGAATACACAAAGTTTGACACACAGAGAAGATGTCAGAATTTTTTTTTAACAAATCGAACTCAAGTGCACCTCGAGAAGTCATCCACACACACAAGGACATAGCACTTCCCAGTAAGACTTACAAATGGCATTGAACCCTGAAGATCCATGTGCAGAAGTTCTAATACTCTGTCAGTGGTAGTTTGAGGAACTTGTTTGTGAGAGGCTTTAATCTGCTTTCTAGCTTGACATTTCCCACAAATGACTCAATGAACACCATGAAAAGAGGGTAAACCAACTATAGCATTCTTTTCTAAAGCTTTTCTAACATATCTAATACTAACATGACCAAGACATTTATGCCACAGTGCAGTTTCAGTTTGTTTAGAATTATTGCAAACAACATTAGTAACATTAGGAGACCAGAGCAGTTAGAGGAGCACTTACCTATCAAGAAAAAAGCTCTGACATCATATGTAACAAGACATATCTTTAGTGAAGTTAACATTCAGTCCCTGATCACATAACTGACTTATGCTGATGAGGTTATTAGTGAACCCTTCAACTAGCATTACATCTTCTAGAGGTGGGAGACCAGGATATTGCAAATTCCCTTTACCAATGATTTTTCTAGTTGCACCATCACCAAAAGTCACTTGGCGAACTTTCACAATTTTGAGATTTGTCACAAAAGACTTCTCACCAATCATATGCCTAGAACATCCACTGTCAAAGTACCAATCATCTTTTGTGGACAATCTAAAAGATGTAAGCACCATATTGCATCGAACTCCTCTTTTTACACACCACTCCAGTTTTAGCATAGGAGCAAAGGGCTTTCGAACATTACTTTTACTTATCTATATAGAGGGAAATAAAGATAAATTGTTATTAAAACCACACAATATAAAACAATAAGGTCTACTGTGACCTTTTTTTTACAACAGTGATGACATATCCACACCCTCTTGACATGTTTTAAAAACTTCGGAGAGGATGCCGGAGCAGATGTAGAGGACATAAGTGCTGACATTTGCTTCTGAAAACATCCATTAGCCATTTTTTATTTCCCCCAAAAAATAGACGAATCATAACTCTTCTCCTTTTTTTAGAGATTCCAAGACATTTTAAACCGCTAACTTTCTTCTCTTGAAGCAAGATCTTATCAAGATCATATGTTCTTGAGTTCAACATCTTTATGCATTTATATATAAATTCCATCTCAGTCTTGGCTTGATTCAGCTCATGTTTAAGTTTAGAAACAATGGTCGTCAATCTATGATTGTCAGAAAGAAGCAACTCAATTCTTTCTTTCTAAATATCCACGATTTTTACATCCTCTAAGCATTGCTGATGTAAAGTACAACAAGAATTTTCAATCGATTCATGGGAATCTTCATCTTCTTCATTACTACTATCCTTACACAACTTTTCTTGATTTCTGCACCTATGAATCTCCTCATAAAACGGCTCTGACATCTTCTTCAAATTCACTTGTATCTTCAGAGTCTTTATCAGACAAAATTAACACATAACTCTTATTCTGTCATTTGAGGTAATTTGGACATTCAGACTAATAATGACCACAACCTTCACATTCCATGCACTGGAAGTATTTTCTTCTATTCTGATCAATACTGCTTATCAACATCCTTCTTCGGATTTTGAGATTTGTATGGATTTGAATGTGCGCCTTCTCTTTCTTTAGAATGTCAAGGCACATAATTTTTAGATTTATTTTCAAAGTGTTTTAGAACCTTATTAAACTGTTCATATAGCAAAGATATAAAGTTTGCAAGAGATTCTTATGATTCTGCAATTTTACCTTCAAACAGATCATTTACAGAGGATAGGAGGGCAATACCTTGGTTTCTCTTGACACGTTTCCTGTCAAAATTCATCTCAAAAGTAAGTAGGGATCCCGTGAGTTCCTCAAGTTTCATATTGGCAATATCTTGAGATTCTTCTATAATAATTACTTTCATATCAAATCCCTTAGGTAGTGATCTGAGAACTTTTCTAACTAGTTTCTCTTCTAAGATCTTCTCACCTAAAACAAAAGATTCATTAGCAATGTCAAGTAAGCGAACATTAAATTCAGCGATTGTTTCATCTTCAAGCATTTTCAAACATTAAAAATTAGTGGTCAACAATCGAAGTCTAAACATCTTGACTCTTGATGTTCCTTCATGAGCAACAACCCAAATGTCCCAAGCTTCCTTGGCAGAGACACATGTATTAATCAGATGAAAGATATTTTTGTCCATACTGTTGAAGATAACATTAAGGGCATGAGAATTCCCTGAGGATGCTTTGTTCTCACCTTCAGTCCATTCGGCTTTAGGCTTATGAGCGTTCCCAACATTAGGAATAATAATCTGAGGAGGAGTCCATCAAGTTATCACTGTTTCCCAGGTTGTATGATCAATAGACTTTAAGAAAGCTTTCATTCTAGCCTTTCAATATAAGTAGTTTGTTCCATCTACAATAGGAGGTCGAGTGGTGGAGCCACCTTCTTTGATTTTGTTTATGATCGATGTACTTAAGATAAAAAGGTGACCCGCTCTAATACCAATTGAAAAAGTACTACGATGACTTGTCACACAAAAGCATATGTTAAAAAGAAAGCATTGACAACAAATGTAACAACAAAATACCAACAACAAGTAAGCAATTAAAGAGACACGGAAGTTGGTAACCTAGTTCGATGAAATCCACCTACGTCTGGGGGGCAATGTACCTGAGAAAGATAATCCACTAATATTAAAGAGTTAAGCAGTTTACAACACAGTACTTATCTGCAAAACACAACGACTTATATAGAGCTCAATGACTTATGTAGAGCTCAACTCATTGATCACCTAGGCTCCCCCTAGATGTGAGCCTCCTTCTCAAATGTACTTAGGTTCCGTCTAAGTTCGGTAATATTAGTGTTGAACACTCCATATTCTGATAGTGTGTGAGATTCCTCTCAATGTTGTTATCTTCCCTTCAGGTCAGTGAACTCCCTTCACTAATGAATCTTAAGATCCTCCTAAGATGGAGAACTCCTTCTCCAAAGCTGAGTCTTAGGCTTCGCCTACTACAGAGAATCTCTTATCTTCAACTGTGTCTTAGGCTACCCTTAAGATAGATAATCTTTACGTTCTTAAACAATTCACACAACAAAGTTACACACAATGGATGAAGAACTTGCACAACAGAACATAGTGAGCAAAGAGCAAGAACACTAAGGTGAACAATTTGGACACACAACAAAAAAATGGCTTGCTCGATTAACAAAAACGGTAATCCTAAATGATCAGCATAATTCTCCTTTAATAATCAAATCCAAGAAAGGAAACAAATCTCCATTTGGAAAAGAAAAGTCATGCCTCAATAAAAGAAAATATCGAATGGAACATTACAGCCTGATATTTTCAGATAAGGAAAATATTCTGCAAGAAAATACTCTAATGTCACAAACAGATGTTAAAACTTTATATGAAACAACTGCAGAAACCAATTCCTTAGAGAAATATAAAGCTAACCAATCAAATCACCAACAATGAGTATTCAAAAATCGGCCGAAAACAAATAAAATCGTATAAATTTTACCCAAATCAATAGATTCAACAATAAAATAAACCTCCGATGGGGTATGGCGACCGTGTGTGGCGGTGTGGACTTGGACACCGGTGAACAATGGCACCTGAATGGATGACAAAGAGATGGAGGAGAGATCGAGACTGAGATCAAGAGATGGAGAAGAGATCGGCGTGTGAGCAACCAGTGCGAATATCTGTAGGTCGGTGGCGGCACCCCCACGATGCGGCAAATCGATGCGATAGAGCACTACTACAAAAACATAAGTGTTTCTTGACCTTTTTTCAATGTTAAGTGTCACTATTCTTCACTTTTTAAAAACTTCAAGAAATCCAATGCCAAGAACGTGGATGTTCTCGACTAGGAAAAAAAGTCAAGAACAATAACACTTGACATGTTTAAAATGTCAAGAATATAATCGTTCTTGACGAGGAAAAAATGTCAAAGATATTTTTTACTTGATATGTTAAAAATGTCAAAAATATACATGACTTGATATGTGAAAAATGTCATGAATATGGGTGTTCTTGATAAGAATAAAGTATCAAGTGCAAAACTTCTTGACACATTTAACTTGTCAAGTTTGTTTGTGATTTTTAATTTTTTTTTAATTATAGATGTTTACTTATAAATTGTTCCTGTATTTAGGTTCACGTATGATATATATATATACAAGACAAACATTCATCAAACTAAATAAACAACTATACATATTTTCCAATATCTTTAACAAAACTTCACTTCTTCAATATTGTTAATATATTTTACAACCTTGTGAAGGATTTATAAGTTAGAAGAATATGGACAACCCCATATGAACAATTCTAAAAAGAATGTAATAAAAAATTCCAACATTATAGTCAACCTCATATGAACAATTCCAACATTCGGATTAGGGAATAAAGTATTAATTATAGGATATTTGTAATAGATAGTAGAATAAGAGAAAAATCTAAAAATATATTACATCTTTAAAATATTTGTAAATATGTATGAGTTAACTAGTCAATTTTTGAATTTTTTTAATTTCCAATTTCGCCGTCCTTTGTCTTGTCTTGTTGTACACCTTCTTTTTTTTTTTAATCTTTTTCTTTTCTTTCTTTTCTTCTATTTTTACTTCTTCCCTCCATTTTTTCATTTTTTCATTTTCTTTTCTTTCTCCAGTTTTTGCTTCTCCCTTTATTTTATTTTAATTTTTTATTTTCTTTTTTTTCTCCTGCTTTTTCTTCTTCCTTTTATTTTATTTTATTTTATTCTTTCCTTTATCCGATTTTTGTTTCTTTCCTTTATTTTTTTTTATCTTCTTTCATTTCCTTCTTTTTCCCTTTCTTTTTTTCTTTTATTTTTTATTTTCTTTCATTTCCTTTTTTTTATTTTTTATTTTTTTATTTTCTTTTCTTTCTTCGATTTTTGCTTATTCTCTTTCTTTTTTATTTTTTATTTTATTTTCTTTCTCTAATTTTTTCTTCTTCTCTTTTCTTTTTTTATTATTTATTTTCTTTCATTTCTCCCATTTTATGCTTCTTCCTTTTCTTTTCTTTTTTTTAATTTTTCTTTCATTTCTTTGGTTTTTGCTTCCCTTTTTTTCTATTTAATTTTCTTTCCTTTCTTTAGTTTTTGCTTATTCTCTTTCTCTTATTTTTAAAATTTTTCTTCCTTTATTTAAATTTTTTCTTCTTCCCTTCTTTTCCACAAGAATTATGAGGTTGAGTTTCATACCCAAGACTTGAAAGTACTCAATTCATAAGTGACTTAACGCCAACAAGGCAATCATCAAGTTTGATTATTATAACAAATAATAAATATAAATAGCAAATGAAAGTCTACTAGTGATAGCCACTAATATTTTCTAACATTGATAGCTTAATCTTTGATTATATTTTCATAGTTAGTAGCCACTTATAGAAATCTATCATTCATAGCTAACTTAGTGAATTTAATTAATAAAGTTGAATCTCAAACTAAAATGTAAGTGGAATACCTAGAAGTTATAGCTAATAACATGTTCATCAGGGATAGAAGCTATCATCGAAAAGAAAAGGGACTTATAAATGTTTGGGAAGGACTAGAAAGGGGCAAAAAGGTGTTCAGTGGCTATGATTGATAGAAGCTACTACTAATAGCATGTTTCCAATGTTAGAAGCTAAAACTAATAGCATTTTATCGATGACAGAAGCTACCCGATAGCACGTTATTGGTGATAGAAGCTACCCGATAGCACGTTATCAGTGATAAAAGCTACCACTGATAGCACGTTATTGGTAATCGGTAATAAAGAACTATCACTGATAGCATGATATTAGTGAGATCATTGATAGCATCTTATCAATGATATTATCAGTGAAAAAAACTATCATTGATAACCACAATATGAGTGATATTAGTGATATCGGTGATAGAACTTAGGTGATATCTATATATCAAGTTTCTTTCAAAGGTGATAACCAGTTATAGAAGTCTATCATTGATAGCCTTAAGTGTTACTATTTCAAGGTTAATTCTAATTGATGAAAGTCTATCAGTGATAACGACTCATAGCTACTATCAGTGATAGCCATGATAAAAGATATTGTTAGTGATAGCTACTATGGTAATCAAAGTTGTCGGTTTTCTTTCAAAGTTGATCACTATTTATAAATCTATCATTGATATCCTTTGATAGCCTTAAGTATTATTATTTCAATGTTGATTCCAATTAATGAAAGTGTATCAATGATAGCTACTGATAATTGATAGCAAATTAAAAGCTAATATTTCAAGATTGTATTAATTTTTCTCAAATTGAAAGCTATAGCTGATAGAAACTATCATCGATAGCAATTGATAGAAGCTAACAGTGATATCAGCTATCACTGATAGTTACTATCAGTGATAGCTTTTAATTTGAGAAAACTGAGAAGAAGCGAGCAAAATGATGGCTAGGCATGGGTTTTTTTAGTATTTTATCATTTTTTATCTATATATGCAATTATTTTATCCTTGTACTACATATTCTATTATTTTGGGTTTGAATTCTATTTATGCAACTAGCTCTTAATTATATATGATTTAATTAATGTATACTTTAATTGCTGAATTAAACGAAGTTGGAGAGTTGAAAATATTTAAATATGATTTGATTTAAGCATTGTACATGGATATGAACTCATGTTCTTTGATATTAAATTAATTAATTTATTAATTAAAATTAATTTTGTTTAAAATTAATTATTAAAATTAATTTTATTTAAAATAATTTTTTGAATAAATGTTATTTAAAATTAATTTTCGTTTAAAAGATGAATTTTGAAAATTCAACTTCAAAATGAAATTAAGGGTTAGTGGAATTGTCCCACAATTTTCACTAATTAAACACCTTCAGTCCTACTCATATTTTGTTTGATTAGGTGTCAATTTTAGATGTAATTAATTTTCGTGATTTTCTTCTTTAAATTGAATAAAATTTGGTTGGAATTTCCTCATGCAAAATTCGCAATTTGAAGAGAAAAATTCTCTCACACATTTTGACATAAAAAACTATTCCAATCTCAAAATTCACTTCAATTTCTTCACAAATTAGATCACACAATTTGTTTTAAGGTCAGAGAATAGCAAGAAAGACTCTAGCAGTGGTTGACCAAGAGTGCATGATCAAATTCCACAAAGGAGTTGCTATAATTTTAGTTGTACAAAGGTTGTATCTCAAACCCTAGTTTTTTTATATGAACATACATTTCTTTATCTCAAAATTAATGTAGTTAGAGTGCTTAAGATCCAAATTGTTTCTGCATGCACGTTGTTAACCTTTCAATTGGTATCAGAGTAATTTTAAGCACTTAATTTGTATCAATTTTAGCTTCGTAGATGTTAATTCATGTGATGAATTTTGTAGTGGCTAAAGTGGATATATTTATAGTTTTGGCATTAAATTTTACCTTCAGTTTAGTTGTAATTGTTTTAATTGGCCTCTTATTTTTTGGCTTTAATGTGTGAAAAAGGGTCTATAAATTTGCTAGAGTCATTAGAGTTGATCTTAGGCTGTAACTTGAAGTTTTTTTAGCAAGGCACAGTAGGAGAAGCAACTGGAAGCTGCTTCTGTCAAGCGGTGTTGCGACACTTCTTCAATAGCATCGAGGCACTGTTCTTTAACATTTTCGAAAAAGCACGTATGCGAGGATAATCGGTTCAGCTGAACCAGTTTAGTTCGATTCGAGCCAATTTTAATTGGTTTAGCCTTTTTTGGTTCGATTCAACATAGTTTCAATCTCTAGAAGTCCAATTCAAGGGTTTTTCAGCTGGTTCAGGCCGATTCGAAGTGTATGGGAGTGATTCGGATCTGGAGCTGAGTTAATAATGTAATAACTTAGTTGTTTGATTGCTTAGGATGCCAAAATTGATCCACTTCAGCGTGTATTTAATTAATTATACATTATGGATGTATGTTTAATTAAATTAAATCTTGTTTGTGTATAAAGTATGCCATGTAGATTTAAAATCCCATCATAGGAAAGCATGTTACATGCATTGAAATTATGTTAGAAGTCTTATAATATATAGTATGCATGTGTAGGATTTTACAAGTTTTAATATAAGTTGTTATATTAAATTATGAAATGTATGATGTATGTTATAGAGAATGTCTGAAATCAAATATAAACACGATACTAGTAATTGATGATCAGAGGTTCCTTTTAACGAATGAATGTCCTCCAGTTCCTAGCTCATCAGCAAACCAAAATGATCGAGATGCCTATGACAGATGGGCAAGAGCAAATGAACAAGCTCGAGCCTATTTTTTTAGCAAGAATATCTGATGTCTTGACTAAAAAATACGAGGTGATGTTCACCGCTAAGGTGATCATGGATTCGTTAAAGGCGATATTTGGACAATCGTCCATATCTACCAGACACGATGCTCTTAAGTACATTTACATCTACCACATGACGGAAGGAACCTCTATTATAGAACATGTTTTGGATATGATGGTGCACTTCAATGTGGCAGAGGAAAACGGTACTATCACAGATGAAAAGAGTCAAGTCAGTTTTATTATGGAATCTCTTCCGAAGAATTTCTTACAACTCCGTATGAATGCAATGATGAATAAAATTGAATATAATTTGACAACTCTTTTAAACAAGCTACAGACAATTGTAGGATTGTATCAACAGCAGTGGAAGCAAAGGATCATCTAAGCACTCTAATTCACTAATTTTGGCAAAATATAAACATGCTTTTGCAGAAACAAGTGGATTTCAAGTCATACCTCCTGTAAAACTTCTTCAAAGCTCCTTCACCAGCTGCTATCTTTTTCAAATCTTATTGTAGACCACCTCAAGATCTTCCCCACTATTCTCTTGGTGCTTTAGATTGAGTTGTGGGACTCAAAACAAGTTTGAATCAAGGGATGAAGGAGAAAAGCTCACTGCAGCAACCTTATTGAAGAACCCTTTCTTCAACCCGAATTTTCTCTAAAATCTCTATAGATTGCATCTCTGATTTTCACTCAAATCTCTTCATTATATTGCAGATCAACATGATAAAAAAAAGCAATGCATGAGTTGCAGCTCATGCTTGGAGAAGACAACGCCAAGATAATGCCATTTGAGTGAGCTACTTAGGTGATGGATAATGGAAAAACTTCTTTCTCCATTTTGTGTGTTTTGTTTTCCAATTTTCCAATTTTATCTAAAAATAAAATTTTGATTTTATAAAATCTATTTTGATTTTAAAAATGAAAATTTAATTAATTTCATAAATTAATTATTAAATAAAACTTAATTAATTTAATATCAAATATTAAATTAATTTTAACATATATCTATCTTTATATATTTAAATCATATTTAAATATATATAAATTCTCCTATTCCGTTTAATTCTTAAATTAAACATGTAATTACTACTTTCCTTAATTCTAATTTGAACGCTTCAAATTAACTTATCACGCTATTCTAGACCTAGTCCGTTACGAGCTAGTAGGGGGACCTCGCGGACCTACAGATCATAGGCTCCAACGATCCGAGATTAATTGGCTAAACTCATTAGACCAAATGAATCCCCATTCGTTAACTAATGGGTCATTCCACTAAAGCCCATAGTTGCACTCCTCTCACTGTAGATATATTATGTCCACATGATTTAACCATAATCA
This sequence comes from Benincasa hispida, assembly GCF_009727055.1. Lineage (NCBI taxonomy): Eukaryota > Viridiplantae > Streptophyta > Magnoliopsida > Cucurbitales > Cucurbitaceae > Benincasa > Benincasa hispida. Next base: position 39,205,100 of record NC_052360.1, on the reverse strand, counting down.
GCAAGTCGACCCTTCACAGGTTGTTCATAATAACGGCGGAGTTCAATATCTATTTTACCCCCGAGATTACGTCTAACTTCTCAACTCCCTATTGATTCTCTAATGAACAACTGGTTTGTGATCCAATCACCAAACCAAACTCTCTCAGCCCAGTGAGAGGGTAGAGCCCCTTATTCAAGACCTGGATTCAGTACTTGAGAGAACAACCTTTCTCCTATCCCTAAATCAGGTAGGCATGAACTCCATCTTGCACCCTATGTCCCCAGCTATCTATTCGGTCTTACCCCTGAAATGGGAGTCTTATTGAGCTGGCGATGTTAAGCCAACCCTCAACTTTGCAAATCTAAGGGCAATCCCAAATAAACAGGAATTTATAGGTAGCTCAGGATTAAGATCGAGTTACCTAGGTCATCTAGGTGAAATAGTTAGTCTTAAACAGTAAACAACATTATAAAGTAAGAGTGACTTATTTTTTGGTCCTTATCTTATGCAAACTCATTGCATAAGACACCCCCACTCCTCATGTCATAACATGTATGAATTAGGATCACATCGTATATAGTACTTTACAACTCTCTGTAACAACTATAGAGTAGGTCGCATCCAATGGTGTTACCAAAATAAGGTACCCAACCTCATTCATGTACCATAGATCATTTTGACTATTTACTCGAACCCGATCCACTCTTATGTCTCCACATAAAGTTCAAGTACTCATACAATAGTCATGGGTCTTAGTTTATTAGATTTAGACTTTCATACAATTTATGAGATCAATAACAAGTATATTGATAATAGAAAATGTTTATTATTTTACAAACTGCGGGTTTTTAGGACATAAAATCCAACACTTATCAGTCTCTTATGAAGAGTAAGGGGGGGACATGAAGGAGAAGCAAATGTTGTTACCTCCAAAAAGTTTCAAAAGGGATCGTCCTCAGGAATAAAGTTTGGACCTTCCTCTTCATAGAATGAGAGTATTCCAATTAAGAAGAAGGACAAAGGGAAAAGAAAGACTCTTACAAAATGCAAAGGAAAGAGAAAAGTTGCAAACAAAGGAAAATGTTTCCACTGCAACGAAGATGGGTACTGAAAGAAAAACTGCCTAAAATACCTTGCTAGAAGAAGGTTGAAAAAGCAAAACAAGGTAACTATGATTTACTCGTTGTTGAAACATGTTTAGTGGAGAATAATCATTTGATCTAGATACTAGATTCGGAAGCCACTAACTACATTTGTATTTTCATTCAGGAAACTACTTTCTAGAGACAGCTTGTAGAGGGTGAGACGAATTTCAAGGTTGGAACTGTTGGGGTTGATGCCCTAAATCTCGTAGGATCCTGTAGTTTGTAAACATTTGTATGAATAAATGCTTGTGATGTAATAATATGAGATATTTTCTTCACTAATTTGCATTAACCATAAACCAATAACTAAGATCCCTAGTTATCGTTGTGACTTAAGCATGTATGTATGGACATACAAGTGGATCATGCCTTAAGTGATAACCTAAATGGTCTGTAGTATATGGATAAAGGAAGGAAACCTTATCCTGGTGACACTACGGATACGACCTATTTTGCAGATGTTACAAGTGTTATAAAGTGCTACAGATGGTCTGATCCTGATTATTCATATGGAGACATACTAGCAGGGGTGTCATATACAAAGGAGTTTGTATAAGATCGAACCACGAAGTGTTTGGTCTCGTTATATAACGTCGTTCATGATAGATACTTTGATTTCACTAGGATGACCATAGTTAACATGACCTTAATCCTGAGTGAATTGGGAACTTCTGCCTATGAGGGCAGTCCTTTGATTTGCATGGGTGCGAGTGGCCAAATTACCGACTCAAACCTTTCACTTTGTGGATTCATCTAATTAGGGAGTTGGGAACTCAGCTACACAATATGGAATTCACTCCTTCGCCGAAGCAGATGTAAGTAGATAGATTGCTCCCTTAAGGGTTGATTCTGGGGCTTGAACGATGTGGCGCCACAAACTTTCTCATGGCCCGAGAGGTGTTCACTCATAATAGGACTATGATGTATTGTTCACTAGAGAAATCAATGGTACTTAAGGATTTAGATGTAACTACAAGGATAAAACGGTAAATTAGCCCAGTTGTACTTACGAGCGATCTGTGAAGGGTTATCGACTGTTGACTGGCTATATCCAATGGACACATAAATATATCTATAGTGAGAAGAGTGCAGCTGTCGATCTTTAGTGGAGTGTCCGACAGTTAACGGATAGTGGATCTCGTGATTAAAGAGTTTAGTTAGTTATTCACATACCGTTGGAGCTTCAAGCTACAGGTCCATAAGGTCCCCTTGGTAGCTCAATGGGTTCAAGTTGAGAATAAGTTTTTAGGTTAGTTTGAAGATTTCAAATTAATAAGAGGGAGTTTGATTATATATTATATAATTAAATTGGTTCAATTATATGTGATATAATTGATATGATGTATGAGATATACTAATTGGAGGAATTTGATATAAATATGATTTATATTAAGTAAAGGAGAAAAGAACTATAGTTTAAATATTACATATGATGTGATATTAAAACCATAGGTTATAAATATAATGATAAGTTAGTTATTATATTTATTTATAATTAAAACAATTTATGATAATTGTGGGTGGTTTCTTGTTTAACCGTGCGTGAAAGTGGGAGGTTATGTTCAGTTTTCATAACTAAAGAATAAAATGAAAAATGTTTTTATTTTGAAAGAAATCGCTTCATTAAGGGTTTTACTAATTGTTTAGCTCACGAGAGACTACATGATAGCCTTCTAAGCGAGATTTTAAACGATCGTGTAGAGCGTCTTTTACTAAACAATCGTGTAGATGGTCTAGTGTGATTTACTAAGCGATCGCGTTTCTAAATGATCAAGTGTGTTTTTCTAAACGATCATGTACCTAGCGAGATTTACTAAACGATCAAGCATACAAAGTCTATGCGATAGACAGTACATTCTCCCACTTGCTTGATTGTATAATACGATTGTAGTTTCCTCCAACCCTCTACCAAATTTATAACTGAGCCCACACCTGTCTCTTATACACATCTAGATGTGTATAAGAGACAGGTATACGATGTTACTTTCCTCCATCCCTCTACCAAATCCAACAGAGCCCACACCTCCTGGATTCTCACTCCGAGAATACCAAGGTTACTGAGTGGTGGTGTCTAAGAGGTCGCTTGTTCGTGGAAAAGATTGTTCGTGATCTAAGCGAAAGCGAGAGATTAGGTAGGCATTCTAAGCGATAGCGAGAGGTTGCTGTTCCAATCTTCATGAGAGTGAAAGATCGGTAGAAGAAGAGTCCTTCAAAGGTATGTCTCTCGTTCCTTTTGTATTTGATTTTGAAAGCATGCCATAATTTGTTAAAAGATGCATAACTGTTCTGTGTGTTTGTGAATGCCTTTAGTTCTGTCATAATGGGCTTGGAAAGATCTTACTTATACTCATGACTTCTCTTGAATAAGAGTTCCTTCAATTGGTATCAGAGCCAGGTTCTGATATTCGAAATCCATTGATGTATAGAATTGCATTTACATTCTTGGTGGGTGTTAAGCATGTCTACATTCTATTTAAGTGTTAAATCTGTTCGTGAATGTGGATTAATGAAGTTTCTGGGATGATTGCCTCTAGTTATTAATTCTTTAACATTTTCAAAGTTAACTGTAAGGGCCCCTATATTTTTTAGCATATTAACTTTTTATCAAGTCTGTAATTCAAAGTGTTTGAGTCAGTTTGAGTTACTCGTGATGAAGCTTCAAAGCATGGTGATGCACATTACTTCGAGGAAGAAGGAGGCCGAGCGTTGGTCAGATCATGTAAACAATGGACATAAACAATCGTTGAGTATGGGATACTCGGTTGCAAGGTAGACTTGCGTGCACTAGTAAGTCAGCATGCTTCATCGCATAGTCACTGACTACATGATCGCAGGGTAAATGTTACATAGTGCTTGTTCTTCGATTGTGTAGATGATCATGCCTCATAGCGTCGTAGTTGTCTAGATGATCGTTTAGACTTGCGTTTAATTTTTAGTGTATTGCACGATCGAGTAGCCTTCATGCTTCATCGCATAATCAAAGGTGCTCGATCGTTGTTAAACGATCACAACCCAAATTACTAAACGATCAAGCAAGTAGACTTTGCCCGAGCAGTTCAAGACCCGGTTCGCTTGTTGAACTGGATTGCTCGATGGTTTAAATGTAATAGATAGTTTTAATTTTTGATTTTTTGAGGCTATCATCCCAATCCATTAATTTTGTGAATGTACATGAGATGTATGTTATATTATATGTCATATAGTATGTCGTATAGTTGATATCCCACCATAGGTTATGCATTGGTCTTGCATCATCTCTATATTGTAAGAGATATGATATAGTAGTTTCCATGATTAAATTACTTAAGAGCATGCTCATGTGTCATATAATATAAGAGTTATATTTATGCATGCATTAAGCATATTCATGCATCATCTTTATATTATGTGTTATAGTATAAGGGCGTATGGAAGCATGTATGCTTAGTTCATTACCAAGTATATAAGAGTTATATATAGTAATGAATGAACATTGCATGAAGCAAGACACATAGGTTAAATTTATAAGAGTTATAAATACCTAGTTTTTCTTAATAATGTGAATGGTTTTAGTTGTTTATTTTTTAAGAGTTATAATGGAAATTAGAACTAAAATCAATAAGAAAGACATGCATACGAACTTAGATTTGAATCATGTTTTAAAAGAGTTTTAAAATTTGATGGAGATAGACCTAAGATCATGGTTCTAATGAGATTAGAAACCTAAGGTTTAATAGGATTAAATTAACTAATAAAAGATTAAATATGTAGCAAATCTATCTATAAGGGATCTTTTGTCTAAGGTGGGTTCTGTCAAAGCTTGGGTACTTAAGCTGATGGAAACGGAACACCTCTACCTGGGAACCTACCTGGAAAGGTGAAGATAGATTTGATGCATGCATGCAAATTTGATGATAGTCTGTTAAAGAGTTTAATAGTACTTGATTTGAACTTGTTTAATTATCAAAGACAAGAGTTGTTTTTTAGCAAATTAAACTTACACTTAGATAAAATCAATAGCTAGGTTCTCTAAGTTAATGAACCCCTAGGTAGAACATTCAGTGGGAGGTACTTGGGGTATATGATACTTCACATAAACCTCTTCACGTTTCTCCCTAATGTTCACACCGTGAGATCTATCCTCGGCCTCAAGGCACCCTGGGAGTGTCCCCTAAATGATGGTGTTTGGTAGGTCAATACCAAGGTGAATGGAGAGAATATTCATAGTAAGTGGGAGCGAAATGTGTGACAACATATCCCATGGTCTCTCTCATTAGATTGGATAACGTTTCTGTGTATCGCTTCGAGGCACCCTGGGAGTGTCCCCCTATAGGATGGAAGTTTTGCATGACTCTTTATCTGATCTCCTATATAGGATAAGGTCGCTTTAATCTCTTTTCCTAATCTGTTTTTTCCCTAAGGTGGGCAAGGGCGGGACTCTAGGGCCGAAAATGAGGGGTTACATTTACCCAGAATTGTTAAAGGTTAACAGTTCTGGACCAAAAAATGGTGACTGTTAGAGTCCATTACAGGAGTTGTTTCTATCTAATGGTTGAGAATGCCTCGTCCTAGTGAAGGGACACTTGATCGCCCCACCCGTGACTTTTGTCCTGACTCGTTGGGGCATCATTGTGAAATAGATGTCTTTTCACTTAGGGTACATGGAAACTATTTTGCTAAAACTAAAACTGGTGTTAAAAGTGGTAATACATAGACTCATTAAGTTTGTTCATGTTTTTTCAGCAACGATAAAATGGCTGCAACCACATTAGCTCTATTAAGCGCCGATAAACTGATTGGCGAGAATTACACTAGTTGGAAAACCACGATAAATATTATTTTAATCATCAATAACCTAAGGTTCGTCCTAATGGAGGAGTGTCCTATTATTCTAACTTAGACTACCACTTGAAATGTTCGGGAGGCATATGAGAGATGGACACGGGCGAACGAAAAGGCCTGAGCTTACATCTTGGCCATTGGCCAAGAAGCATGAGCCTATGGTCTCTGCACGTGAGATCATGGAGTCCCTATGGGTAATGTTCGGACAACCGTCTGGACATCTCAAGCACGAAGCTTTGAAATACATCTTCAACTCCAAAATGGAGAAGGGTATATTTGTTCGTGAATACGTTCTGAACATGATGGTCCACTTCAATGTGGTAGAGATGAATGGGTCACATATCGATGAGGGTAGCCAGGTTAGCATCATTCTTCACTCATTGCCAAATAGCTTCTTGTACTTTGTCAGCAATGTTGTGCTGAACAAAGTAGATTATACCCTTACAACTCTCCTCAACGAGTTGCAGGTATTCCAATCCTTGCTGAAAAGTAAGGAGAAGAAGGTTGGTGAGGCAAATGTTGCTTCATCATCAAAGAAGTTCCATCGGGGTTCAACCCAAGGATCAAAGTTTGCACCTTCTACTTTTAACACTTCCAAGTGGAAGAAGAAGAAGGGTGGTAAGGGGAAGGGGAAGGCACCTGTTAACCCGCAACCTGTCGCTCAACGGGGAAGGCGAACAGTTGACAAAGGAAAGTGTTTCCATTGCAACCAAGACGGGCACTGGAAGCAGAATTGTCCTTGCTGGTTGAAGCTGAAGAAGAAGGCTAAGGCTAAGGCAAAACAAGGTAAATATGATTTACTGGTTTTAGAAACTTGTTTAGTGAAGAATGATGATTCTACCTAGATTATTGACTTTGGGGCCATTAATCATGTTTGTTCTTCTTTTCTGGGGATTAAATCCTGGCAGTAGTTTGAGATTGGTGAGATGACGATGCGAGTAGGTACCAGGCACATCATCTCAGCTGTGGTACTGCGAGTACTCCAGTTAACTTTATAGAATAAATTTATCATTTTGAATGATATCTATATTGTTCCCGAGTTAAAGAAGAACTTAATTTCTGTGAAGTTTCTGATTGAATGTAAATATNAATTTATCATTTTGAATGATATCTATATTGTTCCCGAGTTAAAGAAGAACTTAATTTCTGTGAAGTTTCTGATTGAATGTAAATATGCTCTCAACTTTTCGGTGAATAAAGTGTTTATTCTAAAAGATGGTGTTGAGATTTGTTCAGCAAAACTAGAAAACATGTATGTGCTAAGGTTGTTAGCAACAAATTTCCTCCATAACATAGAGAAATTTAAATCTGTCGTAACTTAAAATAAACGAGTTAAGGTTTCTTCTAAGTAAAATGTCCAACTTTGGCACTTTCGATTTGGTCACATCAATCTCAATAGGATTGAGAGATTGGTGAAGAATGGACTTCTAAGTGAGTTAGAGGAAAATTCTTTACCTGTGTGCGAGTCATGCCTTAAAGACACTAAAAGACCTTTTACTAGAAAAGATTATCGAGCCAAATAGCCTCTAGAGTTAGTACATTCAGACCTTTGTGGTCTAATAAATGTGCGAGCCAGGAGAGGCTATGAGTATTTCATCACTTTTACTGATGATTGCTCCCGGTATGGGTATGTTTATTTGATGCAACAAAAGTCTGAATCCTTTGAAAAGTTCAGAGAGTTCAATGCTGAAGTTGAAAATGCATTAGATAAACGGATTAAAACACTTTGATTAGATCGGGGTGGAGAGTTTTTAGATTATGAGTTCCAGAACTATATGATAGAACATGGAATCATTTTCTAACTCTAAGCGCCTAGTACACCTCAACAGAATGGTGTATCGGAAAGGAGAAACAGGACCTTGTTGGACATGGTTCAGTCGATGATGAGTTACGCTTCCTTAATAAACTCGTTTTGGGATTTTGCAGTGGAGACTGCAACTTATATCCTCAACTGTGTTCCTTCCAAAAGTGTTGAAGGCTGGCAGTGTTGAGGTTACGAGAGAGAGAACGACAAAGAGAAAAGGGTTCTTGCACGTGGGTCTGGGTGTTGAAGAGAGAGCATGTGTATAATTTATTAATATTTTTTAAAAGGAAAATTATTTAAAATGGTAAAACTGTTGAAAATATTTACAAGATAGAGCAAAATTTTAGAACTATTAATGATAGACGTTGATAGAAACTGATAGACTTCTATCAGTATCTATCAATGTCACTGATAGACACTAATAGAAGTCTATCAGTGTCTATCAGCATCTATCATTGATAGTTCTAAAATTTTACTATATTTTGTAAATATTTTGATTCATTTTTCTATATTTAAATACAACCCTTTTTAAAACCTATAATAAAATTCTTAAAACCCTAATTGGATTTAAATGAAATATATATACATATTTCCTTCTCCCTTCAAACTTCCAAATTAAATTAAACCATACTCCAATTAAATTATCCAAACTCACATAAATCTCAATTTGCAAAGTCTTTTATCATTAAATTCAAATTGAATTATCTGAATTAAATTTTAGTCTCAAAATTTCAAAATTCACCCAAATATTAAAGATAATTATCTTAAAGTTACCCAAAAATTTGAGAGGTTATAAAGAAACAATCCACAAATTATTCAAAGAACATGCCAAAAATAAAAACTTACATTCAATTAATATCCAAGGAAAACGGTTTTGATATCACTTGTTGGATAAATCATAAAACTCAATTCATGATTCTTAAATAAATTTATAGAATAATATTAAATAAATATATAAAGCAATGTTTAGGATTTATACATGGATGAAAATCCAAAATCTTGAAGTCATTAAAATTACCTAGAATTAGATCATAATTTGCAAAATAGATGTGTGGTGTTCCACAATTAAGTCCCTAGAACCAACGGTCGGTATCTACGAACAAACCACGCTTCTATAGATAAAATTATGAGTTCATAATTAAAATCACACAATATGTCTGTTAAATAGTCAAAATATAATTGTTATTTAATTTGTTACCACATATAAATAAATTATTAAATTAATTCCAACATATTAGTCTCTCCATTTAACAAACGAATAGCCTCCACATGAAATCATTCGAATTCCTGCTAAAATTGTAGTCATTTCCAGTGATAGAATATCCTTATGCCCTTCCATCGTTTTGCAATGTGCACCAATCAAGTTTCCTAGACGGTCTCAAATGGCCCAATTTATACCATCACTATGACTATTTTTTTGCCACGTGTCACGGTCATGTTTGTCCAAAGTCGGTTGCCCATGGTCGCATGCTTAGCCCAACCCATTTTATCATGCTTATTTCATTAGTTAAGTTGGTTTGTTTTCCTTGCATTTTTTGTTGTAACTGACCACTCGCACTTTTACATATGCAAATGTGTCCGTTGACTTTTTGTTTAGAATGCACTATATGGGGCCAGCCAGCCATCACTTCTCCATACTCGGAGTAGTATGTTATAAAGTTGTTGCTCATTGCATCTTCCTCTTCTCTATTCATACATCAAAAAATGAATGTGAAAACCTTTTTCTCCAAACCCGTTTTCTAAAACCATTTTCTCTAAAGCGGAGGTGGAGGTTGTGGGAGACACCCAGTGTGCCATCAATGTTCCATATTCAAATTGACTTACTTGTCTATGAGCGGAAACAAATGCCACATAATCGCTAAAGGAAGCTTTTGAAAGTACATTGTGACACCATGCAACATCACATGAAAAGTATTACATATATTATGGTGAACATTGGATTTGAATCATAGAAACGTATAAATAAAGTGGTCAAAATGTTTACCTGCTTAACGGCAATAATCTAGGATCCATCTCCCAAAATTATCACTCCATTCAACATCTGCAGATTTTCAATTTTTTCCAGAAAACCACAAAAAATAACCCAATTGAAAAAAACGTTCAGCTTAACTAACAAACAAATCTCCTAATTTCACTGAATAAACAATATAAATCTCAACAGCAATCAAGAAAGATTTCAATTTCACTCGACAAATTCCAAAAAAAAAAAAAGGAAAAAAACAAAAAAACAAAAAAGGAACGCCATTCGAATCCCAATCTCAATTCCATCGCTAAAATTAGACATCACGGAGTGACAAATCTGCATAACCAAGCCCTAATTCCACCGCATAGAAGCAATGGCAATGTCGATGATTTGGAGTTTGGGTGTGTTGGTGACCTGCATTTCAGCAATTGCGAGTGCGACTTCACCATCGCCAGCGCCGAGTGCAGCGGATTGCTCGGCAGCGGCGTTCCAGATGCTAACGTGCATGGATTACATCACGATTGGGAGCACGAAGGCGAATGCCTCCAATGTTTGCTGCAAGGTGGTGAGAGAAGTGATGAAATCGAAAGGCGATTGTATGTGTGATGTGTTGAAACAGAGCGGCAAAATGGGGATTCATTTGAATCTGACTAGAGCCATTGGCCTTCCTGCCGCCTGCGGAATCTCTACTTCGCTTCCTGATTGCGGCAGTGCGTTTTGCTCTTCTTTTGAAATCGTTTGTAAGCTTTGATTCTGATTTTGAGGATTTTTGTTTTTCCCTCTTTTTGGCAGTTCCTCTTCCCCCAGGTATGGCCCCTGCGCCAGTTCCGAGAACTAAAGCGCCGACGCCAGCTCCAAGAATTGTAGTGCCAACGCCAGCTCCAACTACAAAGGCGCCTGCGCCAGTTCCGAGAACTAAAGCGCCGACGCCAGCTCAAAGAATTGTAGTGCCAACGCCAGCCCCAACTATAAAGGCGCCTGCGCCAGTTCCGAGAACTAAAGCACCGACGCCAGCTCAAAGAATTGTAGTGCCAACGCCAGCCCCAACTACAAAGGCGCCTGCGCCAGTTCCGAGAACTAAAGCGCCGACGCCAGCTCCAAGAATTGTAGTGCCAACGCCAGCCCCAACTACAAAGGCACCAACACCGGCCCCAACTACAAAGGCGCCGACGCCGGCCCCAGGAACTGAAGCCCCAACGCCGGCTCCAACTACAAAGGCCCCAACGCCGGCGCCAGGTACATTTCACCGGAATTTAAATTCTGAAAATTTTCGAGTATACAAAATGTGACTACTGTAGATACGATTTACCTCTATTTGAAATTTGTCATTTTTTTATAAATATTACTATTACTATAGAAAAAAAGGTTAATGAATATAGTTAAATATCAAGATTAAATTTTTTTTTATTAGAATTAAAATAACTAGATTTTTTTATGATACTATATAAAATTAAAGGTTAAATAATTAAATATCATGGGTAAGATACCAAAAATAAAATGAATATGTGATTTAATTTTATATATTACTTTGGCTAAATTATAACAAATGCCCCTTATACTTTCTCTTTGATTAAACAATAACTCATACTACATTTCTTTTATAATTTTGAACATGAATGGGGAGAATGCTCATTGGCACACCATTACATATCTTAATTTTCATCCAAAACATTATATTTTAAAGTAATTTATTGAAAAACTATAAATCATTAAATGTGCATATTGAAAATCTTCTAATGTTATAGAGTTCAAATAAAAAAAAAATCAAAATTATTGACAAAATGTATTGTAAATATTTTAAGAGGACAAAGTGAAATAAGATTAAAAAAAATCGTAAAATGCAAAAAATACAAAATAAAAAACAATTATCTACTAATATAATTTAATAGAAGTTTGGCTTTGTATTTGTGATTATAAATATGAGGACTTTCTATTTGTATTTATGATTAGCAATATCAGGACTTTCTATTTGAGAATAATTATTAATGTTTGTTTGTTTATATTTGAGAATACACTAAATAAATTATTTCTTAATAGGGCTTTTGGATCCAACTTTTAGACACTAATGAATGTTGTTTGACAATAATGAATGTTGTTTGTTTAGAATGGACACTAATGAATGTTTGAAGTTGGTTTTGGTGCATGTTTTGGGGTGATATTAGGAACCATTAATTTTATAAAATTGATTTTCATATCCTTTTATCTAAACTTAAAAAACAACTTATTATTAATGAAAGTGATTTTTACATGTTTAAAAGTGATTAGAACTACCAAATTATTAAAAATGACAATTTTTATTTAAAAAAGTATTAGTACATATGTTCTAATTTTGTGGTGTGATTTTCAGTCAATCACCTCACCAAAACCAAATTTCTAAATGATTTTAAATTTTATTTTAAAGTTTGTCTAACAAATAGGGTGTGATTTTGATATTTCTAACCATAAATAACTGAAGTGATTTCAACTTAATTTGTTACAGTTAACATTCCAATAGCAGCACCACCAACACCACCATTGTCACCCAACAGTAGCCCACCAACACCGTCAAGCGACAACATGGGACCATCTGGTGAGGACTCGCCGGCGCCGGCACCGTCGAGTGCCCCATCTTTCACCAGTTCTAGCAACCTAATTGTCCTACTTCTCACCCTTCTTGCTTCATTTCGAGCTTTGTAATGCTTTTTTTTAGAAGCTATCTCCTCCATTTTTGAACCAATTTTCATCATATTTCTCTCCCTTTCTTTCCTTTCTAAATAATGTAGTTTCAGTGTATTGCTGGAGATAAGAAATCAATATATATAGATATAGAGAGTTCTATTTATTTATTTGCTCGTTTTATTAGTTGTGAACCACTTATCAAGCTACGTCTCTATAAGAGTTCAGATTCCAATAATATATATTCTTTTAAAATGAAATGGAATTTTATAAAAGCCAAATAGGCTAACCAGTAGAAAATTCACAGTAAGGTTTTGATTAGCTTTGTTCCTATCATTTCATAGGGCCGAATCTATCACACAAGTAAGATATTGCGATAAAAATTTTGAAACCTTAAGCATAAAAAACATATTTAATGTCATTCCTTATACTATACTTATAGATGATACCCATAAAAAAAATGTGAATTTTCTTAATGCCTACTCCCTCTCCTCTTTTCATGGAAATTTATTTTTTTATTTTATACTATTAAAATTAATTAATGTATAAATATTAAATTTATAATTTAGAAAATTATATTAAATTTTAAAGCATAAATATTTTAGTTTAACTACTCATTATTCATAAATTAATTAATTAATTATATACCAAATCGTAAAGAATCGATGCATTAATATTATTAATTCATTAATAAAGTATATATATGTAGTTAATTAATTATCATTATGATTAATATTTTATTAGATTACTTTTAAATAATTATAATTAGTTTATCATTGACTAATTATAATTCATTATTTTTTAATCACAAAATATTATATTTATTTTTAAAATTAATTTTGATTGTTTTATTAATTAATACATCATTTTATATAAATTCATAATTTGATATCAAATTAGGTAAAGAAATAACTTTAATTATAAATTATTCATTTTATAAATATTTGTAATTAATAATTTAATTAATATTATTATAGAGTTAAATAATTAATTTTGATCAAACTTTTTAATTGAATTTATTGTTTATCAATTAATCTATCAAAATTTTATAAAGGTGTTCATGATTAATTTTATAAATAAAATACAAAACTAATTTGTGTTTTCATATATAACCAAACATAATGATCTTTGATTTCCAGCAATTTTATTCTTAGACTTTTTATTTGAGACATACTTAATTCCTGAGTATCCTTAAGACAACGATGAGAGATTGACGCGAGAGAGAAGGCATAAAACGATTCCCTTAGCTCGACTATAACAAAGAACAACATGCTCAATACTTTCTTATTTACAGTGAAGTATATGACAAAAGGTATGACGACTAATTCCTTTACTTTTAAGCTGGTCTTAGCAGGAAGACATTGAGAGAGGGCTTTCCAAAGGAAACTTTAATTTTGTTATGAACTTTGACCTTCCATAAAGCTTTTCAACAATTAGAGAGGGCGAAAACATTAGAGGAGCTGCAACGTGAATTTAACTACATTTAAGGCAAGCTTGTACCCACTTTTAACATTGTATGTTCCATCCTTTGTATAATGCCAGACCTATGAATTTGGGCAAGGGCGTTTGCTGGGAGGAATTATTTTGATGATATCAATATCTTTTGGAAGAAGGTGAGCCTTCAAAAGAGGAATGTTCCATGTTCTATGAGAGGTACTGAGATCAGCCACTATCAAGTTACTATAGATGAGGTCATTGGTTATAGTTTGAAAGAAGTCTCATGAGGAAGCCATTTATCTTCAAATACTGAAATATTTGCACCATTACTGACTCTTATTCAATTTCCTTTAAGAAGTGTTGGTGAAAATTTCTTATTTTTTTATTGAAAGAAAAAGAAAAGTCGAGAATTCCACATTCGTTGGAACAACAAGAAGAGGCCTCCTTGTTTACCCCTATATTTTTTTATGGGTTTGGACCCCAAGGGGTACCCAAGTTGGTAGGAAAATGAGTGTTTGATGGTCTTTCCATTGGGATGGCATGGCATTCTGTCCGAACTGTTTGCACAAAGGACAGACCCGCGAAAAGTCCTAAAGAGAGCATGATTCACAACTCAGCCTTTCACAGGTTTGTTCGTTGCTGTCAAATTCTGAGTTTCTATTCCTGTCACTTTTTGCTGAGTAGTCATTCCAACAATTTTAAGATGCCTTGATCTACCGCTATTCGTGATGGTCGTATTAACACAGAACGACATTCTATCTATCGATCTTAACCGCTCTTTCTGATTCGAAAGGGCACACTTAAAACACTGGAAGCAGAAAATGTTGTTCTTCCTCACTATGAAGAAAGTTGCTTACACGTGCACCACGTAGAAGCCAATTGTCCCACAAACATATATGATCGAACAATAGATCAAAGATGCTACTTGTAACGAACCGAACTTTCGAGTACCCAGAAGCCAATTGTCCCACAAACATATATGATCGAACAATAGATCAAAGATGCTACTTGTAATGACCCGACCTTTCGAGTACCTAGACAAGGGTTTTTACGACATAATGCACAAACATTTTGACCGTCATAACATAAACACGGTGAAAACATAAATAATCATTCTAAACCGAAATATTAATTTAATAATAAAATCAATAACCAAAACATTAATTTGGGATCCCAAATAAAACGCTTACAAAGAAAATGATCCAATGAAAATTAGTGAAAACATGTCATCTGACAAATGTACTCAAATGAAAGGAACAAAAAAATATTAAAAGAAAAAAATAAAAAAATAAAAAAAAAACATAACATGTTCGGAAGCATTTTCTAATGTCTCCATTGAAGGAGTAATATAACATGCAACAGAAGAATTCAGAATCAATAAGCACTCTAACTAAACTTAATTTGTGTTTTAAACATGTTATACAAGTAAAATTAATAAGAGGGTTTGAATAGTACTATACCTTTGTAGAATTCTCCACGATTTCAGTTGGATCTCCACTTATCTGAGCTTGATGCTTCAAGTAGACTACCACCAAGGTCTTTTCTACTAAACTCGAGAATGAATGTATGGTGGAAACACTCTAATTGAGCTCAATTTTGGATGATAATAAGTGGGCTGGCAAGGGTTTACTAAGTGTGCAGACTTTCTGCATAAAAGCTCTAATCTCTCTCAAAATCTCAGCATGCAAGTTTATATATAGACTCAAACTATGCCAGGAGAAGAGAGTGCATATAGGACAACTCCTACTAAGAGTTATCATTGAAGAAGTGAATGGAATTAGGTGATTTTTCACCCAATTCGAGCTTAGTGGATTTTTCTCAAAAAAATGTTAGAAAAATCCACTAACTCAATTTTGAGTTAAAAAAAATGAATTTCCTTTTAAATAAAAGAGTTAGTTTTGTAAAATTAATTAAAAATAATTAATTTAAATAAAACTAATTTTAAGTTTAAATTTAATTAAACCTTTTAATTAAAAACTATTAATTTAATATCTTAGTATTAAATTAATAAAACACCAATTCTACCAATATGATTTAATTTTATATTATTAATATTTAAATCATAACTTAAGTATTAATTGATTCTCCAATTTCATTCAATTATACATTTCAATTATATCAAATACAATTGGTTGAAACCCTAAAAATTGAATTTGAACGTTTCAAATTCACAACCCTAATTTTATCCAAACATACTCAATTTGTTAATCCAATTTATGAGCCAATAGAGGAACCTAATGGACCTATAGATCATATGTTACACCCCTTCCCAGATTGCCCTCTCAAACTGGAAAAAGATGTGACGGTAGCAGTTACTAGCCCTACGGCCAACACTTACCACGTAAGCCTTCTAACCTAAACACCAACTTGTTAAACATTATTAATCTACATAAGTTTATATAATCACATGCAAACAGTCATGACACAACATCTACAGGTAAAATATTTACAGTTGGGCCCAAACATCACTAACAAAACCCTAGTCTTTCTCAAAACATGTGCACATAGGCAGACCATCAACCTAAGTTCTTCTTGACAAGCCGGGCCTTTCAGTGGTAAACAGCAGCAGGATCAACCTTGAGGAATCTAACCGCTACCTGGAAAAGGAAAACATAGAAAATCTGTGAGCTAGTAGTCTAATAAGTGACTATAGAATCATATTACACTATGCATTACATCACTATTAACATGTAATTACACTGATGGGCATCTCAAGCAACTTCCTCTAAACATAAACATTGATAACTACTCTTAAACATCATTAAACAACATTATTCCCTAGTTGAGAATGAGCATACATCGCTCTAGCTCCCAACGTCTGTTACCGGCCAAGAGACCCATACTTCGGCCTCCCTTTGCTGGTATATGGCCTAGGAGACCCATACTTCGGCCTCTCATTCAGGCCTACCTACGTGCACGTGGAGTTTTCTAAGTACCGCCAACACCTTAGGTACTATTACCTAGATACCTTCTCTGTGTCCTTCAGTACCGGGTTATTTCCTAGCATCAAATTAAGTTTCATTGCATGCCATTTACAAAAAGACTCATTCCATCATAGCCTTCCCCTAGAACGCATGCTTCAACATAGGAACTTAACTTTTGTAATGAATTCACAACATACCTTGGCATGCGTTAAAACATATACAAGCTGGAGAAGATACACTATGCTATTCATTAAACATTTGTTGCTTGAGGAAGTATAAATTCATCATCAACATCACTGTAACTTACATGGTCTTTTATGCATAAGATTGAAAGCATTAAGTTGGGGCTCTTAACGGTTTATATGCCTCTCCTAGCTCTTCTTGGCTTGAAAGGACATAATTCATGGTTAGATTCCTTAGAATTCTCAGCAAAATGCCTCAGATAGTTCATTTACTAATGAAACTTTTATCAACAAAATCAACATTACTAGCGAGATGATCATCATGGGCGAGATCATCCTTATGAGCGAGATCATCCTCATGAGCGAGATTTACCATTCCCAACGAGATTTGGCACTTTCCAGCGAGATTCAGTGCAAAACCAGCGAGATTTTCGCACCTAGCGAGATCCACCTCTCGCTCTCTCTCGCTCTCTCTCACTCTCACTCTCTATAGTGAGCTGCCTGCTTAATCTTCTTAAGCAGTTGCTTGTTTATGCACAAATTTTCTGTTTTAAATTCAAAAATTCATAACTCAAAATCCATGACTCTTTTTAAGAAACTTCCTTCTAAAATTTTTTTAGAATTGATTAACTTTCGTACTTTAAAATATCAGCCAAAAATTCCTTGTAGTTTAGCCTGGAGCTTCCAATTTTCACCCCGAACTCTGATTAATCTGAGAATCTGCCCCTTCTGCAAAATCTTCACTTTTTGTTCTTCTCCTTCTGAGATCTTTCTCTGGCAAAAAAAACTCAGAAACTAGATTCTCCCAGCTTTCAAATGGCATTGATCTCACTTAATTTGCTCATGTCATTTGTTAAAACTAAGCTTCTGATTTTCACTTCCATTTATTCGTCCTGCCGCCTCCCGTGTTCAATGGTCAAGCTGCCACCTCATCCCGCACTTAGTGTTTCCGGCCAATTCCAATTATTGAGCTCCTTCAATTAATTTGTTTTTCCTTCCCTTCCTTCACAACCCCTATAAGTAACCATGGATCCCCACTTATCAAATAATTAATATACATTCCTTTGGCTAAACATGCTTATATAGGAACTTAGAGTTCGGGGTTTACATCATGAGCTCCAACGATTTGTAATTAATTCGTTAAAACTCTTTAATCTAATTAATTACTATTTGTTAACTATCAAGACACACCACTATAGCTCGATAGTTACACTCTCCTCACTATAGATATATTTCTGTCCATTTTAACCATAATTGGTAAGTTGATCATTCACAGTTCGTTCGTATTTACAGCTGGGTCAAAATTACTATTTTACCCCTGTAAATGCACCTAGTTCCTTAAGCTCCCACTGACCTTCTATTGAAAAACTAATTCATAATACCATTTATGAATCATGTCCCTCTCTACCACGGGAGGGTAAAGCCCCATTGTTCAAGACCAGGAATCAGTACTTAAGAGAACAACCTATCTGCTAACCCTAAGACGGGTAGGAGTGAATTTCATTTTGCAAGGCTATGTCCCTAGCTATCTATCCAATCTTATCCCCAAAATGTGAGGCTTATTGAGCAGTATCATTGGACTGCTCTCATCTATGAAGATCAAAGGATAATTCTGGATAAACAGGAGTTCATAGTTAGCTCAGGATTAAGGTCGAATTATCCTAGGTTATTTTAGTATGAAATAGTCTGTTTTAATAGTAAATGGTCGTTATAAAGAAAAATGACTACTTCGAGGTCCAGTCTTTATGCAAACTCATTACATAGGATGCCCACACTCTCATGTCTCTACATGAACGATCTATGGATCATATCATTTGTATTAGTATACAAAATGGGCCGTATCCAATAGTGTTACCAGGATGAGATACACAATTTCATCCATATACTTATAGACTATTTAGGCTATATACTATAACTTGATCATATTTATGACACTACATAAAGTTAATTTTTTTTTTTTTGAATAGGTAAAGTTAAAGTATTCATACTATAGCCATGGATTTGTTTATTGGATTTTGCAATATCAAACACTTTATTGAATAAAAAACTCAATAATATCTTATTGATTAATAGAATTTTTAACACAAATTACAAATTGCGAGTTTTTAGGACATTCCCAACACCCATATGGCTCTATCACAGGTTCTGTTTGTCCCTTGCCAGTCCATTCCTGTCATTGCCTGAAAGAAAAACATAAAAGAAGAAAGGATGAGTATAACAATACCCAGTAAGTGACTCGCTACTAGGCCCTCTAGGTTACCTATTAGCTAGTTTATCTAGGCATCGTTGTACATCAATTTCATATCAGTTGTAGTGATCCCAAAGGGTCACTTATCAATCATAAACGTGATTCTAAAGGAACACACGTTAGTCATAATGTGTAACCCTAAGGTACACAAATAAGTCGTAAACATCAACCCGAAGGAACATGCATCAGTCATAATGTGTAACCTGAAGGTACACAAATCAGTCGTAGACATGATCCCGAAGGAACATGCGTCAGTCATAGCGTGTAACCCAAAGGTCTACAAATCAATCATAAAGATGAACCCGAGGGAACATGGATCAGTCATAATGTGCACGTATACAGTCAAAAGTGTACACCTGCCCTGATAAGAAAAGCTAATAAGAACCCTATAACTTAGCATGCATAAGTTTTCACATAACTCCTGTGTTATGTTTTACAATTGTTTATCTCAAGGGTAAAATTTCCAGTATATGCATCAATAGTACATTTATCATGGTCAAAGAAGTCCAATCCAATCAATCAATTCCACTAGACCATGTCGTTCAATCAGTCATAAATTATCAGTCCAAATAGTCGAGAATAAATAGCCAAATCAGTCTTAACAGTCTCAAGAAATATTCCAAGTAATCTTAAGTAAACAGTCCAATTGGTAGGGATGACTGGTTCGAAGGTAAACTAGTAGAAAATCAATTACCTCAAATTGCAAGTCCAAATATTGTTCTCCAAGCAAACAATCAATAACCAACTAAAGAATGCGAATATAACCTACATAACAAAACCCAAAATTTAATTAATCCAAAAGAGCCCAAATTTCATTCATCAATTCCCGCAAACAACTCCAAATAACTTACTTAATGCGAAGCTTGATAAAAAATCACTCCAAAATTTCAGTCTCCAAAATCTCCACTAAAACAGATTTTAACTTCAATATGCAGCATCTAATTTCCTTCTAAAAAATTCAATTCCAACCTTAAAATAAAACCCAAAATATTTTAGGTCAAGAATTTGATAGGAAACAAAATAATCCAAGAAATTCACCAAGAATGCGAAAGTCTTAACCAAAACACTCACCCCAACTGGCAGATTTTGCCGATTCCGACGATAGCAAACCCACAGTGACGACGCTGAGGATTAGTGATGAGCGACTAAACGACAGCAGATTTGGGACGTCGGCGCAACTTTGGATGTCGGTGCGAGGGAGAAGACCAACGGCTGGGCTTCGGGCCTATTGCACGGATGATAGTTGACGATCGGATAGCACAAGACTCGGCAATGATGGGTTGTGCTAAAGAAGACAGATGCACGGCTGGGTAGAGAACGACGCGTGGCTGGGTGATTTCTGATGAAGAGTAACGTAGACGTCGACACTCAGCTTCATGGATAGACGACGCTTGGTTTTCGACAATGGCGTGCGGCTAGGGAGCATCAACGATGGCTTGGCTAGCGGAAGAGCTTCATGGTCGAGGGTGTTGGGATTGATGCCCTAAATCTCGTAGGGTCCTATAGTTTGTAAACATTATTAAACAGACTCATTGTGTACTTAATAAAATATATGATATTTTATTCAAACTCATTGTCTATTTAATAAAATATGTGACATTTTAGTTGCATTAATAAAATATGTGATATTTTAGTTGCATTAACCACAAACCAATAAACAACATCCAAGGTTATCTTTGTAGCTTAAGCATGTATGTAGAGACATACAGGTGGATCATGTTTAAGTGATAACCTAAATGGTCTGTAGTAGATAGATAAAGCTAGGTACCTTATCCTAGTGACACTACGAGTATGTCCCGCTTTGTAGGTACAATTGTTGTAAATGTTGGGTTGATGCCCTAAATCTCGTTGGGTCTTTTAGTTTGTAAACATGTATATGAACAAACATTTTTGATGTGATAATATAAGGTATTTCATTCATTACTATCTATGAAATATGAGATATTTTAGTTGCATTAACCACAAACCAATAAACTAAGATCCCTGATTATCGTTGTAACTTAAGCATGTATGTGCAGACATACAAGTGGACTTGCCTTAAGTGATAACCTAAATGTTCTGTAGTATATGGATAAAGGAGGGAAACCTTACCCTGGTGACACTACGGATACGACTTGCTTTGTAGATATTACAAGTGTTGTAAAGTGCTATAAATGACCTGATCCTAGTCATTCATATGGAGACATGCAAGCAGGGATATCCTATACGAAGGAGTTTGTATAAGACCGGACCATGAAATGTTTAGTCTCGTTATATAACGCCGTTCATGACTATTATGTGTCAAAAACTCGTTGCTTTGCGGTGGATGTAATGCCACCGCAAAGATATGATGATATGTTATATGTGTTATGTGATGCGTTATCTTAATCACACTTTTAGATAATATATGCGCTACTACAAAGTTCACTATAGAATGCGTTCATGTAGTTTATGCGTGTCACAAGTTTTCTTGCATTGAAACCAAGTATAATTCCACCGCAAGTTTCTCAGAGTGATCCGAGGTCGAACACAGGGATTGCGATATTAATGCGACAATGATGTGATATATGTGACCATAATCAAAATGAATATTGTGATATGCTAAAAAGTAAAATGCGATGATAAATGAGTAAACAGGTAAATCGTAAAATGCGATGGTAAATGAATAAATAGTGCAAAGTGTATGTTAGCGAATGCAATGGCAAGTCTTGTGAATCGAATCAGAGTGAGAATGGGTTTGGGGAAAGAACATCGCAAGTTTGTCAATCCTGTTGAGGACACAACTAAGGTTTCGTCTTCCCTCGACTTACACCTCTAGGTGATCGCCTGTGTCACCATATCTCTATGATGATCAGGGATGAACGTTTGTGAATGCAAGGTTGTTTCCATCTCTGAAAATACTTCTTGCTTTGGTTAACGCATTTTATCAACCTTCTTTCGAGAGGTGGATTAGCATCTTCACTTCTGCTCTCACAGGTGAAGATACCATTGAGCATGCGTTAACTAAACTTAGCCGACTTCTTCAACATGGATTGACTCACTCGCTCAATCCTTCCCCCGCACCCTGGAGGTTTAGTTACTCATGGCGAGAGGAATGGAAGATGAATGGGTTAAGGTGAACAAAGAGATGGAGATGAACATGATAATGATATTAACTGGTAAAGATAAAGCATTTATTATAGAGATATGAATGAAAGACAAGAAATGAACAACAATCAATGAAAGGAAAGTAAGAATAAATGAGAGCAGTGTGTCAATGTCTTGGCACGGATCTCAATCTGAGCTGTTTTTCTTGCCGGCGTGATGGAGGAATGAGGTGGAGAACTTCTTTCTCAGGAGAGTTCTCGAGGGAAGAGTATCTCTATTTCCGTGTGTTTCTTTCTATATGTGTTTTTTCTTGGTTGAGTGTTGATGTTGCTATTTATATAACTTAGCACCTCCTGTGTCAGTAGTCCCACTCTGAAAAGTTATTTTTTCCTGTCGAGGATTGCTGGGAATGTCCGCTCTGCTCCACGTTCAATTTGTCAAGTCGTACATCAGAAAAGTTGTATAATTTTAGAAATCCTCGAGCGTTGCTCTTTTCATCCACAAGAAATCGTCACATGTGGTGATACAAAATCCCCAAGATGCGTTGCTCTTTTTGTCCACGAGCAATCATTGCATGCGGTGATACCTGTTACCTACAAAACAAAGATTTGGACATCCTTTTCGCCATCGCAATGCGGTCAGTGTGTGTTTCTGATACTTTTATAATCTTTGCATTTCTAAGCCAATTTTAATATGTTTGACGCAAATTTTCCTTCCTATTGCCGCATATTCTAAGTAAGATGATATAAATAACTTGTATTTCTACAAGTTATCAATGATAGAGACTTTAATTTCACTAGGATGACCATAGGTAACATGAACTTAATCTATAGTGAGTTGAGAACTCTTGCCTATAAGGGCGGTCCTTTGATTTGCATGGGTGTGAGTGGCCAGATCGCCGACTTAAACCTACCACTTTGAGGATTCATCTGATTGGGGAGCTGAGAACTCAGCTACACAAGGCAGAATTCACTCCTTCCCCGAAGCAAGGGTAAGTAGATAAATTACTCTCTTAAGGGCTGATTCCGGGGCTTGAACAATGTGGTGCCACACCTTCTCATGGCCTGAGAAGTGTTCACACATAGTAGGACTATAATGTATTGTTCATTAGAGGAATCAGTGGTGCTTAAAGAATTAGATGTAACTATAGGGGCAAAACGGTAAATTGGCCAAGCTGTACTTACGAGCGATTTGTGAAGACTCATCGTACTATTGATTGGTTATATCCAATGGACATAGAAATATATCTGTAGTGCGAAGAGTGCAACTGTCGGTCTTTAGTGGAGCATCCGACAGTTAACGAATGGTGGATATCGTGATTACAGAGTTTAATCAGCTATTCATGTACCATTGGAGCTTCAAGCTACAGTTCTATAAAGTCCCCTTGGTAGCTCAATGGATTCAAGTTGAGAATCAATTTTTGGGTTAGTTTGAAATGTTCAAATTCACAAGAGGGAATTTGATTATATATGATATAATTAAATTGATTCAATTATATATGATATAATTAATTTGATGTATTAGATACATTAACTAGAGGAATTAATATAAATATGATTTATATTAAATGCAATAAAGGAGAAAAAGAACTATGGTTTAAATATTACCTATCATGTGATATTAAAACTATAGGTTATAAATATAATATGATAAATTAGTTATTATATTTATTTATAATAAAACAATTATGAGATAACTATTTATGGTTAATTTCTCCTTTAATCGGTTAGAGTTGGAAGTTATTATTAGTTTTAATAACTGAAGGATAAAAATGAAAATGGTTTTCATTTCTCAATAGTGAAAGACATTCGATTGGGTAAAGATATAGCTATACGATAGCCATTGAGAGAGTGAACGATCAAGCATCAAACAGAGAGTTTGTTAGGCGATAGTTCCTTGTTACCCAACGATCGAGTACCAAGTCTATACGATAGACTTTCTCATTCTCCCACTTACTCGATAGTATAGTTCCTTCTTCCCTCTACTAAATCCATCAGAGCCCACACCTCCTGGATTCTCATACGGAGAATACCAAGGTAACCGAGTGGTGGTGTCGAGTTTGCTATTCGAGGGTCGAGGATTGAGGATCGAGTGTTACTCGATTGTGTTTGAGGATTTGAAAATTCGTGGTTTTCACTGGTTGTTTGTTGCGTTCGTGCACTTGATCGAGTTCGCTTGGACGCATGCCTGGTGTTGATCGAGGGAATACTTGAAGAATAGTTCTTCAAAGGCATGTCACTCCATTCCCTTTGTATTTAACGTGAAAGCATGTTGTAATTTACTCGATGATACATAACTGTTGTTGTTTGTTTGTAAATGTTTTGTTCTTTCACAATGGGTTTGGAATGATCTACTTCCGCTTAATGGTTCTCTTGTTTTAGAGTTCCTTCAATTGGTATCAGAGCCAGATTCTGATATTCCAAATTCCATTGATAAATTTAATTGCATTCACAATCTTTGTTGGTTTTAAGCATATCTACATCGCATTTAAGTGTTAGATGTAATTATGGATGTGGATTAATGGATGTTCTGGATGATTTCCTTTGTTTACTGCTTTCTTTTACATTTCATAGTTAATTTGTAAGGGCCCCTATGTTTTTGGGCATAATTAACTTACTATCGAGTTTGTATTCGAAGTGTTTGAGTCTGTAAGAGTCGTTCGTGATGAAGCTTCAATGCATGGAGATGCAGTTCATATCGAGGAAGAAGACCAAGGGTTGGTCAGATCATGTAGCCTAGGCTAAACGATCGTTTAGATTTGGGTAGGCGATTGTATAGAAAAGTTCTACTCGATCGTGTAGTATTTACTAAATGATCACATGGCTGATGTTACACGATCGAGTAAAGAGTTTACTCGGTCGTGTTACGGTTGTTACTCAAACGTGTAAACGATGGGGGTAAATGATCGCTGAGTATGGGAAACTCGTTGCATGGTAGACGTGCACATTAATCGATTGAGTAGGCCAGCATGTTCATCGCATAGTCACTGACTACGCGATCACTCGGTATGTGATACTCGACGCTTGCTCCTCGATCATTTAGATGATCATGCTTCATCGCATAGTTGTCATCTACTCGATCATTTAGGCATGTGTTATACTCGGTGCGTTGCACGATCGAGTGGCCTTCATGCTTCATCACATAGTCAAAGGCACTTGATCCATGCTACATGATCATGGTTTACCGACCAACTTTACTCAACGATCAAACAAGGAAAAGCTACGATCATGGAGCGAGGCTTCGCCCGAGCGGTTCAAGACCCGGTTCGCTTGTTTAAACCGATTGACTCGATGGTTAATGTAATAGATAGTTTTATTTTCTGGTTTTTGAGGCTAATCATCCCGATCCATTAATTTTGGTGAATGTACATGTGATGTATGTTTAAATTATATGTCATAAAGTATGTCATATAGTTTTAAATCCCACCATAGGTTTTGCATTTATTCATGCATCATCTTTATATTATAAGAGTTATAATATAGTAGTTTGCATAATTAAATTACTTTAAAGCATGCTCATGCATCATATAATATAAGAGTTATAATATATGCATGCATTAAGCATATTCATGCATCATCTTTATATTATATGTGTTATAGTATAAAGGTGTATGAAAGCATGTATGTTTGGTTGATTTCAAGTTTATATAAGAGTTATATATAATAATGAATGAACAATGCATGAAACATGACACTTAGGTTAAATTGATAAAAGTTATAAATACCTAGTCTAGCTTAGCAATGTGGATGGTTTTAGTTGTTTCTTTTTATAAGAGTTATAATGGAAATTAAATCTAAAATCAATAAGAAAGACATGCATGCAAACATAGGCTTAAATCATGTTT
Source organism: Benincasa hispida (assembly GCF_009727055.1). NCBI lineage: Eukaryota > Viridiplantae > Streptophyta > Magnoliopsida > Cucurbitales > Cucurbitaceae > Benincasa > Benincasa hispida. Next base: position 39,179,029 of record NC_052360.1, on the reverse strand, counting down.
TAAAAGAGTTTTAAAATTTGATTGAGATAGTCCTAAGATCACGATTCTAATGTGATTAGAAACGTAAGTTTAATCTTTTAATCATTTAATAGGATTAAATTAACTAATAAAAGATTAAATATGTACAGAATCTATCTATAAGGGACCTTTTGTTTAAGGCGGGTTCTATCTAGGCTGAGATATTTAAGCTGACAGAAATGGAACACTCTTATCTGGTAACCTACCTGGAAAGGTGAATTAGATAGATTTGCTACATGCATGCAAATTTGATGATAGTTTGTTAAAGTGTTTAATGATACTTGATTCGAACTTATTTAATAATAAAAAACAATAGTTTTTTTTTTAGCAAATTAAACTCACACTTAGATAAAATCAGTAGTCGGATTGTCTAAGTTAATGAATCCTTAGGTAGAACATTCAGTGGGAGGTACTTGAGGTATATGATACTTCACTTAAACCTCTACATGTTTCACCCTAAGTTCACATCGTGAGATCTATCCTCGACCTTGAGGTACCTTGGGAGTGTCCCTCTAAAGGATGGTGTTTGGGTATGTCAATACCAAGGTGAAAAGAGAGAATGTTCATAGTAAGTGGGAGTGGGACGTGTGACAGCATATCCCACGGTCTCTCTCATTAGGTTGGATAACGTTTTGTGCATCACCTTGAGGCATCTTGGGAGTGTCCCCCTAAAGGATGGCAGTTTTTCATAACTCTTTACCTGATCTCTTGAAAAGGATAAGGTCGCTTTAGTCTCTTGTCCTAATCTGCTTTTTCCGTATGGTGGGCACACTAGGGTGAGACTCTAGGGCCTAAAATGAGGGGTTACAGTTACTTGTTGTTAAGGTTGTTAACAAATTCTGGACCGAAAAATGGTGACGGTTCGAGTTAGTTACAGAAGTTGTTTCTGTCTAATGGTTGAGAATGTATCATCCCAATGAAAGGGTAATTGATCACCCTAACGGTGACATTTGTCCTACCTCGTTGTGGCATCATTGCAAAATAGATGTCATTTCACTTAGGGTACATTAGAACTATTTTGCTAAAACCTAAAATTGGTGTTAAAAGTGGTAATGCAAATAGACTTATTAATTTGTTCTTATTTTCAGCAACTTTAAAAGAATGACAACTGCCACTTTAGCTTTATTATTTGCCGACAAAATGACTGGTGAAAACTATGCTAATTGGAAAAACACGATTAACTCCATACTAATCATCGATGACCTTCAATTCATCCTTACGTAGAAGTTTCCTCCTATTCCAACTCAAATCGCTGCTCAAAATGTTCAAAAGGCATATGAGAAATGGACACGAGCGAACGAGAAGGCCCGAGCTTACACCTTGGCTAGCCCGAACGACGTCTTAGCCAAAAAGCATGAGCCCATGGTCTCTGCTCTTGAGATCATGGAGTCTCTAAGGGGAATGTTCGAACAATCGTCCAGACTGCTCAAGCATGAAACTTTCAAGTGCAACTTCAACTCCAAGATGGAAGAGGATACATCTATTCGAGAACATGTTTTGAACATGATGGTCCACTTTAATGTGGCAGAGATGAATGGGGCTCACATCAATGAGGGTAGCCAGGTTAGCTTTATTCTACAAATGTTGCCAGAAAGCTTCCTACACTTTGTAATGTTATGAACAAATTTGATTACACCCTTACAACACTCCTCAATGAGTTACAGACATTCCAATCCTTGCTTAAAATCAAGGAGAAGAAGGTTGGTGAGGCAAATGTTGCTTCATCATCTAAGAAGTTCCATCGGGGTTCGACCAAGTCTGCACCTTCTACTTCAAACACTAATAACTAGAAGAAGAAGAAGGGTTGTAAGGGGAACGGGAAGGCACTGGCTCACCGAGGATGGGCACTGGAAACGGAACTGCCCACAACCTTTCACTCAGCGAGGTAGGCGACCAGTGCCGGCTGAAAAAGAAAAATATTTCCATTGCAACTAGGATGGGCACTGGAAGCGAAACTGCCCATGCTAGTTAAAGGAAAGGAAGAAGGCTAAGGCCAAGGCCAAACAAGGTAAATGTGATTTACTGGTTTTGGAAACTTTTTTAGTGGAGAACGATGATTCTGCCTGGATTAAAGACTCTGGGGCCACTAACCATATTTGTTCTTCTTTTCAGGGGGATTAGATCTTGGTGGCAGCTTGATGCTGGTGAGATGATAATGCGAGTAGGCACCGGCCATGTTGTCTCAGCTGTGGTAATGGGAGGCCTCCAGTTGACTTTATAGAATAGATTTATCATTTTAAATCATGTGTATGTTGTTCCCAAGTTAAAGAGGAACTTGATTTCTGTAAAGTGCTTGCTTGAATGTAAATATACTCTAACCTTTTCGATGAATAAAGTGTTTATTCTGAAAGATGGTGTTGAGATATGTTCAGCTTTACTGGAAAATAATTTGTATGTGTTAAGGCCATTAGCAACAAATTCCCACTATAACATAGAGATGTTTAAACTATCGTAGCTCAAAATAAACGACTTAAAGTTTTCCCTAAAGAAAATGCCCAACTTTGGCACCTTCGATTAGGGCACATCAATCTCAATAAGATTGAGAGGTTAGTGGAGAATGGACTTCTAAAAAAGTTAGAGGAAAATTCTTGACCTATGTGCGAATCATGCCTTGAATGCAAGTTGACTAAAAGATCTTTATGGTCTTTAGAGTTAGTGCATTTAGACCTTTATGGTCCGATGAATGTACGACCCAGGAGAGGCTACGAGTATTTCATCACTTTTACTAATGATTACTCGAGGTATGGGTATGTTTATTTGATGCAACATAAGTCGGAATCCTTTGAAAAATTCATAGTGTTCAAGGTTGAAGTTGAAAACGCATTAGATAAATGGATTAAAACACTTCGATCTGATCGGGGTGGAGAGTTTTTGGATTTTGAGTTCCATACCTATTTTATAGAACATAGAATCGTTTCATAACTCTCAGCACCTGGTACACCTTAGTAGAATGGTGTAACGAAGAGGAGAAACAGAACCCTATTGGACATGGTTCGAACGATGATGAGTTACACTTCCTTCCCGGACTCATTTTGGGATTTTGGAGTAGAGACTATAGCTTATATCCTCAATTGTGTTCCTTCTAAAAGTGTTGCGAGAACACCTTTAGAGTTGTGGAACGGGCGTAAAGTTAGTTTGCGTCACTTCTGCATCTAGGATTTCCCAACACATGTGCTTGAGGCTAATCCTAAGAAACTGGAACCACGTTCGAGGTTGTGCCTATTTGTAGGCTACCCTAAAGGGACACGAGGAGGTTACTTTTAAGATACTAAGGAAAACAAGTTTTTTGTATCGACAAATGCTATCTTCCTTGAGGAGGATCATATAAGGGAGTACAGTCCAAAAAGTAAAATCGTGTTGCATAAGCTTTCAAAAAAAAAAAAACTACTAAAACTTCAACAAGAGTTGTTGAAAAGCTTGCTACATCAACAAGAGTTGTTGATGAAAGTTCATCTAATAGGTCAAATCCACCTCAAGAGTTGAGGGAACCTCGACATAGTGGGAGGGTTGCAAACCCACCCATTCGCTATATGGGTTTAACTAAAATCCTGGCTATGGTAGTCGATGGCGAGATTGAGGAACCGTTATCTTACAAGAAGGAAATGGAGGATGTTGACCGAGATGAATGGGTCAAAGCCATAGATCATGAGATGGAGTCTATGTACTTCAACTCAGTATGGGATCTTGTAGATCAACCTGATAGGGTTAAACCTATAGGTTACAAATGGATCTACAAGAGGAAACAGGGTGCTGATGGGAAGGTGCAAACCTTCAAGGCTAGACATGTGGCAAAGGGTTATACCCAGGTGGAGGGAGTTGACTATGAGGAGACTTTCTCGCTTGTTGCCATGCTTAAGTCTATCCGCATTCTCCTATTCATTGCCTCATATTATGACTATGAGATATGACAAATGGATGTCAAGATTGCCTTTCTGAATGGTAATCTTGAGAAGACCATTTACATGGAGTAACCCCAAGGATTCATAGCCCAAGGTTAGAAGCAACTAGTTTGCAAGCTGAATCGGTCCATTTATGGGCTGAAATGGGCGTCTCGATCTTGGAACATAAGGTTTGATACTACGATCAAATATTATGGCTTTGACCAAAAATTTGATGGGCCTTGTGTCTACAAGAAAATCATCAATAGTTCAGTAGTTTTCCTAGTGTTATATGTAGATGATATCCTACTTATTGGGAATGACGTAGGTTTACTGACTTTAGTTAAGAATTAACTAGCAACCAAATTTCAAATGAAAGATTTGGGAGAGGCTCAGTTTATTCTTGGGATACATATCTTTCAAGATCAAAAGAACAAAGTGCTAACACTTTCTCAGGCATCGTACATTGACAAGTTGTTGATCAAGTACTCGATGAAGAACTCCAAAAGAGGCCTTTTGCCTTTTCGGCTTGGAGCTACTTTGTCTAAGAAGCAGTGTCACCTCAAGAGGTTGAGGAAATGAGACGAGTCCCCTATGCATTTTCCGTTGGCAGTTTGATGTACGCGATATTATGTACTAGACCTGACATATTTTACACTGTGAGGATAGTTAGTAGATATCAGTCTAATCTAGGACAAGGTCACTGGACAGCCGTCAAGAACATCTTCAAGTATCTTCGGATCACGAGGGACTACATGCTTATGTATGTTTCTAAGGATTTAATCCTTGTAGGATACACGGACTCTGATTTTTAGACTGATAAGGATTCTCGAAATTCACTTCAGGATCAGTGTTCACTCTTAACGAAGGAGTTGTGCAAAGCACTAAGCAGGGGTGCATCGCTAACTCCATCATGGAGGCCAAGTATGTAGCGACTTGTGAAGCTGCTAAGGAGGCCATTTTGCTTAGGAAGTTCTTGACTGATCTGGAAGTTGTTCCAAACATGATTAGGCCCATCACCCTTTATTGTGATAATAGTGGCGCTGTGGCGAATTCTAAAGAGCCTCGGAGTCACAAGCATGATAAACATATAGAGTGGAAATACCATCTCATCCGCGAGATTGTGTATCGAGGGGACGTGATAGTCACGAAGATAGCTTCAGAGCACAACATTGTAGATCCGTTTACGAAGGCTCTCACAGCTACAATTTTTTAGGGTCACTTGCAGAGCATGGGTTTACGAGACCGACCGCGGCTGGACTGAGGCAAGTGGGAGATTTCATACTAGGCCTTAGTGCCCTAGTTTATTGTTTTGTATTTTTAATTATCTTGTACACCCTACTAGCTTTAGGACAAGTGGGAGATTGTTGGGGTTGATGCCTTAAATCTCGTCGAGTTCTATAGTTTGTAAACATGTGTATGAACAAACATTTGTGATGTGATAATATGAGATATTTATTCACTACTTGTAGGATTGCAAAGTACAAGGATCATTTAAGCACTCAAATTCACTAATTTTGGCAAAATATAAAGCATGCTCTTGCAGAAAACATGTGAGTTTCAAGACAAGCTTGAATCAAGGGATGAAGGAAAAATGCTCACTGCAGTAATCTTGTTGAAGAACCCTTTCTTCAACCCGAATTTTCTCTAAAATTCTCTATAGATTGCATCCCCGATTTTTCATTCCAATCTCTTCATTATATTGCAGATTAACATGTAAATGAGAGATTGCATGAGTTGTAACTCATGCTTGGAGAAGACAAGGCAAGGAGAATGCTCTTTGTGTGAGTTACTTGAAAGATGGATAATCGAAAATCTATTTTTTCCATTTTGTGTTTTGCTTTTTCTAAATTTTCAATTTTATCATAAAATCAAAAATGATTTTTATACAATATATTTTGATTTTAAAACTGAAAAATTAATTAATTTTATAAATTAATTATTAAATAAAGCTCAATTAATTTAATATCAAATATTAAATTAATTTTTACACATATCCATCTTTATATATTTAAATCATATTTAAATATATAAATTCTCTTATTCTATTTAATTCTCAAATTAAACACATAATTATATTTTATATAATTACTAATTCCCTTGATTCTAATTTGAATGTTTCAAATTAACTTATCACACTATTCTAAAGCTAGTCCGCTACGAGCTAATAGGGGGACCTCGCGGACCTACAGATCATGGGCTCCAACGATCCGAGATTAATTGGCTAAACTCATTAGACCAAACTAATACCCATTTGTTAAATAATGGGTCACTCCACTAAAGCCCATAGTTGCACTCCCCTAATTGTAGATATATTATGTCCACATGATTTTACCATAATCAGCAAGTCAACCCTTCACAAGTTGTTTATAATAATGACTGGGTCAAATATCTATTTTACCTCCGAGATCATGTTTTATTCCTCAAGTCTCTACTGATTCTCTAATGAACAACTGGTTTGTGATCCAATCACTAAACCACTCTCTCAACCCAGTGAGAGGGTGGGGCCCCTTGTTCAAGACCTGGATTCAGTACTTGAGAGAATAACCTTTCTTCTATCCCTTAATCGGGTAGGCCTAAACTCCGTCTTGCACCCTATGTCCCCAGCTATCTATCCAGTCTTACCCCTGAAATGGAAGTCTTATTGAGCTGGTGTTGTTGAGCCCACCCTTACCTATGTAAATCTAAAGGTAATCTGAAATAAACAGGAGTTCATAGTTAGTTCAGAATTAAGATCGAGTTACCTAGATCATCTAGGTGAAATAGTCAGTCTTATACAGTAAACAACGTTATAAAGTAAGAGTGACTTATTTCTCGGTCCTGGTCTTATATAAACTCATTGCATAGGATGCCCCTTCTCCTTATGTCATAACATGTACAAATTAGGATCACATCGTATGTAGCAATTTACAACTCTATGTGACAACTACAGAGTAGGCTGCATCCAATGGTGCTACTAGAATAAGGTACCCAACCTTATTCATGTATCATAGATCATTTTGACTATTTACTTGAACCTGATTCACTCTTATGTCTCCACATAAAGTTCATGTACTCATACAATAGTCATGAGTCTTAGTTTATTAGATTTAGACTTTCATACAATTTATGAAGTCAATAATAAGTATATTGATTATAGAAAATGTTTATCATTTTAAAAACTGTGAGTTTTAGGATATAAAACCCAACAATACTCTCACTTGGACTAAAACTTCAGTGGATCAATATATATAAATATATACAATGTTGAGTTTACATGGAGAGAATAAAATGTATAAATACAATAAACTAGGGCATTACAATACCCATAAATTCTCCCACTTGCCGTAGTGATACAAAACTCATAGACCTAGTCCTACTAGGTGACCCTTGAACACTTTAGCCGAGAGGGCCTTCGTAAATGGATAAGCTAAGTTGTCTTTGGAAGAAATTTGCATGACGATTACATCTTCTTTGTGTACAATCTCTCTGATGAGATGGTACTTCCGTTCAATATGTTTTCCCCTTTTATGGCTTCATGGTTCCTCTGAATTTGCAACTGCTCCACTATTGTCACAATAGAGAGTGAAAGGCAGGTGCATATTAGGAACTACTTCCAGATCTATCAAGAACTTTCTGAGCCATACTGCTTCTTTTGCTGCTTCACTTGTAGCTACATACTCAGTTTTCATTGTGGAGTCTGCAAAACAACTCTGTTTGATACTTCTCCACATAACTGCTCCTCCATTAAGAGTGAATACTGACCCCAAAGTTGATTTTCTCGAATCAATATCGATCTAAAAGTCAGAATCAGTGTATCCAGTAAGAATCAAATCCTTAGCACTATACACGAGCATATAATCTCTCGTTCTCCAAAGATACTTGAGAATGTTTTTAACTGCAGTCCAATGATCATGACCAGGATTGGACTAAAATCTGCTGACAATTCCTATGGCATAGCATATATCGGGACGAGTACACAACATTGCATACATCAAACTCCCTATTAAGATGCATATGGAATTCGATTCATCTCCTCAATCTCTTGAGGTGTCTTAGGACTTCGTTCCTTAGACAAGTAAATTTCATGCCTGAAAGGTAAAAATCCTTTCTTGGAATTTTGCATTTTATACCTAGACAACATCTTGTCTATATTTGATGCTTGAGATAATGCCAATGTTCTATTCTTGTGATTCCAAACTATTTGGATTCCAAGAACATATTGTGCTTCCCCCAAATCTTTCATTTGAAATTGTAAAGGCAGTCATCTCTTAACGTCAGCTAGATATTCTACCTTATTCCCAATGAGTAGAATATCATCAACATACAACACCAGAAAAGTGAGTTTTGTTGACAATTTTCTTGTATACATAGGGTTTGTCAACATTTTGGTCAAGGCCATAAGATTTGATCGCAGTGTCAAATCTCATATTCCAGGATCTAGAAGCTTGTTTTAATCCATAAATGGATCAATTAAGCTTGCAAACCTTTTGCTCTTGACTCTACTGTAAACCCTTCTGGTTGAGACATATAGATACTCTCTTTAAGATAGCCATTCAGAAAAGCAGTCTTGACATCCATTTGCCATATTTCATAATTAAAAATTTGGCTATGGACAAGAGTATTCTAATAGACTTTATCATGGCAACTGGAGAGAAGGTTTCTTCAAAATCTACCCCTTCACTTTGGGTAAACTCTTTTGCCACAAGTCTAGCTTTGTAGGTTTGTACCTTACCAGCTTGGTCTCGTTTTCTCTTGTAGATCCATCTGCAACCGATGGGTTTTACCCCTTCTGGTTGATCTACAATATTGCAGACAGAATTGAAATACATAGATTCCATTTCAAGGTCCATGGCTTTAATCCATTGGTCTTTGTCCACATCGTTCATTGCTTGGTTAAAAGACAATGGATCCTCTATACCATCATCTGGTATGATTACTTGAGTTTCAGTTAAACCCATGTACCAGTTAGGCTGTTGCACAACCCTCCCACTACGACGAGGCATTCTCACCTTTTGAGAATGATGTGGATTAACAACAACTCTCGTTGATGGACTTGCTCTATCAACAACTCTTGTTGATGTATTTGTTGTTTCTCTGGACATTTCTTCTATTACTAGCTTACTGCAAGGTTGATGGCTCTTTATATAATGTTCCTCCAAGAAGGTTGCATTTTTCGATACAAATACTTTATTTTCTTGAGAATCATAAAAGAGACCACCTTTTATTTCTTTTGGGTAGCCTACAAATAAGCATACTTTTGAATGGTGTTCCACCTTTTTAGGATTCTGCACCAACACATGTGCTGGACAACCCTAAATTCTGAAGTGATATAAATTTCCTTTACGTCCTCTGTAGAGCTCGTAAGGTGTTTCAGAAACACTTTTCGAGAGAACCATGTTCAAAATATACACCGCAGTCCCAACTGCGTGTCTCCAAAAAGAATTTGGTAACTGAGCATAACTCATCATAGAACGAACCATGTCCAACAAGGTTCTGTTTCTCCTTTCTGTCGCACCGTTCTGCTGAGGTGTGCTATGGGCTGTGAGTTGAGACTAAATTCCATGTTCTAGAAAATAGTTCTGGAACTCTATGTCCACATACTTACCATCTCAATCTGATCGACGTATTTTAATCTTTTTACCTAATTGGTTTTCAACCTCAGTCTTATACTCTTTGAACTTTTCAAAAGTTTCAAACTTTTGGTGCATTAAGTAAACGTGCCCATACCTGGAATAATCATCTATAAAGCTGATGAAATATTCATACCCTTCTCTTGCTCTAACATTTAGAGGCCCACAAAGGTTTGAATGAATCAGCTCTAGGGGTTCTTTGGCTCTAAGACCCTTTCCAGAAAAAGATCTTTTTGTCATTTTACCATCGAGACAAGACTCACAAGGTGGTAATGAACTATCTTCCAACTTATTTAGAAAACTGTTCTTAACCAATCTCTCAATCCTGTTAAGATTTATGTGACCCAGTCTCAAGTGCCAAAGATAGGCATTTGGAGAAATCTTCCTCATCTTATGAGTTCCAGCAGTTTTAAACATCTCTATATTCAAAACAGCTTAGACCTCAGTTGGTTTTAACATGTATAAGTTATTTTCTAATTTTGTAGAGCAAATCTATTTATTTCCCATATTGATGAACACTTCATCATTTTCGAAATAAACTTTATGATTTTGTTCTAGCAAACAAGAGACGGATATTAGATTCCTTTTCATAGAATGAATATAATATATATTTTTCAAATAAATGTATTTATTTTCTCTAAATAACTTCATATCTCCCACTGCTTTGGCTAAAATAATCTCCCGGTCCCTACCTTAAAGATTGTTTCACCTTCTATCAACTGTCTCTAGGAACTTGTTTCCTGTGAGATAGTACATACATGATTAGCAGCACCTGAATCAATTGTCTAGATTTTATCGTTTTCTACTAAACATGCTTTGATAACAAGTAAATCATATTTATCTTGTTGTTCAAATTCAGAACTCTCATTACATAATTCATAATTTTAGATGAGTTGGGAGATAAAGGACAATCCTCTGTTAAAGCTCTGTTGGTGTAATCAACCGTTAGTAATTTGTTTGTTGATTTGATTTTACTGTTATGTACATCGGAAGCGAGTATTCTAGAGGAATTAGACATGCTGATAAAATTCAAAGAAATTATAATTAGCAAATTGTAACTAAATCCAAAATCAAGTTTTAGGTAAAAGTAATAATGTACCCATAAAATTTATTTGCAACGATACTTTAGTGAGTCGAAATATGTGCTACCGAGGGGCAGTCACATACTCCTTCACTAAAACAAACAAATTGACTAAACACTATCCCCGGAATAACTCTTATTCCTATTGACTTCGGAATAACTCTTATTCCTATAGTCGTTTAGTTATCGTTTTCGGTCAAGATCTTTACTAACAACTTAGTAATCCTTGTAAGTGTCAATAATACTTACAAGGTGACACGAATGGAGGCCACTTCCAAGGTGACATGAAGTACCGCTTAAATCTGGATTGTGAACTCTTAGAGACGTTAGAGCTAAAACTAACGTATCGTATATGTTATTAATCTCCCACTAAAGTTTTCTAATAACTCTATCATATAGAAGTTATTAAACTACCACTGAAGTGTTCTATTTGGGTAGATTTATACTTAGGTTCTTTTTGGCTAATAAAATAACCCTAAGTCTATGTGGTTTATCCAAGTATAGCTCTTATAATTGGATTTTAACCTATGATGTCTAGGTGATAAACCATTTTATTACCTCACATCACTCACGTATGCTCATAAAACTGATTACCAACACTCAATAATTCGGCCATAATCCCTAGGTAGGAGGTGTTTCGTAAACCGTCAACTTAAGTACCCCCAGCCTTAGACAGGATTATACGTTTTAACAATTAAAATAGGTGGTCAACCTGTTGATTATGTGTGCATTCCAAGTCATGTGTAAGATAGTTTCGTTCTTGGTTCTGCAGTTGGCGAGATGCATAAACAACCACCTTACCATGTGTGCATTCCAACCCTTTCTTCAAGGCATCACTATAAATCACAAAACTACCTAATCCATCTGGCATTATAAGAATTGAGGCAGTAACAAGTTTCTACTTAAGGTTCTGAAAACTCTCCTCACATGCTCTACTCAGGGGTTCCATTTTTAGTCAACTAGTTCAAATGGTAGCTATACGAGAGCTATCTTTAACAAACTGTCTGTAATAACCAGCTAACCCCAAAAAACTGTGCACCTCACTAACTAAAGTATGCTGATACCAGCTAGTAACAATTTCAAGCTTTGTAGGATCTATAGAAACTTCATCTCTAGACACCACATGCCCTAGAAAAGTCACCTACTTCAACAAAAACTCAGATTTAGAAAACTTAACATATAGCTTATTCAACCTTGGGGTATCCAAGACTTTACATAGGTGTGATAGAGTAAAGATACAAAATGTGGAAGCTAACAGAATCATTAAGCACTCTAACTACACTTAATTTGAGTACAAAGCATGCTTAAAAAACAGTTTTTCAAGTAAAAGGGCTACGAGTATGCCTACCTTTGTAGAATCTCTCTTGATCCTTGTTGAACTCCAGGAAATTGATCGCCAAATCTCTAGTAGACCACCAAAAGAATCTTTTCTACTATTCTCAGCCTCGGAATAAGTGGTGGAAACTCATATTTTAGAGAGATTGAGAGGGTTTGAGAGAGCTTGAAAACAAAAACAAATTTCTGCTTCAAAATCTCTGAAAATTGGATTGCATGGCCATCAAAATTATGAATAATGAAGTATTTAAAAAGTTTTAGCATGCAAGCACTCATACATTCAGCTAATTGACACCTCAATTAGCACTGAGTGAGTGGGAAAGGTGTCAAAATGTGGAAAAATCCACCAAAAAACTTAATGTTGGATTTTTCCACTCAACTCAATTTCAATTTTTTTAATTTAATTCAATTTTTCTAACTTCATTAAATTTTTTAAATTAAAATTCCTAAATTGAAATTAATTTAATTTATATAATTAATTAATAATTTAATATCCTATATTAAATTAATAAAACACCTAATTTAGACATGAATTCCTATTCATGTAATCAATATTTAAATATTTAAAGACTCTCCAAATACGTTTAATTTCGATAAATTTAAATGTTAATTTTATCGAATATAATTTTCCTGACTCTAAAATTGAAATTGAACATTTCAAATTCCAAACCCTAATTTCGAATTTGAACACTTCAAATTCGCTCAGTTTTCTAATCCAAGGTTTAATGTTTTATGAGCTAGTAGAGGGATCTTATGAACCTACAGATTATGAGCTCCAACGATTTGAGATTAATTAGTTAAACTCTGTAACCTGAGTCAATCAATATTCGTCAACCACCGAGACATACCAATATTGCTCGATGGTTGCACTCTCCTCATTGTAGATATATTTCAGCCCACTTGATTTAATCATAATCAGTAAGTCAATCCTTCACAAGCCGTCCGTATTTACAACTAGGTTAAAATAACCATTTTAGCCCTGTAAATACATCTTGCTCCTTAAACTCCCACTGATCCTCTACTGAACAATTGGTTTATAGTCTAACTTATAAACCATGTCCCACTTGATCATGAAGGGTGGGCCTCTTTGTTCAAGACTAAGAATTAGTACTTAAGGGAACAACCTATCTGCTAACTTTAAAATGGGTAGGAATGAATTCCATCTTGCAAAACTATGTCCCTAACTATCTATCCGATCTTATCCCCAAAATGGGATGCTTGTTGAGCAATGCTATTGAAATACTCTCAATTATGCAGATCAAAGGATAATCCCAAATAAACAGAAGTTCATAGTTAGCTCCAGATTGAGATCGAGTTACCCTAGGTCATCGAATTAAAATAGTCAGTTTTAACAGTAAACGATCGTTATAAAGAAAAGTGGCTATTTCGTGGTCCGGTCTTATGCAAAAAACTCTTTTACAAAGGATGCCTCCACTCACATGTCTCCACATGAACGATTTCAGGATCACATCGTTTGTATCGATATACAAAGTAGGCCGCATCCAGAGTGTCCCAAGGACAAGGTACCCAATCTCATTCATATACTTATAGACCTTTTTGGCTATATACTATAACTTGATCCTCTTTATGTTTCTACATAAAGTTATAGTATTCATACTGTAGTCACGAATTCGTTTATTGGATTTTATAACATAATGAAATTTCAATTTCAATAACACTTTTATTGAATAAATCCTTCAATAATACTTTTATTCATAAATAGAATATGTTTCCATGATTACGAACTGCAAGTTTTAGGATATTCCCAATAGGTGCTCCTCGTGCTCTGCCTCTGTCTTAGAATAAACTAGGTTATCATTAACAAAGACTATAAAAAAAGTGTCTAGGAACTCCTTAAACACTTTGTTCATTAGGTCCATGAATACAGTCGGAGCATTTGTCAATCCAAACAACATTACAATAAACTCATAATGTCCATATCTAGAGCAAAATGAAATATTGGGAATATTACTATCTTTAATCCTCAACTAGTGATAGCCTGAGCATAAGTCAATCTTGGAAAACACTGTGGCCCCCTAAAACTGATCAAACAAATCGTCAATTTTAGGGAAATGATACTTTTTCTTAATAGTCACTTTGTTCAATTCTCTGTAATCTATACATAATTGTAACAAGCCATCTTTCTTCTTTACGAACAACACTGGTGCACCCTATGGGGACACACTAGGTTGTATGAACACTTTATCAAGTAATTCTTTCAACTAGACCTTAAATTCTTTCAATTTGGCTGGAGCCATTCTGTATGGAGCTTTAGATATAGGGATCGTGCATGGCTCCAACTCGATCGCAAGATCAATCTCTCTGGATGGTGGCAAGCCTAGAAGATCCTTTGGAAATGCATCAGGGTATTCTCTCACTGGCTCTGAGGTTAAGGCAACCTAGATTTTTCTTGTGTTAACTACACTAGCCAAGATATTCCAGGTACCTTGGTTAAGCAACTTCTTGGCCTTCACAACTAAAACTACCTTAGGCAAGACCACGGTCCCGACCTCTTTGAACATAAAACTAGCTTCCATAGAAGGATTAAAAATCACTTCCTTACGCGAACAGTCTATACTGGCATGGTTGACAGCCAACCAATCCATGCCTAGTATCACATCAAAGTCACACATGTCCAACACTATTAAAGTAACATCAAAGGTATGGTTTGCTATTTCTAGCTAAGGTGCCTTTATCTTTTCATTTGCTATTATAATTTCTCTAGATAGAGTAGAAAATGATAAGAGATAATTCAAATGCTCTAGAGCTAACATAGCATGCTTTACAAACAATGAAGATATGAAAGAATAGGATGATTCAGAGTCAAATAATACCAAGGCATAATGTCCCAAGATTGGGAGCCTACCTATCACTACTATTCTAGACTTCTCAGCCTCTCAATGGTTGGTGGCATAGACATGTCCATTCTGTTGTTGTTGTCTGTTCAAATTATGCTGGGCATGATGTGGCTGATTTTGACCACATCCAATAGGAACATCTGGGCATCTATCTGCCATATGCCCTTCCTGCTTGCACTTAAAACATACTCTCGTGCCGACTAGACAACGCCTCACATGGGACTTCCTACACGATCTACGTAGAGGCTTATCATTCCAAGCTCCTCCCATCTCAGGATTCCACTACTGATACTATCATAATGGTCCAATCATTCCTTAGCCTTTTTTGGGGGGCTCAGAAGCCTTTTATTATGCTTTTCTCTTCTGCCCTGATGAGGGTCATGACCCTTGAGGTCTTGGGCATTCTCTCTCCTCCAAGGATTCCATCTCTACTGCCAAACGAAGTGCCTCCGCATGAGTAGTTGGTTTGGAGGCCCACCGAAAACCTCATATATAATTTTTTTTAGGCCCTGGACAAACCTTTCAGCCCTCTTAACTTCCATGGCAACCAAATCCAGAGCAAAACAAGATAACCTGTCAAACTCTTATTCATACTATTCAACCGACATCTGACCGTGCTTCAAATCTAAGAAATTTGGCTCTTTAGCATTTCATAGACTGACGGATAAGTGCTTCATTGGTCTGGTTACAAAAGTGGGAACTTTGATCACTAATAATAGCATGCAGAATGCTAAATTTACAAAAGATGTTAGCCTTGAGAAAACCTAAAACAACAGCAGAATTGTTAATTTGAGTGGGGATAGCCTTAACCTACTTTGATACATAATCAACCGCTAACAAGATGTACAGATATCCAAAAGAAGAGGGAAAAGGTCCTATGAAATCCATTGCCCAAATACCAAAAACCCCATGGACAAGAATGGAATTTAAAGGCATTTCATTCATCCTAGAAAGAAAACTCGACCTTTGAAATATCTTACAAGATTTACAATATGCATAGCAGTCAATAAATAGTGAGTTCCAAAATAAGCCACTATAAAAAATCTTCCTAGCAGTTCGTTTTGGACTAAAATGCCTACCACATGCTAGTCATGACAAAAAGATAATATAAACTCAAATTCTTCATCTAGAGCACATCTCCTAACTATTTGGTCAGAACAAATCTTCTAAAGTTAAGGGGGTCCCAAACAAAGTATTTTGAGTCATTACACAGTTTAGCTCTCATAGAAGAAGGCATGTCATGAGGGAACTTACCAGTGACTAGGAAGTTTAACATGTTTGCATAACATGGTATCAAAGTAATTACTTGGAACAACTGCTCGTCAAGGAAGTTCTCTCTCACCGATGTCAGGTCTTCTTCTTGCACTATCCTGCAAAGACGATTTGCTACCGAATTCTTTGTTCTCTTCCTATCCTTGATTGTCAAGTTGAATTCTTGAATGAGAAGAATCCACCTAACAAGTCGACGTTTGGACTCCATCTTTGTCATATAGTACCTGAGACCAGTGTGATCAATAATTGTAACAGGAAAACCAAGAATGTAAGACGAAATTTATCCAAAGCAAAGACAATAGCAAGAAACTTCTTTTTAGTTGTGATGTAGTTGACTTGAGTCGGATTGAGAGTTTCTTGATGCAAAACAAATGACATGGCTCTTCTTATCAGCCCCGTACCCTAAAACTGCTCCAATTGCTAGGTTGCTAGCATTTCACATGATTTCAAATGGAATGTCCCATCATGGAGGTTGTAGAATTGGGATGGAAGTCAATTTTTCCTTCAAGCTGTCAAAAGCTTTTTGGCATTCTTTGTCAAAGTCAAACTAGACATTTTTTTGTAGTAAGGTGGATAGAAAGAGAGCAATCTTTGAAAAATCCTTAATATAAGCACCTGTAAAAACCTACATTTCCAAGAAAAGAACGAACTTCCCTAATGCATGTAAGGTAAGGAAGGTTAGCAATCACATCTATCTTAGCCTTATCAACTTCAATACCCTTTGATGAAACAAGATGACCTAACACAATACCATGAGAAGCCATAAAATCAAACTTTTCATAATTAAGAACCAGTTTGTTTCAATGCATCGTTTCATGATCATACTAAGGTTGTGCAAACAATCCCCAAAAGAATATCTGTTAATGGTAAAATTATCCATAAAGACCTCTATACACTTTTCAAAAAAAATATGAAAAAAATGCCCATCATACACCTTTGAAATGTACCTCTAGTGTTGCAAAGCCCAAACAACATCCTCCTAAAGGTGTAGGTGACATAGGTGCAAGTGGAGGTCATTTTTCTTAGTCCTCTTGAGCAATCGGGATTTGGTAGAAACCTAAAAATCCATCTAAAAAGAAAAAGAATGGTTTCCCAGTTATCCGTTCAATCATTTGGTCAAGAAAATGAATTGGAAAATGATCCTTTTTTTGTTACCTTACTAAGTTTTCAAAAATCTATGCACATCCTCCAACCATTTTCAACTTGCATTGGCACCATCTTTTCCTTTTCATTCTCAACTATTGTCATACATATCTTCTTAGGTACAACATGAAATTGGACTTGCCCACTTACTGTCAAGAACTAGGTAAATGATGTCGGCCTCGTTAAGCTTGATGATTTCCTTAAGAACTACCTCCTTCATTGTAGCCTTCTTTGAGGTTGTATCATGGCTTTGGCTCCATCCTCCACAGTGATGCTATGCATACAAAGGGAAGGAATTATTCCCTTGATATCATCAAAGGTCCACCCAATAGCTTTCTTGTATGTTCTCAACGTCTCCACTAGAGAACCTTCTTGGGTTGGTGTTAATTCCCTTTCAATTATTACAAGAAAGGTGTTCCTCTCGCCTAGGTACATGAACTTGAGATGATTAGGGAGAGCCTTAAGCTCAATCTCTTGTACATGCGAATTACCAAGATCGTCATTAGAAGAAGAATTATCAATTTTTGCAAATGTCAATAGAAGAAGGAGATAAATTATGTGAATAACCATTTGAATCCAAGTCAATATAGGGGGCCAATAATTCATCAGAATTATCCTCATCAGACAAAACAATCTCATACATAAAATCATGGGTCTCAATCATGCACAAAGATAAATATTCTTTTGGGAACTTCATGGCATAACACATATTAAACAAGACTACTTCCCCATCAAATTCTATAGAGAGACATCCTTTATCTACATCAATTTTTGTTTTAGCAATTTTCATGAAGGGTCTTCCTAATAAAATGGTAGAAGAAGAAAGTGTTCTATCGTCCATTTTTAGAATATAGAAGTCAACGAGAAAAATTAAGTGTTTTACTTGAAGCAAAACATCCTCAACTATTCCCAGAGGTTGAATATAAGATCTATCAACCAACTGAATACAAACGATAGTTTTTTGCAAATCGTTTAATTTAAGATCCTCATAGACATGGTATGACATAACGTTAATTAAGGCTTCTAAATCAAGCATGACATGCTCGAATCACTCTATTAGCAATAACAAAAGGTAAAGTAAACATACCTGGGTCACGACATTTCTCAGGCATATTTCCTTTAATTAAGCCAGAGACATTTTTGCTTACCACCACTTGTTCCTTTTCCTTACCTATTCTCTTCTTGGTGAAAAGTTCCTTAAGAAATTTAGTGTACCTTAGGATTTGTTGAATTTCATTAAGAAGAGGGATATTGATTTGAACCTTCTGAAACATCGGTAAGAGTTCTTTATCCTTGCTCTCCTGCTTCGGTTTTGTCAACCTACTAAAAAGGGAGCCGTAGGTACATAAGGTTCAAATGTAAGCAAATAAGATGTATTTACCCTAGTGGTCGGTGGTGGGTGCCTCTAATTTTTATTCACTTTGCTCTTCTTGTCTTATTTCTTCTTGAGACTCAACAGAAAGAGAGACAGAAGTGTCTGGGCAATTGAGGAGGTGGGGGGAGATGGAAGTTCCTTCCCGCTCCTTGGTGTGATGGTGCTCACATTGGCATGGTCCAGTTGAGTAGGTAATTTTCCAAAGCCTTGGCCTCAAAACGGCTCACCACTGTTGCTAGCTTGGTACCCTAAGTACCCAAGTTTGAAAACCCTGTCCTTGTCTTCTATTGCAAAAACTTAGTTTCTTGTGACAGTTGGATGAAGTCCTTTTACAACTGGTAGATATCCTGTTGAAATTTCAGAGAATAGTTAGTTAAAAGAATTAACGATATCCTCTAACGACATACCTAAGGAAGATGATGAGGATTGGTTGTGAGGTCTTGAATCGTGCTACCCTTGCCCTTGTCCTTTCCATTGGAAATTAGGGTGGTCCCACTATCTAAGGTTGTAAGTAGGGGCATGAGGGTCATATTTTCTCTGGAAGCCTCCAATGGCATTGAATTAAACTTGAGGGCACCCTTCCGACGAGTCCTACTAAACCACAAGCTCCACAGGTCTTGACTTGAGCAGCTCCTCCTTGCACCATCTGTGTAACAAGAGTAGTTAGATTAGACAATTGAGACCTCCACTCACTTACCTCTTGTGTTGTAGATGAGTCAAACTCAGAAGCTCATGGTTCCAAATATTTGGTCATTTTCTTCCATATGCAAAATCAACTATTAAGCATCCGTCGATGTTTTGTCAGCAAGAGCTCCTCTCGCCGTTGAATCTATAACACTCCTATGACAAGAGAGAAAACCACTATAAAAATCCTGGATTAATAACTGGTCAAAAAATTGATGATGAGAAAAACTACCACATAAATGCATATATCTCTCTGAGTACTCTGACATGTTTTCCCCAAAAATTTGTTTTATACCGTAAATTTCTTTTCAAATGGTATTAGCCTTAGAGGCCAGGAAAAACTTTTGAAGAAATATTTTTCTTAGGTCATTCAAGTCATAATAGACCTGGGGGCAAGTAATCAACCAGTCCTTAACACTGTCCTTTAATGAAAAAGGAAAGGTCCTAGGGTTTAGTTGTTCCTCGGTCACCCCATAGAGTCTCACACTATCGACACCATGTTGAAATCCTTTACGTGTTTATGCAGTTTCTCTCCAGAAATTCCCTTAAAGATAGGTAACAGGTTGATCACACTAGGCTTGAGCTCGAAGGGCACAGTGGTCTCTAGAAAAATGATGCATAGGGATTGTTGAGCCAGTCTGACTCGGCCAACACCCTAAGAGTTTTGTCTCGTACTTTGCCCATGGTAGCTTCTTTCTCTTCTTCTATTTGATCATCCAAAGCTTGATGATCTTCTTTATGAGGTTTATCTCTTCTTCTCTCCCTTCTCCTATGGAAATGGTGCCAATTTGTTAACAAAATTAAATTGTTGTCACCTACAACTTTTGACTAAGAAAATAATGTGTGTTCACCGAGCCTACAGCCTACAGTAAAAAGGGTAGTACAAGCAGTAAGTATGAGGTTGAGTCCTTAGGGAAACAATGAACTAGCAAGGACAATTGAAGAATTCCATGCAATGTTGGGGAGGGGGGGGCGGGGATGTTGTTGTGAAAAAGAAAAATTAAAAGATAGCATGCAAAATATGTAAAATTGCAGATAAAAACATAAAGCAGACTTTGTTTGAAGTTATCAATAGAAAGGGTCTTGAGAATAGTGCATAATTGTATCATTGGATACAAAAATCAATGCAAACTCATGAACTCCACAACCTATTTGTAAAAACTAATGGCCCGATTAGTCAATTACAGGTCTTATCTAATTGACCCTAAACTAGACATAAACACTTCCTTCTAAGTGAGATTCATGCTTAATCCTAATTCGCATTAAGAATTGGATTACTTTGTTGTTACACCCTATGAATTGGAAAGCCTAGATTCATAGCATGATTTAATTGGGTGAAATTAAATTAGGGCATACATGTGCTAGTTCAGAAAAAGTCATGGTTAACACAAGGACTCCTAATTTTTGCAACCTATTCTACACTTATGCAAAGATGCTATGTAAAATTTGCATACAAGAATCATATAATGAAGCCAAGAAAATTTTAGATCGGATTGCGAAGCATAACATGGAATGGGTTGATGATGCCTATGACTCTATAATAGACAGTAGGAGGCATTCTCAGAGTTCTATTGACATCAACGCAGTAGCCATTTTGTCAGCACAAGTACCTGCGATGACTAACATGTTGAAAAATCTAACGATGAGTAATGCAGCACAAACGTATAGTGTGTAACAAGTAGACGCATTCACACAACCTATGGCCAATTGTGTGGGTTATGGAGAGTCGCACTCCTATAATGACTGACGCTTGCAGAAAAAGAATGAAAAGACGCAGTTCAAATGTTTCCTTGAGACTTTTCAACAATTACATATCAACATCCCTTTCATCGAGGCATTGAAGCAAATGCCTAGTTATGTAAAGTTCTTGAAGGATGTTTTGACAAATAAGAGAAAGATTAGTGAGCTTGAAACCTTGGTGTCAACATAGGAATGGATGCATTGATCCACAATAAAATTCCCGAAAAACGGAGAGATCCAAGCAGTTTCTCTGTCCCTTGCTCGATAGGTGGAATAGACGAGGGGGCACGCATTATGTGATTTAGGAGCCAATATCAATTTTATGCCCCTATCTATTTTTAAGAAACTTGAAATCAGTGAAGTTAGGCCTACAATGATAACGTTTCAACTCGCTGGTAGATCAATCATGTATCCCAAAGGAAAGATTGAGGATGTTTTAGTGAAGGTTGACAAGTTCATATTTCCGATAGATTTCATTATTTTAGATTATGAAGCAGATAGAGATATCCCAATCATTCTTGGACGCCCATTTCTAGCCACTGGAAAAGTTTTGATTAATGTGCAAAAGGGGAACTCACGATACGTGTGGACAATCAAGAAAATATTGAGTGCATTAAAGTTCCCAAATGACACAAAACCCTGTCAACCTATTGATTCACTTCAACTGCCCAAAGAAGAGGAACAAGAAATGGACCAAGTCTATGAGGTCCATGCGTTGAGTGAAAATACACAAAGGTTCGAGCCGCTAAGTTTGGATGAGCAGCAGACAAAAGCAATGCTCCTATCTCTGGAGAAGTCGCCAACACTTGAGCTCAAATCTCTTCCAGATCACTTGGAATATTCTTTTCTTGGAAACAATAATACTTTATCTGCCATAATTTTAGTTACACTTTCTCAGTCTAACGAACAACTTCTTTTGCAAATATTGAAAAAACATACATGAGCAATTGGATGGATGTTGGTTGATATTCGAGGAATCGACCTAACATATTGTATGCATAAAATCAGATTGGAGAAAGGGAAGATCAGATCGATCAAGCCCCAACGCAAGTTCAACCCCATAATGAAAGAAGTGGTAAAGAAAGAAATCATTAAATGGCTCGATGAAGGGGTGGTTTACTCTATATTTTACTACCCCTGGGTGCCCAATTCAATGCATACCAAAGAAAGGTGGCATAACTATAGTAGTCAACAGCAACAACGATGATCCAACCCAAAACTATTACTGGGTGGCAGCAACAACGATGATTCACCCCCAAATTTAGATATATACTTGTCCTCAAGTATATCTTCGACTAAGGCAATTTCACTCAACCCTCATCCTAACTTTGCATCGATCGGCTACTCCGAATGTTCCACCTCTACAAAATTACTCAACAATGCAAGTTCCTCTTATCCTTTAACATTTCATCACATGCTCTACTTTATTCTTATCTACAATAAACCTCTACCTAAATTCCCTTCTAGTTTTGAGAATAATGTTTTACCTCTTCTTGCAAAAACAACTAAGTGTGTCTTTATGTGGTGGCCTGGTTTGCGTCATCTTATTAGAGAATGTTGATCATGGTCACACCCTTCATTTTGGCTTGCTCCCACAGGTGTCATGCGAGCATCCAACTTCGGTTGTGTACCAATCTCAACTTCAACTCTTGATCTTCAGCCAAGTTTTACTTTTGCTGGTCAGAGGAGTTGTCTATTTTATCCTTATTTTCACTCTTTTTTTCATATTGCGTCGATCCTGGAAACCTACCTTCATTTTGACTTGCGCCCATGGGTGTCATGCGAACATCCAACTACAAGCAGGTTCCTTTCATGACTTAAATCTTATCAGGTTGGGATTTTCCTTTGCGCGGACATTGGAGTTATGAATTTTTTTTTTTTCATAATGGACGCATTTGCCTGATATGACCGCATCCGCTTGATCGCATCTGCTCATATCTTTCCCACCCCCAAATTTAGAGATGCGCAAGGTCTTCATTGTGTTGTTTTGGACAGAAAAGACAAAACACTTAGTCAAAATTTTGAAAAGAAGGTTTGACCAGAGTCTTGAAATAGAGAAGGTAAAATAAAGCTATTGCGATGAATTGTTTAAGTGCTAGTCAGAAAGTGTAATGTATAAGAAATATTGCTAAGGGTATGCATACTACTCATCATGGCAGCGCAATTAACAATGAAAAATAAAAGAAAGAATTATCGCAATAATTGACAAAGGATGATAAGTAAAGAGGCTAACGCATATAGAAAGAATAATTACTCAGTTATATAAAATTTGACTGAGTATACAAAGAATTACAAACATTGCAACACAAAATTTTAGTATGTACAAAGAATACAAGGTATAGCTTCTATATAAAAAAATAATGAAAGAATGAATGGTCGCAAAGAGAAATTGTAGAATTGCGGAGAAGGTGGTACACCCCCAAATTTAGAGTGGTAGCGAGGGATCTTAAGGAGGATGTTGCGGAGGAGCTCGTTGAGGTGCTTCCTGAAACTGTAGAAGTTGCTGTAGATGGAGAGGCACCATGGGACCATGTAGATACGCCATTAGAAAATTAAAGTACTCATGGTTGCACTCTGCCATCTGTCTTTGGTAGAGGCGGATGGTGAAGATATTGCATTGAATATTAATCATCGCCTACCGCACCATTGTATTACTACGTTGCAACTCTGCGTTTCTCTCCTGCAACTCTGTTATTACTTGGCTGAAGAAGTTAAGTTGGTGAGAGAAGAGGGACCGCATTTCTACTAATTCAGCAGCAAGGGTTGCGATGGTGGGTTGCGCCGTTAATGTCTCACCAACATCGGTTTGATGTTGAGCGGAAGGGTCTGCTCCCAAACCGTGTGGGTCGTCAACATACAGCGATGGAGATGAAAAGTGAGGTGGAGATGGATGGTGGGGAGATGCTGCTGGGGATGTGGTGTTCTAATCAGGAGCAAGAAGAAGGTTGGTGAAATGTTCAGGAAGAGGGGAAAGGGGTTCCATGGGAGGGCTTGGAGGGCGAATGATTAAAGGTAAGAGGTCCAAGGGTATTTGGGTTTGCTCTTGCAGTGATTTTTCTTGGACTTTTTCCTTTCCTTTATCATTTTTGTGCTTTGGCTTGGGTTGTGCGGAGCATTCAAATCTATGAGGGGCATTTTGGGTTGAAGCTCGAAGCAATGTGGGGAATCCTTGAGAAGCATTCTCAGGATCTTCGAATGAATGAGG